>NC_133008.1:7254088-7557118 GCF_048564905.1 Vicugna pacos | reverse complement strand
TCAAATGAGAAAAGGATCTTGTAATGACTTGTCTAGGATTACCCACCCCCAACTTCCCTTTGCATTTCGGATTTCCTGTCATTCCTGCTCGTGAAATACACAAGAATTCACGGAAAACAGCATTAACTGGTGCCATGTGCTTAACTTCTGAATCTACGGACCCCTTTCAAAATCTGATAAAAGATATGGGCCCTCTTCCCTAAGAAACGCACAAATACATAACAAAAACAAGGGATTTCAGAGGTCATGGACCTCAGGAAGTCAATGGATCCCAGTTTAGCTTTGATCTGATGGAAAGAAAAAGACATAGATTCAATTTGCCCAGTTTCCCGTCCCCCTCTCTACCTGGGATGAGTGTCCTCTTCGACAGAGTGCGAAGCTTCAAGAGGGATGCACATGGAGCACTGAGGGAGAGAGGGGACACCTGCCCAGTCAGACACATCAGCTAAAATAATCCTGACAAGCAATGGAGTGACAGATGTTGACTAGATAGCCCTCACCAACCTTCCTTTTCCCCAGAATATGCTGTTGTTCTTTTTCCCAGGGGGCTGGTTTAGGCAGAAATAAAGGAGAAGCATTTCTAAGACTGCTACTCAACAGAACTGGCATCAAATCCAGGCTGGGGAGATGCAGAAACCCCCCTTTCCCAGTGTCAGCCTTACACTCTAGCAATTGGAGAAACAGCTCAGGATATCAGGGTAGGACCTGGGTCTCGGTCAGGGATCTCATCAGCTGCTTGGAACGATAAGGGAGAGGTCCACGATACATCAAGCTAGAAATTACCATACTCTTAAGGGCATCCTGTTTCATTCTGTAAGGCATCCTTCTGATAAAAGTCCAAAATCTATCAGGAAAAAATATCCCTAATAATCTTTAGCTGGAATAGTGTGTGAAATTAGATCTGCTGACAATTCATAAACAATCCATAGAATAATGAATATGGGGTGAAGTAATACCATGAGGATAAACTAAAAAGACGAGGACCTCTTCAATCTACAACCAAGGCTCAGAGATTATACAAACGAAGTCTACAGAATTGTAAAGGCTATATGGACAGAGTGAGCAGGGTGAACAAATTGACTTAATTTCTACAAATATTCACTGACTGTCCAGTGAAGATTTCACTGTAGTCATTCAAAATAGCCAAGACTAATGAGGTTATGAGCATTCGTTTTAATTTCCACACAGGTCCTGTGGAAGATAAAAAATATATATAAGGCAAAATCCCTGCCAACAAATAATGAACATAAACACGAAACAAAACTCAACAATGCACGAAATGCCAAAAGGTTGTGTATGAGTGCTTAGGGTAACAGAGAGAGAAAAATTCAAAATGCTTAAAATAGTTAGGGAAGATTTCATGAAAAAGAAGAGTTGCATCTCAAAGGGGGGTCAAGATTTGGACAAAGTGGAAAGCAGAAGAAATGCCAGGGGATAAAAATGGCACATTACCTTCTTCCACATTTACAGAGCACTTTCAGCCACAAGGGCTCAGAGATGGGCTTGTCTACACGTTATGGGGAAACAATGAGTAGACAATTTCAGCAAGAGCAACTTTCACATAGGGGAACAGAGACAAACAGGGGGCGGAACAGATCATCCAAAATCTTGTATGCCAGACTAAAGAGCTTAAAATAGTGTTTCTGAAAGGGTGGTCTGTTTATCAACAGTGTCAGACTCACTGAATGATCTGGTAACATGCATTTCAAGCATAACTCCAAGGTGATTCTATTCACACTAAAGTTTGAGAATCACTGGTTTAAGGCTTGATACTCTGTGTTACAAGAAGATGTTTCAGGATATAAAAACAGCATTCATAGCCACATCGGTCTTCCTTTGCAGAAGTAATTAAGCCTGTAGGAAGGGAGCAACTCATAGGCTACTTACTACCGGAAGACAAATCACAAAAGACACTACAATATATATATGAAAAAAGGTTAAGATAACTCATATACAATAAAAGTGCTTATAAACTAGTTTAAAAAAATACACTTTAATAGAAAAATGGGCTAAGAATACAAAAATAATGTTCAAGTGGTCAATATATATACAAGTTCAGTAAAAATTTTAAAATTCAAATTAAAACAAAACACTATTCTTGGCATTTCAAAATAACCAAGACTTGTGAGAGCATGAATGCGTATGCTGTAGGACTGTAACTTGGTACAAACTTTCTAGAAAAATACGTGAATATGTAGCAAGGGCTTTGTAAAAGTTCACACTCTTTAACTTGAAACTGCCCCTCCTCAGAATCTATTTTCAGGAAATAATCAGAGGCAAAGATTTATAAACAAAGATATTTTCAGAAGAAAATAATCAGAAATAATTTTACATCCAAATAATGGAGGACTAGCATCCTTTCAAGATTATCTTCCTTATGTGTTTCTGTATTTTTCATTTTTTTCAGTAATTTTATAAAAAACACTCTTGTAAAGTTTTGAATCTTGAAAGACTATGAGACTGCTTCATATTATGGAGAGCAATTATCCCCAGACATCTCTGGTGCCAATGTCAAAAAAGAAACTGTTGGTCTAGTGGTTGTTGGACTGACTCAGTATTGCTTATGTAGTTAATCATGAACATGAATGAACTGTTCATCACTTATATCACTTCCTTTCTACATACACAATGCATAAGCCCATGAGTGATTATAACTATGATGTTAAGGCTTACAGTATTTTGCATTTATTTTAATACAGGGTACAGATATTTTTCTATAGTACATTAATTAGCTCAGGTCACTGAAAGCCTGGCATAGATTCTTCCTCTTCCCTGCACATGACAGTGTGTGATGAAGAATGAGTAGTCTGCACTGACTGCCAACAAGCTCACTGTTCTGCAGAACAAGTCTGTTTTATCATGGAGAAGGAAAAAAATTACATACTGTTTTTTAAAGTAACCCCAGCTGGCTAATTTAGAAAGCAATCTGGCAAACAGTCCCAATGGAACATCTGCACAAAACAAGGAGAAAACATAAAACCAACAAAACAAATGAGAAAGGGAAATTAATGGAGGACAGAATGAAAGAAACTCTACTCACCTAGCCTTTGTTTAATCATTTAGGAACCTTAGAATTCCTTCAATTCTATATAAATGTTATTACCTCAAAATTTTACACTGGTAAGCATACAACAGAACAGGACATATGCTACTGGAAATTTTTATTGAGGCCCCTTCCTACATTACTGGCTACTGCCTACACAAAGGAATGGTTCTTATAATAGCCAAGCTTCTAAAAATCCCAAACATATCCACTGGCCTTGCCTATAAATATGACCTGTAGAATACAGTATAAGCAACTAATCCCCAACACACTTAAACAGTCTCATAGAGCACGTGCCCTTTTTCTCATCTGTATGAATTCTCCTGGGCCCTCATTACCTCTCACCTCTGTGGAACCCTAAAAAAGTGCCCCAATGTACACATCTCCCTCCTAAATACAAGTTAAAGGCACCAACTTGGTGTCCTATTACCACTTGACTTTGCCCGTGTCTCATGTCCTCTAACTACATCACTGGCAGCTGAGACTCAATCAACTGTCTCCTGAGGCTCCCAGACAGTTACATAGGGTAGGAATGCTGCTGTCTGCTGCTGTCATCACAGCTGTAACCTTAGCATTTAAAGTGCCCAGCATATAAAAGGCACTCAGTAAATATTTTCTGAATGAATATTTGTTGGCTGATTTATAGAACAATCTGACAGATGAAAGCTATATAAGCTAATGACAAATCATTAAAACGATTAGCGTTAAAATGCTACTAGTTCAAGAGTAATTTACCAATCAGATTCTTTAAACTGGTGATGTGGTTTACAATGTCTGTTCTCTTGTGTACTACTGTGGGATCTCCTCTTTCGTTTGTGACTTCCACTGTAGCTTTCATGTCCCCAGCTTTCTCTGCTGTCCCAATCAGGGCAGTGAGTTCTTTTCGAATGCCGCATCTGTTAATGGAAACGAAAAGGAAGTTGTGGAAGTTACAGATGATTATGTTTAGTAAATAAAATTTTTATATTAATTATAACACCCAGCACATGAGGTCAAAGAGGTTCTAAAATGTAAAAGCTTGGTAACACAACATTTTAAATCAACTACATTTCATTAAAATAATAATAATAAATTTAAAAATTCAAAAAATAAAAGCAGCTTGGTGCCTGTCTTCAACTAACACTTGTTAACTGCCATTTAAAAAAAAAAAGAGCAAGGGTTTAAGCCTAGAGCCTTCAGTGGACAATATCTAGCTAGAAATTAATAACTTTTTTGTTTTTAAATTACCTTTATCACTACCGTCTTTCTATGATAAATTATTACTGACCTCTTAATTATTGATAGCATCAAATTATTAAGTTATTGATGATGACTTTGTGAACTAATTTACCACACATAACAAGTGTCATGCAGCCTGGGCAAAATACTGTAATATAAACAACTGAAGTCAGAGGAATACTTAGGGATACTGAATATAGGAGATAACTTTGCTTTAAAGGTAAAGAGCCATTAATGAAGCTTCTTTTTCTCAGTCAAGAGTTCCTTTCTCTAAATCTTCGAATGCCTCAAAGCTCTGAATACAGAAAGCAGAAAACAAAAAACAGGGTGTGACCAGAACACAGTATTCAATAATCAGAAGAGCAATAAAAAGTTTATTTTATGAACTCAATTTCTTTTATCCAACAAGTTTATTTCTAGATCATCCTGCAGCCATTCTTAAAATTAAACATACTCGTTGTAGATCTGGAGTGACAGAAGAAATGAACCTATAAGGATGAACATGGTCACAGTGAAATCAGATAACTGACAATTCCCTAACCCCATCTACAATCTCACAGGCTCCTTTCAGGACCAGGATCTGTGTTCCAACAATGTGATCCCTATCTGCCTCTCCCCAATTCTTTCACAAAGTAGTTCTTAATAGTAATGTCCAAACTCTGCTGAACAGGGTAAGTTTCGTAACTCAGCAAGGAGTTGAAAAAAAGGTAAATTGGAGCAAAACCAGCTTACCCTCTTTCAGTTTGCCCAAATGACTCAGTAACAAGCAAACAAGTTCAAGTAAAAAATTTAAATGATTTCAAACGGATTGGGGGAAAAAAACAAAACAAAACAAAAAACTTCAAAATGAGGCATCTCCTAGGAGGTATTCCCTAAGAAAATGTAGGTATCATGCCATCAGAGCCTGAAGCCACCAAACATTCGGGTATTTTAAACCCACTTCTCTTGCTGATTCTAATTCTATGCCCATCAATCGTACATCTGATAATGTAGCATCTCTCTTAGCTCGCTTTAAAATAGGAAGAGGAGGCCTTGGTGAGGTCAAACAAAAAGTCCTCAAACCCTAGTTATAGAAATTGGTATCTGTGCACCGGAAATTGAGAAGTGAGTATTCTGACACAGTCAGAGTTTGACACAGTCAGAATTCGACACAGTCCCTTGAATATCGGAAACTGAAATAAATGATACTACAAATTAATCTGAGCCAAAAGCCATCAGAAAAGCCATAAAAAATGTATTTCTAGTGGAATTCTTCTGACCTTCCAATTACCCAAGTTGTATTTTAACCACATAAGAACTCTTTAAATTTTAATTGCTTAGTTAAGCGTTCTTAAATCATAGCAAGCAAAGTCACATCTCATGACTGAGGGTTATTATTATGACTATTATAATGCAGTTTTTGCAAAGCATGTGTCTCCTTCAGTTTTGTTTTTTCCCTTCTACTGGCGGTCTGCCATAATTAGCTCACCTGTAACAAGGCAGAATTCTTAAATAACCAAAGTTATCAATATGCAAATACTAAAATAAGAATAAGCACCTTGGGAGAGCCAAAGACTTTTCTCTCTTTAGCCAAGTTCACTACTTCAAATTTAATTCAGCTGTTAGGAAGTGCCGTGTCGCACTCCCCACTCCCCTCGGGGCCAACTAATACTTGCTCAGTTTTCTCAAGAGGCCAAGACAAGAATCCCAGACCCAGGTTACAAAGATAAGGTTCCTCCGCATACACAAAAAAGAAAAATTAAAATTACTACGCTACCTCTAATTAATAAAGACTCCTACATGTTAGAATCAAGAGACATCTTTTAATAAAAACATCACACACAACAAATCTGAACGTATAAATCAGTCTCAGAAATCTGATTCTCTACTGCCCTTTAACACACTATAATACCCGACAATTTTAATGCCATGTATACGGCTTTAAAATAGCTGTATGAGTTAAAGTTATCATTAGACGGCTCCAGGAGGACTGCATTTAAAAGGTAACAAGAAGCCCGTGGGTGTATGTACGGAGCACGAACATACAAAGACAGCTACAAAGCAAGACCTGGTAGGTGGCTGACCCGGTCAGCCTCGTGTGCTGTTTCCTAAGGATGGGGAAGCATACCGCGGTTACTTAACTAATCAAGGACAGCGCAGGGCACAAATATCAGAAACGCAGATCTGCTGCAATAATGTTTTGCTCCACCTTAGGAAAAAAACCGGTTCGCACAAAGAATTCTAACTCCCACGAGCCCGAGCTAAATTCCACCACCTGGACTCGCAGCTCCCGGACGCCCGGTCCCCACCCCCCGCCTGCCCGCCCAGGGCACCCGGCCAGGGCCTCTGGCGCACCCACAGAGCCAGATGTCCGACTCTGGAAAACCCCCAAATGCCACAAACGGCCAAGACCAGGCCCCCAGGGGAGGGCTCGATCCACGAAAACAAACCACCGGCGGCTCCCGCGTCAGGCGCTCGCTCCGGCCTCCGCAGCCGGGATGGGAGCGGCGGGGCCCCACAGAGCAGGGTCGCCGGCAGAGCCGAGGCCTTCCTGCCCCAGGGCTTTACATCTGCCTCAACAGTTGGGCAACTTCAGGTTGTAAAGGCCACAAGCAGAGCTGTGCCCAGAAGGAACCCCACTCGCCGAGGCCCCGGACCCGGCCGTTTTTCCGACACCTGACTTCGACATTTACAAGACTGGGAAACCGGGCAGCCCTGCGCACCCCACCCAAAACCTTACCTCCGCGAAAGGAAAAGGCCCTTTGGCCGAGAAATGTCGCCAAACCGCCGTCTTCTCTCTCCAGCCGCTGCGACAAACACCCTACAAAATGGCGGCAGCGCCGTCTCCCTACAACCCCCCCCGGCGGCCTCTAGCTCCGCCTACACCGCGCGAACGCGCCTGCGTGACAGAGCCTCGCGCGCTCCCGCTGCTCCCTGGGGGGCGGGGCTCCGTGTGACGTCGGGGGCGGGCCCGGCCCTTCACAACGCGGCTGCGCGGCCCCAGCGGCCCCTCCCTGGGATCTGCTGTGCCCCAGGCGTCCGCGGCAGAAGCCGGGTGAAACCGGGGGCAAACGCCGGTGCTCTGCCCTAAGCCTGTGAGGCTTGTCTGCTCCTCCACGGGGGGTTATTCTGAGTGCAGCACCTTTCGGCAGAGCCAGCCGTGCCCTCCCTCCCGTGTTTCCTGCTCTCCCGCCATACCCGAGGACCTAAATCCGGACACAGCCACCACACAAGAGATGATCAGCCCCCAAACCCACTCTGCCCAGCCCGGGCTGGCTCGAGGGGCAGTTCAGTGAACGAGACAGTGTAGTCCAGCCCGCTTGGGACTTCCTGTCTGAAAGCGGATTCGGATAAAGAGAATGTCTCAGGAAACAAGCCCAGGCTTGCTTATCTTTTTAAGGCCAGTGCTCCTAATCACAACAACAAAAAAAGGAAGTTTCATTTGAGACTCCTTACAGGGTTTTTCCTGTTGTGGTCCCTGCCTCCTGGGCAGATTTGGTAGCTGGAAGTTTCCCTAACGAAGTTTCCTGCAATATTTGTCCCTGCAGATCAGTTTTATATAACCAAGGCACAGTAATGTCTGAGACTCAGTGAGCCCCGTTAAGGAGCTTGCTTACCTCAAATAAAGTATTTTGCAGTTCTGAGAATCCCCAAACTGTTCCCGGTTGTGAGCATGTACAGTGAGAAGAAAGAAGGCCAAAATCAGCCCTGGGGAACACTTTTAAGACACAGAGGAAAAGGGCCTGAGAAGGAATGGTCAGAAAGAAGAGGAGAACCAAGATTCTGGTATCAGAGCAACGGGAGAGAAGGGCTTAAATGAGGGAAAGGCTGACAGTGCCGAAAGCTGGGAAGGAGTCAGGGAGGGTCGATGCTAAAAAGCATCAAGGCAGTTTTGTGTTCTGACAAAGATTCAGTGTATGAAAGAGAAAGTCGGAAATCCAATCTGGGAGGGCAGGATTGGGCTGTTGTGAGCATAAACCCACCAGCACATGGGAGGCCTGAATTCTTGTACCTTGTTAGGTGAAAGGAGGGCACTGTGATTTCATGATCTGACATTGTAGAAACTTGTGCCACCTACACTGGATGGTTTGAATTGTCACAGAGATTGCACCCACTTAAAGAAGTGAAGTTGAAAAGATAATTGGAAAATTGGAAGTGAAAACTCTTTATGCTGTAGGATGAAACAGACAATATTAGTCTCCTCACCTGGACTAGCCACCATTTCTGCATCTACAATTTCAAATTACCCATCCTTTGAGGTCCATCTCTAAGGTGCTGTCTCTGATTACACCAGTTCCCACCCATCTCTCTGCTCATGACTACTCCAGTTAGAGATGAGGCCTTCAATCAGCTGGCCAAGGCACGCTGGTGTGCCTGAAGCTGGTGAGATATGCTGACCAATTGTGCCAGTGGAGTGAAATGTATTGGTTCTACAATTGATTATACGTGCTGTTTCAGGGACATCTATCACTGAGTGAACTGGGCCATCCTGCAAAGTAAAGTTGGGCTCAGCTTTAAATTAACCTGGCACCAAAGAAAATCCTCTGTCCATCTTTGCTTTTTCCTCTGGAGTATGAAGGTATTTTGTTTTATGAGGATGTAAGAGAATGTGGTCAGGGCAGTGCACAGTTCTGCTCAAACAGCAACATGAAGTTAAAAGACAGCCAAGTGAAAAGGCCACCTACAGAGGGGTTTATAGACATCAGCAAAGAACGTTACCCAGTAGTGGAGGGGTCTGTTTCGTAGTCACTGCTCCCTTGTTTTAGTGTCATTTTGAGGATTTTAAGTGTGCCCACAAAACGTGTAATGTTTGAAAGTGTGTGGCGACCATAAGGAGGTGGAGAATGTCCTCGGACCAGCGTCTCTCTGTTACTTTTAGGCTGCTCCCTGCGCTACGTGCTTTGGCTGGAGGCAAGGACCTGACTTACGTTACCTTCGGTATCTCAAAGCCTATAGCCCAGTGCACATTTGTAGGCTGTTTGGGTAAGCTGCTTTTGGCCCTTTTGCTCAGTTTGTTTCAGTTGGATTAAATCAAAGATAGAAATTTACTCCCAGAATCCCTGGGCCAGTTGGCTTGATAATCTTACATGGCACCTCAACCCTTTCCATTAAGTCAGTTACCCGGAAAATGAACACTTTGGGTCAGAGGACTTAATGAAAAAGTCTGTGTGAATTTCTGAGAAAAACTGTCCAATCTGGTATCTTCATCTCAACACAAAAACAAGGACGTCTAAGAAAACCTTAGGCTAAACCAAGTATAAAGAAAATCTTACCCTTGAAGAGCAACCAGAGGAATATTCTTATCATATATTCTAGCACTGCTTTTCTACACGTTTAACTTCAGACATAGAAAACAGTCATCTCCGAAAGCAGAGTTCTCGAGTAAAAATCTAAATGTTGTATAAGTTAAATTAAACAAAAGCTTATCATCTATGCAGAGAGAACTCTACAAAGGTATAAACCTTTACAGAATTAAATCTCTGTTTTCAGTTACTATCACTGATAATTACCAATCTGTATTCAATTAGATTTTTGTGTGTTATTAGCCATCAATTAAATACTCGATATGTGCTAACCTCTTCATATACATGATCTCATTTAATAATCTAATCAACCCTGTAAAGTGATCATTGGTTAATTGCTTGATGCCACAGTTATCAAGTACCAGACCAAGATTCAATCTCAGGTCTTGCTCCAAAGATCTTGTGTTTTAACCCACTCTACTGACTGCTTCAACTCATACAGCAAAGTACATAGCAACTTACTTCATGTAGTCATTAGGGGAAACAGGCTGAGTCCATCATTCAGCAAGACCAAAGGAGTTTTGTCTTAAAAAAAAACTTTAAAAGGTGATATATCATCGAAGTCTCCTTATGATGAAACAGTGGGTCAGTTTATGTCCAGCACATCAAGGTCATCAGAGGTCCTAGGGTGCTTTCTTCACTGTTCAACATCAAGTCATAAAGGGTCCCATGTAACCTAAGATGGATAACATCTCGGGTCTCTCCAATACATCCTGACACTGACTATGAGGCGATTCACACAGCACACTTTTAAGCAGGATCCAGTCCCATCCAACAGTGCCAGAAGCATTCCCTGGTACGCAGTGAACTCTGCAGTGTGCATATGAGGTGGAGAGCGGAGGGGTGCCAGGAGTGATTTAATTCAGAGGTTCTGTAGGGAACAGGATAGGCTGATCTTCCCAATCTCCTTGTCAATTTCCACTACCTCCAATGAAAGGGCTTCAGAGCTATGTTAGCAAATTAACTTCTCAACACCCACTACCAGTAGTTTCAACTATCTATCATCCAGTGGAACCACTGAAGGGAAAATATATTTACCTAAAACCTAAATCTCTTATGAAGATTGTAGAACCCTACATAAACGTATGAAAACATGTAATATATATTTGTCTCTGAATTTTCTGAGGGTTACCATTTATTTTAATGTATAAATACCAAGTTCCTATTTTATGTAATTACAGGAAGTAAAGTATCTTGCAGAGTATTGTAATGGGTTATTTAGAAAAGTATTTTTAATTTGAAAATGCTTTTATTTTCTAAATTTTCTCTTTTTTTGTTAATTTCTAACATTTCCTTTGTGATCAGGGAATATACTTTGTATGATTCAATCCTTTTAAATTTACTGAGGCTAGTTTTATGGCTTAGCATAAATTAGATATGTAATTAGATAGAGAACTGATAGATTATGGTCTATCATAGATAATGTTCCACATACACGTGAAGAACATGTATATTCTGTTGTTGGGTAAAATCTTCTATAAATGCCAATGAAGTCAAAGAGGTTGACGGTGCTGTTCAAGTCTTCTGTACCCTTGCTGACTGATGCCTAATTTCATCAGTTACTGAGGGTGGAATGCTGAAGTCTCCCTTCAGCTCAGTTTTCACCGCGCGTATTTTAGGGTTCTGTTGTTATGTGTATTACCTTTGTAATTGTTTTCCTTTTCTGGTAAATTATCCCTTTTAATATTTTTAAATGTTCCTCTTCGTCTTTATATGCTTAATGTCTGTTTTCTTTGCTATTAGTATGGCCATTATAGCTCTTTTAGTTACTGCTATTGTGTATCTTTTTGCCATCCTTCCTTCCTTCCTTTAATTGAAGTACAGTCAATTACAGTGTGTCAATTTCTGGTGTACAGCACAATGTCCTAGTCTTGCACATACATACATATATGTTTTCATTTTTTTTCCATTAAAGGTTTCTTTTTGCTATCTTTTTAATTTCAACCTATTTGTGTCTTTAAATTTACTGTTTCTCTTGTAGTGCATCTCTGTAGACAGTTAGATTCTGGTTTTTTTGAAATCCAGTCTGACAACTGCTGTCTTTTTATTGGAGTGTTTATTAATCCATTTACATATTGATATAGTTGGATTTACTGCCATTTTGCTATTTGTTTTATATACAGCTCCTATCTTTCTTGTAACTTTGTCCCCTTTTACTGCCTTCTTTTTTGGTAAATAGATGTTTTCAAGTGTACCATTTTACTTCCTTTGTTGATTGAAAAACCTATATATTTGGAATCATTTTTAGTGGTTGCTCTGGGAAATACAATACTTGTTTTAACTTAAAAAACAATTTCAGGTTAACATGAACTTAACTTCAACATTCTACAGAAACTGCTCAAATATAGTTCTCTTCCTACTCCCTCCTTTGTGCTATTGTCATACAAATTACATCTTTACACATAAGCCCAGCGGTAAATTTTACAATTATTGTTTTATGCAGTATCTTTTAAATTATTTAAGAGAAGAAAAGAGTATGTATCATATCAATAGAATTCAGAAAACAAACCACACGGTCATTTTAGTAGACACAGGCATTTAACAAAATTCACTAAAGTAAAAAACTCAACAAACTATAATTAGAAGGAAATATCCTCTGCTTGAAAAAGAGCATCTATGAAAACCCATGGTTAACATCATACTTAACGGTGAATGACCAGATCCTTTTCCCCTACGATCAGGAACAAGACGAGGATGTCGGTGCATATCATTGCTCTTTAACAGTGTACTGAATGTTCTAGTCAGGGCAGCTTAGGCAGGGAAAATGATATAAAAGGCATCTGTATTGAAAAAGAAGTACAACTACCTCCATTCACAGATGACATAAAATTATACAGAGAAAATTCCAAGGAATCCTCTAAAACATTATTAAAACTAATGAATGGGTCCAGCAAGGTCATAGGCTACAAGATAAACATATAAAAACAAATTGTATTTCTGCACACTTTAAATGAATAATCTAAAAACAAAAATAAGAAAATTCAATTTATGATAACATCAAAAGGGATAAAATACTTAGGTATAAATTTGACAAAAGAAGTGGAAGACTTATATACTGAAAACTACAAAACATCTTTGAAGGAAATTAACAAGGTTCTAAATAAATGGAAAAATATCCCCTGTTCATCAGAAGTAGCATTGAAAATTCAGAAACCCAGAGTCCATACTCAACTGATGTTTGACAAGAACATCAAGACTTCAAAAGGAAGAGAGTAATTTTTTTCAGTAAGTGATGCTGGAGCAACTAGGTTGCCAAATGTGAAACAATGAAATTGGACCCCAACCTCATTACCCTATACAAGCTTAACACAAAATGGGTCAAAGACATAAATGCTGAAGCTACATCTATAAGACTCTTAAAACATAAAGGGTATATCTTCATGATCTGGGATTTGGCAATATATTCTTAGATATGACATCAGAAGTATAAGCAATAAAAGAAAATAAATTGAATTTGATCAAAATTAAAAGCGTTTGTGCTTCAAAGGACACTACTGAGAAAGTGAAAAGTCAATCTCGCCCCTCGCCCACCCGCCAGCCCGCCCTGCGGTGGGTCCCAGCCCTGTCCACTCGCATCGTCCTCCTGTGCAGAACCAGCTCCCCCAGCTTCCCCGGGTGGCAGGAGACAGGCGAGGAGGTGCAGGCTTGGCCCAGGTCCTGCAAGTCTGCGAGGCTGTTGTTCCCAGTACTCTGCTGGGTTAGGAAAAGAGGAGGAGCCTGTCCAGAATTTCCTCAGGACAGGAAAAGGAGGGGACAGCTCAACATGGAAAAACCCTGCAGTGAAAATGAAGGAATGCTTGAGAACCCAGTTTAAGATGGAAAACAAAGAACAGCCACTGGATGCAGGAAAGCCAGGAGGAGCTCATGTGGAAGACAAGGACAAGTGAGAAAACAAGGGAAGGATGGAGCCCAAGGGAAAGACAGAAGATGAGGACGTACTAAAAGATAAGGAAAAGCTAGAGGGTGAGGCAAAGCCAAAAGAAGGACAACCAGAGAGGGAAGGAAAGCCGAAACAAGGAAAGCCAGCCAGCGAACCCAGGGCTGCAGGGAGGCGCCCGGCTGGGGACGATGTACCCAGGAAGGCCGAAAGAGAAACCAACCAGGGGCTGGCTCAGCGTCTCAGGGAACACACGGAGGCCAGACACGATATGCATTTGAGCAATGAGGAAATGATAATAGAATGTGACAAGACAGCTAGGGTGGAGGATGAGGTGAAGAAAACCAGACAGAAATTAGGGGGGGTTATGTGGATGCAAAAAAGTTTACAGGACCCTTTCCATTCCAGGGGCCCAAGGGAACTCAGGGGTGCTGCAGGGCCCCACAAAGAGGCTTTGAAGACATTCCTTTTGTGCGGTGCCCATGGCAGGCATTTACCAGGCCCGGTGCTGTAACGTCTTACGGATACTTTGTTTTAGGTGTTACTCTTGTTATCAACAACATTTTGACCCTAATAGAGTGCTCTATCAGTAGGAGATTTGCAGCCACATGCCTTACAAAGATACTATGAATCTTGGAAAAATAAAGCAGTTTATAGTATTTCTTTAAAAGGCAATCTCAGAGTGGGAGAAAATATTAGTAGATCATATATCTGATATGGGGCTTATGCATAGAATATATAAACTTGTATGTATATACATATATATGTTATATAAGAATATATAAATATATAACACTTACAACTCAATAATAAAAAGACAATCCAGTTGAAGATGGGCAAACGATCTGAACAGACATTTTTTCCAAGGAAGATACACAAATGGCCCACAAGCACATCAGACGATACTCCACATGGTTTCAAGATTCTGTCTTTTGGCAGTTTGACTGTGATGTGTCTAGGTGTAATAACTTTGATTTTATCCTATTTGAAATTAATTGACTTCTTGGATGTGTAGATTAGTATTTTTCATCAGGTTGAGAAGTTTCAACCATCATTTCCTCAAATATTTTTCCTGCCCTTTTTTCTCTTGCTTCTCCTCTGGGACTTTCATTACACATAGGTTGACATGCTGAGTAGTACCCTGCAAGTCTCTGAGACTCTGTTCCAACCTCCCCTCCCCCATTTCTTAACTTTCTGTCCTTTGAACTGAATAATCTACTTTTAGCTATACCAAAGTCAGCCGAATAAGGCTCAAAGGCACTGCTGGGCCCCTCTAGAAAATTTTCATTTTAGTTATTTTACTTCTCAACTCCAGAATTTGTCTGGTTGTATTGGGGGCGGTATTTTTTGGTCATACTTTCATTTAATTCTTTAAGCATGGTTCTAATTAGTTCTTTAAACATATGTCTAGTAGCTAGTTGATGTCTTTATCAATTGCACCCAACACCTGGGATTCCTTAGGGACAGTTTCTATGGACTGCTTTTTTTCCCCATGTATAGTCACAGCTTCCAGTTTATTTGTACATCTTGTATTTTGTTGTTGAAAATTGTAGCTACTCTGGATTCTGATACCATCTCCTGGGGTTGTTGTCATTTCCAGCTTCCTAGGGATCACCCTGGGCCAGCATAGCTCAGTAGTCAGTCAATGATCAAATGCTTTTGAGTTGGTTAGGTTTCTATCCAGTGCAAAGGTGATCTGTGTGTAGGTTAGGGAATGCACTCAAAATTCAGGGAGTCAACAAATCTGCCTGGACTTTTACTTCCTGCTTGCACAAGGTCTAAAAGGTCAGTCAGACATGAACAGCAGCCTGGGGGCCTTTCTGCTGTTTCCCGTGTATGAATGTAGCCCTGCCAGTGTGCACAGCCTTTCAGATCAGCAGGAAACGTCAACTTTTTCAAATCCTCATTGGGCTGTCTTACTCCCTAGATCTTCATTTTTCACTTTTGGCTGGCCTCTTGCTTGCCCCAATGTTACTACAGCCAGTGAAGCTGCCAGTCCCAGCAATACTGCAGCAGGTGATTTGAGTTGGGGGAAGTGAAGCTGGAACAAGTTCCAAGTTAAAATGTCAAAGACCCTGTTTTTCTCCACTTAATGTACCTAAGATGATAGTTCACAGTATATAGCATGTATACTTTCATAGTAAGTGAGTTCAGAGCAAAAAAAACCAAAATTCTGAAAACAGAATTAAGAACTGGGGAAAAATTTCCAATTCACAGCAATTAGTAGAACAAAAAAGAAGAGAAAAGACTTTTATTTCTATTTTTAAATGAAATCCATGCACAAAGTTTGATATCAGGTCAGGAAAAGGACAAAGCCTGGAAAGTGAGAGGTAGTTCACAGTTCATCTTTATCTTTTATTTGGTCCTTTTCTCTAAAAATGTATAATTTCTTTGACCATACCTTTTATGTGCTATGAAAAATGTTATTTAAAAAGCATTAAGTTTATAGTTTTTTTAAAATGAGAAATCCAGTGCACACCTCCCCTCCTCACCCAGATGTTTATGGCAATCACGTGATACGTAGCGTACACTGCTGTAGAAACAATTGTGTAAGTGCCCAAAGTCAGTGTCTCCACGTTGTGAATTCTTCATTCAGGTTATTGTAAAAAGCATCTGACAGGCATGAACACTTTCCACTTTCCTCAGCAGAACAGTCATTAGTCAAGGTCTATCCTTGGAATTTAGTATCTTATGAGGACTAAATCATAGAAAGGGTTCTCATCTCTAACACATTTATCACATTCCTCTCACGTGTCCTGACGAGCTTTGGTTTCAGGCTTCCATGCATGCAGATCTACTTTCTAGGGGTTCTCTTCCATATGGACTTTATAATGATTCGTGAGAGATGATCTGTGATTAAAGAGTTTCCCACAGGTATTACACTCGTAAGGTTTCTCCCCAGTATGAATCCTCTGATGGGCAATACGTGACGAGCTCTGTCTGAAAGTTTTCCCGCACGTATTGCATTTGAAGGGCTTCTCTCCCGTATGAATCCTCCGGTGCTGAATAAGAGCTGAACTCTGGCCGAAAGATATCCCACACTCCTCACATCGGTACGGCTTCTCTCCCGTGTGAATTCTCTGGTGATTACTGAGGGATGAGTTACACCGGAACGTTTTCCCACACTCGTTACACTTGTAGGGCCTTTCTCCAGTGTGCATCCTCTGATGCTGGATGAGGGCTGAACTCTGTCTGAAGGCTTTCCCACACACTTTACATTTGC
Organism: Vicugna pacos; assembly: GCF_048564905.1. Classification (NCBI taxonomy): domain Eukaryota; kingdom Metazoa; phylum Chordata; class Mammalia; order Artiodactyla; family Camelidae; genus Vicugna; species Vicugna pacos. Next base: position 7,540,475 of record NC_133008.1, on the reverse strand, counting down.
ATGGCTTCTCTCCAGTGTGAATTCGTTCATGAATAATAAGCGTCGAGTGGGAACTTAAGGCTTTACCACATTCATTACAATTATAAAACTTCTCCCCTGTATGAATTATTCGGTGTCTATTGAGCCGTGAAATGGAAGTGAAGCCTTTTCCACATTCATTACATCTGTAGGGCTTCTCTCCAGTGTGAATTCTTTCATGCTGAATGAGAGATGCACTCTGACTGAAGGCTCGCCCACATTCACTGCATTTAAAAGGTTTCTCTCCAGTGTGAATTCTCTGATGGTAACGAAGGGATGAGCTGGACTTAAAGGTATTGCCACACTCGTTACACAAATAGGACTTCTTCCTGGAATGAATTCTCTGACATCCAGGAAGGGATGTACCACAACTGGACGCCTTCCTGCCTGGGTTGTATTTATAGGGGTTTTCTCCAGCATGGATTTTTTGATGTATAAAAAGGCCTGACCTTCGGCTGAAGGATTTACCGCATTCTTTACATCTATAGGATTTCTCCACAGTATGTGTTCTTAAGTGCTTATAAAGGGATGTACTGAGAGTGAAGGCTTTCCCACATTCCTTACATATATAGGGTTTCTCTCCAGTATGAGTTATTTGATGTTGAATAAGAGCTGAACTTTGGTTAAACGCTTTTGAACAGTCTTTACATTTAAATAATTTCTCTCCACTATGGTTTTTCTCATGTTTACGAAGGGATGAAGTATTAATGAAGGTTTTCTCACACATACTACACTTATAGCGTTTCTCTGCTGTGTCGGTTTTTTGTTGATTAAGCACCTCTGGATTCTGCTTAAAGCCGTTTCCTCGTGCCTCGCGTTTTGGTGGTGTTCGTTCTCTGGGAACCAACTGCTGTCTAACAAGGAGTGACCTTGGGCTGACGTCTTGGCTAAATTCAGTATTTTTATGTTTTCTTTCTAGAGTGATGATTTTTCTGTGAGTGACTGAAACTTCCTGAACACCTTCTTTTTTCTCCTGCTTCTTCTCTAATCCATTCTCATACATGCAGGGCTTTTCTGATTTGAAGTCCCAGGGTCCATTCCTTTTGGATCTTTTTATTATCAGCTCCTGAAACGAAGAATCTTGCGTCTGAGTTGACTTTGTGGTTTTATAACTGCTCTTCCATCCTGAGGGGAAAGAAAAAACTGAAGATGTTTCATGTGATAGAGCATTTGGCTACTGAGACTAAAGGTACAGAGTGAATAAATATTGATGGTATTTAAATAAGGTCTTAGTATTGGACCAAAAAACAGTAAGAAGAAAGAGTTAGGAGATTTAAGCAGTAAGAGAAATCAGCAACAGAAGCTGAAGTATTAGCGCGAAGAAAAGATTAAACAAACCCACTTAAAGAGGGTGAGTTTAAGAGCGACCAGGAGAACTGGCTAATGAAGAATAGAGAAAAAGGATTAAACGAGGAGCAATGTATTGGAAAAATCAGTCTGAGATCAGAGTCCATGACAGAATCCTGTATTATCTTCATAACATTTCTTTGTATAATCATCCCTAATATGGAAAGTCTTCATCCCTTTTCCCTCTTGCCAAATTCTTTGTATCCTTCAGATGCAGTTCAACAGTTAACTACTTTCTTGACTGTGAGTTTTCAAAGTCCATTCCCCTTATTACAGGCACTTACCAGTGTTAAAAAATTATATATATATATATAAATACATACATATACATATCTATACACTACACCATTGTACTACATATTTAATTATATTTATCTATGTATCTACATCTAAATATATTTCACTTTCCTTTTGCACCCTAAGTGTTCTTTGCAAGCAGATTAGCATGCCCTATTAACCTATACATCCTAATGGCATCTGAATTATACACAGAATGTCTGTTTTGTTAATCGTCTTTAATTACTGATATAGTCCTAATTTGCACAATGTCAAATACTCTGAATTACTTATACATATTAATTTCACACACACACACACACACACACACACACACACACTACTCAAACACCTGTAGGAGAAGTTGCCTTCTAGGACAGTACATTACACAAGTAACAGGAGGGTTAAGAGCCAGTTCAAACATGAAGGTGTTACTGAACTTATCTACAGAGGTGCTACAGGCAGGCGGGAAGCCAAAAGCTGCAAGATAGGAGAGAAGCCTTGTTCATGCATCAAGCAAGAGAGGCTATGCAAGCAGGGTAGAAAAGAGCCAAAGATCAACAACAAAACAGGTATAATATATAAAAACGTAAAAAAGGGGCTAACATGATAATGTGGTAAAGAACAGAATTCAATAAACACTAAAGTTGGATAAGAACACAATTCATTGAATATTAAATTTTGCCAGGGGAATAGGTGTGCATATAGTTTGGCATTTTCTCCTGGGCTAGAGGTAACCATTTAAAGGGCTCCTATGTACCTCACTGGATTGAGATCCCTAACTGACATGGACTTTCCGGTCACCACCAGAAGTGAGGAAGAGGCATGGAAGGATCTGACCTGGAGTTTCAGAGGGAGCATGGCCCCACGATACGTCGACAACTATGAGACAATAAATTTCTGCTGTCTAAAGCCATACAGTTGGTGGTCCTTTGTTGGAGCAGGCTGAGAAAACTAACGCAACTCCCTCACATCTCTTCCATAGAGTATGCTAAAGTAAACCCCATATCGTACCATTCACCAAAAATACTTCAGAACACATTTCTCAAAGATAAGAACTCTAATTGCAAACATAACCACATACTTTTATTATAACCACCAAAATCAACATTTTAGTTTGCAGTTATTTTTGCCTATAAGATATTAAACAACCTGCACCAATTCCCACGTTGGGGGGGGTCCATCAACAAGAAGCAATTCTCGGATACGAACTGGGTGTCGCACAGTTCAACTCAACTCTGACACTTGCGTGGAGACAGCATCAGATCCCGCAGGTTAAGCGCTCAGTTCTACAAGACTGCCCCTTGCCTCCTTCAGACACCAGTCACAAGCCCAGGTTATACCTGTACTTCTGACCACCTGGCTATAAATCAGAGGTCTCCACAACCCCCACCTTGGGTTTGATTCATTTGCTAGAGTGGCTCATGGAAGTCAGAGAAGCATTTTGCTTACTAGATCACCAGTTAATTATAAGAGGATGTAACTTGGGAACAGCCAGATGGGAAACATGCACAGGGCAACAACGCACGGGGAAAAAGGCGTGGAACTTCCATGCTTGCTCCAAGGGTACCACTCCCCTCAGTCCACATGTTCACCAACTCAAAAGCTTTCTGAACTCGTCCTTTTGCATTTTATGGAGGCTTCATTACACAGGCATGATTAATCAAATCATTGACCACATACAACTAATTCAAACTCCAGCCCACAACTCCTCCCCAGGGTAGGAGGTCAAGCGGTGGGATTGAAAATTTCAACCCTCTAATCACATGATTGGTTCTCCTGAAAACCAGTGCCCCATCCTAAGGTAAGGTCCAAAGTCACCCCAATAGCTTAACAAAGACACCTACAAAGGTGTCTCATCACTTAGAATTCCTAAAAGAGCTCTGCACCAAATACATATTTATTATAAATCATAACATCATAGAAATAAGCCACTTAGGGTCATTATTCAAACTGCTGTGATTTATAGGCATTTGACATAACTCTCTACATGACTAAACCACCAACTGAAACACAATTAGGATCATTTGTTTCATTTTGCTTTCAATATTTATGGAAAAAATTTTTATTTTTATTTAATCTTGTTTTATAATTTTATAAGACATTTTATGGTTCCAAAGTCAACATCATAAAAACAAGACAGCTTAAAAAATTCTACATTCTACCCTTGTCCTCTCGATCTTTTCTCTTTCTTCACCTTACAGGTAACCATTTTTTTATTGATGTACTTTTAACCTTCTTTTTAGCTTTTCTATTTAAAAAATATATATAAGCAAATACACACTTTTCTCTTTATCTTGTCCTCCTTTCTTAGATAAAAGTACTTTTCTCACTGTTCTGCCCTACACTTTCTCCCACTCATTCACACATCGCCCCACAGCAGGATTTACAGAGGTCTTCCTCGTTCCCCTTTACAGTTACGAAGCACTCCACTGTGTGAAGGTCCCTCAGGTTAGTCAGCCAGACCCCTCTGAGGGACAGCTGGGCTGACTCTACCTGTAACACATCAGGACATTATATGGATACATGACAAAGGTATATAGCTTTAGACTAACATCCATATTTCTAATTAGCAATAATATCATTTATAAAATTCTATCCCAAACTGGGCCCGCTGGGCTAACATTATCCAGAGCCACATACAACCAAAATCGCCCCTTCCCCCAGCCAAGAAGAGGGGCCGTGGGAGGCCTCAGAACACTCCCTCTTTAGAGCCAGGACGGTCTCTAGGTACCGACACGGGAAGAGTCTCAACACACATCAAGCGAGAAAGGGGCAGCGCTGTGCGCACTGTACACTATGACTGGAGTGGAAGAGGGTAGAGAAGAATATACACAGGGTATCGTTCACACGTGCATAAACGGGCTCCCCCAGCCTCTGCGGCCACCGCGCCGCCTCGTCTCTCCTCCTGTCGTAGCCCCGTGTGTTCATGCCCTCCTGGCCACTCGCCTCCCGTGCGCTCCACTCTGGCTCCCACCCTCACCACCACCCTCCCCAAGGCAGCCGTGACCTCCACGTGGCTAAGACAAGATGCTCTTCAGTTCTCACCTAACTCGCCTCCTGGCAGCATCTGATCGCGACCACTCACATCCCGAGGAGACGCTCTCTTCCTAAGCTGCAGGGACCCTGAACTCGCCATCACGCTCTTCTCACTTCCCGCCGCCTCTGTCTCCTCTGCGGGCTGAGTCTCCTTTGTGCACCCACCTCCTTCTACCTGGCTTTCACCCTTGGCGCTCCTTAGGGTTTAGTCCTAGGCCCCCAATTCTTTCCACAGACCAGCTTCAATTACAAACATGCACTCTCAGCAAGACTTCTCCATCCTCCACACCTAATCACAAAGCAGCCTACTGCAAACAGCGACTCAGATGTCTCAGAGACACCCCAGAGGCAACATGCCTGACCCTGATGCACGATTATCCCCTTCCTCCAACCCGCAGAATCCTTCTGTCTCTGTACATGGCACCAGTTCTGAACCAAAGCTTTGTGAGGCGTCCTTCACACCTCTCCCTCAGCTAATCGATCACCAAGACTCGTTCACACCACCATCTAAATACGTCTCAAATCCACCCACTTTCCCCACCTCCACTGACAGCACCCTCTGTGAGCCTTGACTTCAGTGACGCCAGACTCCCGAGTTCCCGCGTCTAGTACACCTCACCCTTCTCCTCCCTAGGGGTTCACTTCTCTCTTCCTCACCAGATGCCAGAGATGCCAGACGTCCTCAAGGCCGAGTCCCAGGCTCTTCCCTGCACTTACTGTTCTCTGAACCCATTCCTCAGGCCGACTCACACTCAACCCTATAATGTTTCCATTGTTTCCCAAATTCACATTTCATGCCCAGTGTATATTATGAGGGCTGGAACTCCAAATCACACAGGCTACCTGATGCCTCCACATGGATAACTGGGTCAACGAAAGACAATTTAATTCGTCCAAAATCATATTTATACCACCTCCCCCCTAAATAAGATGTCTTAGGACCACCAGCTCAGTGACTGATACCATTGTTCATTCCAAACAAGCCACACACCCAGCAAGCACCCTGCACAACTCCATCTCCTTTAGCTTCCACATCTAGTCCGTCTCCAAGTCCTGCTGCTTTTATCTCAGAACTCTCTCTGACACTGGTTCCCTTCTTTCTGTCTCCAGCACCACGAACTCAGCCAAGACACGCATGCGCTCCTTAACCGCAGCCGACTCTGACCAGGCACTGTTTTAGGTATCGGGGAGACGGGAACAAACAAAACAGACAGCCCAGCATGAGGAAGCTTACGACCCAGAGGAAGAGCAGATAGTAAATAAAAATGGGCTATTTTTCAGTGATAAGCACTCTGAGGGAAAATAAAGCATGGTGAGGGGATAAAGAACGTGGAGAATGGAGGGCCAGGTTCAGATGAGTTGTGTCCCATTGACAAAATGCCATCTGAGCAGAAATGTGTGCAACACAAGGAAGTGGGTCATGTGGGCTCGTGGCTCAGGAAGAAGAATGGTCCCAGAGAGGACAAAGGAATTGCAGATGCCCCGAGGGGGGCCCTGCTGGGCCTGCCTGACTACACCCTGGCAGCCAGGGGGATTCTGGAATGAAGGGCAGAGGGGAAGGAGGTGAAGGTGGAGAGGTGGTCGGGCCAGACCACGCAGGCCTCTAAAGGCCAGGCTGGCGGTCTGGATTGTGCTCTATGTGATGGAAGCCACCACAGGATTGAGCATGGGAGCGACAGGACCTGATTATCTTTTAAATAGACCATTCTGGCGGCTACAAGGAGAGGAGATGTTGGTGGCAGGAGGGGAGGGCAAGGGACGAGGACAAGACTAACTCACACATATTAAACAGGACTACGGGGCACGTGAGCTCCACTTCCACCTTGCAAGAAATTCACTCTAAAACCGTGGCATGCTGTTTCACTAGGCTGCCGCATAACCCTGACAACACTTCTCTGCAAATCAGAGAAAGACCCCTGCCCTCTGTGCAGATGCAGCCCCAGCAAATCTCAGCTGAAGACAGTCCTCAGGTGACCCCTCAGCTGACCACCCTGCCAGGTTCAGTCCGCCCTGAATTCTTACGTTAAGATAACAATGGAAGAGAGAAAGACAAGGGAAGAAAAACACTTTTTCATTGGAGGTAATTGTTTACCTAGAATCATCCTGGATTTTTAAATTTTGATTTCAAGAACATTTTTATGTCAGTTGTAAACCAAATCCATGAGACGTTCAAGTCGGTTTAATCACAGTATTCTGATTATAACTACGCCAGAGAAGTGGTTAGACTTTAGGCTCATTTCTTAAGCAAACAACTCAGAGGAGACTCACACCCTTTCCTCCCATCTCTCAACAGAGACCCAGGGATTATGCAGTTTTTCTTTGTTGTGGTTCTGTTTTTCCTATTTGTGAATAGTTTTGAAATGAAAGTAATACTTTAAAAGCACACTTGGAGGCAACAGAGGTGCCAGGAGTCCTACCCTGGGAGCGTAAGCTTTTCCGTCACTGGCTGTTCAGAGGGTCTGTTTTTGGTTCTGGTCGGAGTTAATGATTGAGGTACTTCCAATGGCATCGAGGACGTTCACCTGAGCTCACAGGGAAGCGAGCTCCCCTTGGAAGGGAGGCTGTTCTGAGGGCACTTTAGTCCAGGCAGATGGGAGACTCGCCAGGGCTGCAGGAGGGACACAGCCACACACCAGCTCCCCCAGGACGTCTCATCTGACGTCACCTCTGAGCAAAGGGAGGCGGTTCCTCCCACAAAGAGAAACGCACACACTGCTCAGCTCTGACGTCCTCCCTTCCTCCACACGCCACTCAGAGTTCTCTCTTCAGGGACGTCTTCTCAACCCTGAGGAGGACTCGACACACCACGAGGTGGCTGCAGGGTCTCTCTGGACAGATCTGGGCTCCAGTCATACTTTCCATTCTGTTTAATCCAACCAGCACTTCACTCAGGAAGGGGGACTCCGCGTCCACCAGAGGCTCCCAAGGCGAAGGGGACGGGAACAGTCCCTCCTTCCCTCCCTCTGATCATTCACGCCAGACTCGGCCCACACCTGCCGGTGGCCCTGACGCCCATCCTAACCCTCCTCTGGTTCCCTGCTGCCTGTGTTCTCTGTTTACTCTGTGACAGTTTCTAGTCGTTCCCAAATTTAGTACATTCTCCCAAATGACACTTACAAGATTGACAAGTGTGGTTCCCACCTCAAAAAATCTCAACTCGAGTGGGAAGGAAGCTCTCCCCTAAAGTGTGGGGGCTTTAGGGATCGACACAGCCTGTCCCACAGCCCCTCTGCTGGGCCCCCAGGGGGAGGGGCCAACACTGACCCGTCTGGACCCGACCACAGCCTCAGACAAGACCTCCCACGTCTGCCAACTGGCTCCACGTGGGCTGCAGGCTGATCCGTGCGGAAGATGAGCCTGGGCCTGTGGCCAGGCTACCTCAACTCTCAGAGGCCGTGCCTGGCTCCCAGGCAGACCAGGTCCTGTGACAGGGCTCCAGGCTCAGCGCGATCTGGTCCTTGTTCCTCCCTCCTCGCTCCATCTGCACCTGCTCCCTGCCTCTCTCTGGACTCACACACGCCCTTTCCTGAGTCTGAACGCTTCTCCACATCCTGAGAGTGGTCCTTGCTGGCGGAAGCCTTTGCTGACACCGGCCCTCCTCTTCCACGTTCTCACCGCACCTGCAGCTCTCCCGCGGGGTCCCCACCAGACCCTGTCACTCCACACCCCTGGGTGCACCGAGCTCATGAACACCTGTCTGCCCCTTGACTGAGCTCCGCCAGGGCAGGACCTGCGTCCTTCTGCCCAAGGCTGCACCGCCAGTGCCCAGCACGGAACTCACTCACCGTCTACTACGGGACTGGAAAGCGGGGGGCGAGGGTTGGAACCTGGGTCCCCCAGAGCCTAGGCCTCCCCGATTCCACAGCTCTCAGCCCCCAACTTCCACAGCAGCCACCTCTGCCGTTTCTCTCCCCTGGTGACTTCTTCTCAGGCTCAGCCACAGATTCCTCCTTCTTAACCCACCTCATAACGGGGAGGTCTCCTGGGACTCTGTCCTCACCTGCTCAGCTCAAGGCTCCAAGCGCCACCTTTGCCCGCCAGCTCCCTGACCACCCTGTTGAGTCCCAACCCCGTTTACCTCCCACAACTGTCCCCCGGCGACCTCTACCCGTATTTCACTCACATCTCAAATGAAACCCATCCCACACCAAATTCACCCTGCATCCTTAACAAAGGGGCCCTTCCCTTCCCTCCTGACCCCCTGCACGTGCCTTCCTCCAGGCCCTAGTAGCGCAGCGATCTCCACAAGGGTCCCACCCCCAGTTTCTCCTCACTTCAGTTCTAAGATCCAACAACATTTCCCAAGTGACCATTCTTGTTAAACACAAATCACATAATAAGGACTCCAGGAACATACTCTCCGAAAAATTACAAACATTACCTGTAAATGAAGTCCCCTTTCATCACACCCATTTTCAGCCCCGCTCCAAATGTAACTAGTTACCAGCTCAGAGGTGTCCCCGGACCTCCTCTGGGCACTGGCCATACTACACGTACAGACACCCACGTAAGTTTCTTCACACATCAACAGCGACACGTCTTACTGACGCTCCATGACTTGCTTTAGTCCTTCACGTGCCCTGTTGCTCTGTCCACATCACTGCTCTTGCTCTCTGACTGCGGGGCTGTGGGCCAGCGCAGGGGCCCATCTCAGCTTCTAGCTCTGCCTTTACTGAAGGACACTTAAAGTGTTTCGACTCAGACCACTTTTTCTAAAATCTCAAGGATACAGGGTTCTCCTATTCAAAATCCTTGACTTACTCTCTCTTGTCAGTGGGCAGTTCACATCTCAGAAATGTACCAAAGCACCTGTCTGTCTAGTCTCATTTCCTTCCTCATCTCTTTTCCCACAGAAGCTGGGCTGGAGTCAGAATGGATTCTCTGCGAATCCTCAAATACACTGTTTGCTGAATGAATACATGAAAGTGGAGCCCTCCTCTGAAACAACAGGAAAGAGAAGAAAAAAGCTCCTGAGAGATTCGCCTGTGCAGTCATTACCAGAGCAGAAGAGGAAGCTTAGCCTCCCTTCTCCAGCGCTTCCGGGGACCGCGAACCTGGAGAAACCTTCCCGAGCAGCATCCCCAAGCCGCACCCCCACTCACCCCCAGACGGCCGCCTGCAGACGTCCCCACCCACTCACCTAGAGAGGCGCCTCCGGGACTGTCTCTCCCCACCTTCCAGGGGTCCTCTCCCTGCTGCAACAGGGAGATCACTTTGGGTTTGGAGAACGGGAGCCCTGCTCATAGACAAAAAAGAGGAAACAAACAATAAAAAAATGAAAACAACAAAAAAAAAACCTTGGTTTTGACACAAAGAGGTATCAGAGATCTGAGGGGAAACTCAGAGGACAATACAAGGAGCTTCTGTGGGTGTTCAGGCTGCGTCCCCACGACTGAGGGGGTGTGTTAGGGAAACGGCAAGGGGCTCGTAGGACACACCCGGGTACTGAGTAGTTGTGTGTCGGGGAAATAGGATAAACACGCAGCCTTGAAACCATTAGCTTTCCACAGAAGGGGAAATGTTAGATGTACAGACAAAAGTGATATTTGTAACAGGTACGTATGGAAAGGATTACGTACCAGGCAGTTCGTTTAAAATGAGAAAACACTATGTGATTCCATCTGAAAAATGGTAGCAGTCAGCAAACTACGGGTCATAGGCCAAATCTAGGCCACTCTCTGTTTATACATGGCCCTTGAGGAAAGAATGGTTGAAAAAAAAGGAAAGAAAGGAATGGAGTATGTCACAGAGACCATATGTGGCCCACAAAGCCTAAATTATTTACTCCCTGGCCCTTTACAGAAAGAGTTTGCTGCTTCCTGGGAAAGAGAACTGGGAAACGCAAGCGGTGGGTCAGAGAAGAGGGTGGAGGCACGCTCTGTAGAAATGAGTGAACAACACATCACAGAACAGTCACAGTGCGAAATGTTTCCTGAACTATGAGGGAACGTCTAACGTGCAGCTCTGTAGATTTTCCCGACCACGGGGCGATTCCATGTCTATCGGGGGGAAAAGGTTTTCAGATTTATTTATGGACTCCGAATTGTAAGTGCTAAGGCAAAACTCAGCTAAGTTTTTGGTGCCCCACGGCTTTTATCCGGGGAAGCAGGTGCTGAGTTATCCCAGTTTCCAAATTCTGGACTTCCAGGGGAAACCCCTTACCCAGCGAGACCAGGTTACTGTAGTTCTCCAGCATCACGTCCTGGTACAAGCTCCTCTGAGAAGGACCCAGCTTCCTCCACTCGTCCCGCGTAAAGAGCACAGCCACGTCCTCGAACGTCACTGACATCTGCAGAGACAAGCCGCCCCAGCTCAGCAGGGCCGCCCAGCACGCAGGCTGAAGAAGGCGGCGGTGGGGAGCAGACGGGCCCCCGTGAAATGCTCCTATACTATTCTAGGTTCTGAAGGTTCCGGGTCATTTGTTTAGTGAACAACTGACCAGTGACAAACATACCCTGAGTCGCATGAAGTATGAAGTGGTCTTGTGTTAACCAGTACAAGAGATGTATGGCGGTATTAAGGCCACTAGTGGGAGTGTTAACTAGAATAATCTTCCTGATGGCAATTTGATAACAGACATTAAAAGTTTTAAAATGTGCCTATTCTTAAACTCTCCAATTGCAAAATTTGTGTGATAATGAACAGCACACAAAAACGCACACACAAGGACATTTTTCATGGCATTGGTAATAGCAAAAAAGTGGAAACAACCTGAACAATCACTGACGGAGGCCAGGTTAAATAACAAGGCACCATCTCTGTCTTCCCTGAAGCCTGAGGATGGTGATGATGGAAATGAACAGCGCTATCATGTATTGAACGCTTTTTTGGGTCAAGTACTATTCTTAGAGCTTTATATTAATTTTTTGTGTAAATCTTTTATCTTTGCAACAATCCTATGAAGAAGGTACTGTTATTGTCTCCATTTTACACAAGAGAAAACAAAGAGAAATTTATCCAAGTCACACAGCTGGTACAAAGGAAAACCTCACTCCTCCTGTGTGCCTCCTCTACCCTCAACACCACTTCTGACACCATACGTGAGGGGCTTTCCACAAACCAAGCAATTGTGTGGCACCAGCTAGGTGTCCTACAATTAAACTCAATTCTGACGCCTGGAAATTGAGTCAGATCCCACAGGTTAAGGACTCAGTCCTAAAAGACTTGCCCCTCCTTCAGTGCCAATCCCAAGTCCAGGGTGTTTGTTACCTGTGCTGCTAACTGACTGGCTACAAATTGGAGGTTTCCACAACCCTCTCCTCACGTCTAATTTGCTAGAGTGGCTCACGGAACTCAGGAAAATACTTACTTACTAGATTACACGTTTATTATAAAAGGATGTAACTGAGGAACAGGCAGATGAAAGGTCCCCAGGGCAGGGTCTATGGGAAGGGGTGCAGAGCTTCGTGCCCTCTCTGGATGTGCCATTTTCCCTGATTCTCCACATGTGCACCAACCCGGAAGAACTTCCAACCCTTGTGGGTTTTCACGCCTCAGTGCACGGGCATGACTGATTAAATCACTGGCCACTGGTGACTGATTCAGCTTCCAGCCCCTAAGCAGGCAGGGGGGCAGGGCTGAAAGTTCCAACCCTCTAATTAAGATTGGTTCCCCGGCAATCAGCCCCCACCCTTGGTGGGGTCCAAAGGCTACCTCATTAATATAAACTGTGGTGTGGAGGAAAGGGCTTGTTAGGAATAACAAAACACGCACAAGCCATTTTGCTTTTATAGCTCTAAAGCAATTTCAGGAATAAAAAACAAATATTACTAATCACTTCGGAAACCACAAGGGTGTTTGAAGTTATACGTGAGGTGCAGAGTCGAAGACCAGATATATATTTCATATCACAGACCACAGAATCACAGCTGGCCAGGGCCAGAGGGGAAATTCCAATCCAAGGAGCATCCAAGGCTCCATTCTTAAACACTCTGCAAAACTGCCCGTCAATGCCTACCTCACAGGGTTAAGAAATAAACGAGATAATCCATACAGTGGAGATAAACAGTAGTGATGGTGGCATAACAGTGTGAATGTATTTAATGCCCATGAATCATACAACCAAAAACAGAGTGGTAAACTTAATCTTATGTTTATTTCATCACAATAAAAAGGTTAAAATGGTAAAATAAATACATACATACATTTGTACATAAATAAATAATAACTAAATAAAGGTGCATAGGAAATTATTCTGAGGGCCACATACAAAGCTGTGACCATGATTATCTCGAGATGTTGGGGTGAGAGTGATTTCACTTTCTTCTTTATATATGTATTTTTTATTCTCTGAGAATTTTAATATTAACACATAATACATGTATGATAATTTACTGGCATACAGAGGAATACAAGAAATTACCTTTGCCCTCGAAAGAATTTATGATCCAACTGGCAGACAAGAAAAATGTATGAAATAACTTGCATAATGAAAGAAAAACGGGTCACTGGACAAGACCGTACACCATCTCCTAGTTCAATCCTCATTTGAGAGGTGAGGAAGGTCCAGAGCAGTCAAGAACCAGGTCACATACTTTATTAATGGCAGAGGCAGGACAATAAATACAGGTTTCTTTTAACCCAGCACTCGGTGGGTGTATTCCCTCTCTGATCTTAAACGTCCTGTCCCTGAGTTTTACACACAAGTCCACCCAGAACTGACATATAGGCAGCAGGTGACTTTAGGGAGACTCACATACAGGGACAGAGAAGACTCTGGGCAAGAGAGCACCTTGGCTCTATTGTAACGGAATGGGAAAGATTTAGAAAAAAAGCAGCCCAAATATGCAAAGGCAGGTCCTAGCCACAGCCTCAGAAGACCAACCACTACCACTTTTCTTGGGTCCAAAAGATACACAACACCACACTGCAGAAGAGCTCTGGTAACACAAGGGCTGGGCCTTCCCTGTGTTCTGAAAGATGCACCTGAGAAACGGCTGGACAGTAACCAGCATGAACTCAGAGGTCAGACATATGTGGGTTTGATTTCAGGTCACTTGACTTTATTGAGCCTCAGTTTCCTCATGTGTAAAATGGGGGTAATAACTGCTGTGCTGTTACAAGAGTGAGAACAAAGGAGGAGCCCCCAGGACGTTCCCCAGCAACGTCAACCATCATTCTCAGATGAAGATGAGTAAAGGGAGCACAGTGCTTCCTGGGTCTGAGAAACACTGCAGAGTAATTTCTGTCCACCAACAGTAATAGCATCATGGGCTAGAATAACACAGCTCCGCTCACAGCCACCACATACTGAACACCGTCTACATGCCCGGCCCTGATCTAAACACCTTCCGTGAACTGACTCATGGGACCCTCTCACCTACCCTATGAGGTAGGCACGGCTGTCATTCTCATTTTATAGGTGAAGAAACTGAGGCACAGAGAGGTGGAGTTATCTGCCTAAGACCCATTACAGCAGCAGAGGAGATGGGCACAGACTCGGCCCAAAAGTGGCTCAAAAGCCCCACTTAGTAACCACTGTACACACTGCCTCTCCACTACCAATATCGCACAAAACCCTCCCTGCCGCTTCCTGAGGAGTCTTCTCTCTGCCCTTGGAGTCAAGAGGCCTGTCTGTCTGTGTCCTCTCCAACATGGCTATCCTTTGGTTGCACACTGACTCCCTCGGATGGGGTCCGACACTTATTCTCATAAGGATGAAATGGCAAGTTAGGAACAGTTTTCAACAGACTGGTAGAAGCTAGGCACACAATCCACACAGTTAAGAGGGAGAAAAAAAATGAAACAACTATGGACAGGGAAAAGTCTGGGGAAGGAATCATGAGGATTCTCAAGCACTGAAAGAAAATGAAAAGCACTCTGGCTAAGGGAAGGAAACGGGGCATGAGTAGCCAAGGAGGCAGGTCAGAAAGGAACTCTGCCAAATGTTTATGTTTGTTGGTTCTGTCCCCAAGTGATATAAGACCTGTGGCATCTTCCTTGTCAAATCGATAATCATACAGTGAATTGAGATTAAAGAATAAAAGACTGCCCAGTAGGAAAAGAAACCAGAAACAACAGGCATAGACTGGGGAGGGGGAGAAAAGCATTCCTTACAGAACCCAGCATCCATCAGGGTGGACCAAGTCTTCAGAGGGGAAAGGACTTGGACTCCAAATCCTGGTGGAAACTGAATGGGAGTGAGCTTCAGTCTGAGGATAAAAAACCCCTAATATCCGTATCTGTCCCTAAGACCTGAGATGACAATGAACTCACCTGAGACCTTGCTTCCCTTTGTTCAGTAGCCATGTCCTCTTTCTCAAGGATGGGTGGAGTCTCCAGAGGTCAGATCTGGGAGAAGAAAAAGGGAGAGGGGAGGGAGCCTCTTTCGCTTCCCACCCCTCAGAATCAGCAGCTCTGAAAACCTTACCCTACCTGAGAATGATTCACGTGCCTGCAGAGAGAGAAAGAAGGTGGAAAGAGCCAGAAGCCAGCAAGTCCAGAGAGAAAGGCTGGACCATCCTGGCTCAGGACCCAGCTCTCTCCCCGACTCAGAGGGAAAAACGTAAGATTCCATCAGTAGTAGCAGCAGCAACTCCCCGAGCCTCACCGGGTGCCAGGCAGCACCTACATCGTTCAGTCCCACCGAACAGCTACCGTTGTCAGCAGCCCCATTTTACAGATCTGGAAACCGAGGGCAAAGAGGAGGCATCTTGTTCCCGTCCACATAGCCAGCGAGGGTGGCACGGGGATTCCAGCCTGCACCTGCTCCAACCTCACTGCATAAATGTGACAACTTTTCTCCACCTCAAGCCTTTCCACCCGCTTCCTCCGACTCCTATCAAGGACACAATTCCAAAATTCTAGAGAAAGCTGCTTCGGAAAGAGTAAAGACAAGAAGACCAGCTCTCCTATGGCGAGGAGGGGGCTGCTGTCACAGAAACCAAAGCCCTAGGTTCCCGTCCTGGCTCTGCCACCAGGGGAAGTCGGCAACTCATGTTTCGTGCAAAACAGGCCATTACGCCTGTCACCCAGGAGGGCAGTGGCGATGCTAAAGGGAGGAAATCATTTTCTCACGTCCGCTGCCGTCCGGGGGCAAATTCAAGGCCGGCCGGGGCCAGGCCGGGAGCGCGCCGGCAGCGGGTCGGGAGGAAGCAGAAGGGGCCGGGCCGGTGCGGGCCAAGTGCCCGACCCGCCGCGTCAGGGGCAGGGGCGCGGCCGCGGGAGCGCTGGCGGGGCCGAGGCACGGAGCCCGGGGGCCGGGTCCTCGGCCCGCCGGCGCCCACAAAGGCCCGGCTCGCGCCCCTCGGGCCTGCGCCCCGCGCTGCGTCCTCCCGAGGCCCGCTCCTCCCTCCCGCATCCCGCCGCCGCTCCGCCGCTCCGCCGCTCACCTCGCCCGGGCTCCGGGGCTTCCAGGGGCCGCAGGCGGGAGGCTCGGGAACCGCCCGGGGCCGGACAGCAGCTTCGCGACGGGCTTCTCCGGGGGTGAAGCCTGGGCGGACCTGAAGCCGGGACACCCCTCACGCCCGCGGCAAACGCCCGGCGACCCACGCAGGTCCGGGGGGCGGGGCAGGGACTGTCGCTAGCCCCTCTGGGAAATGTAGTCCACGCGAGAACCCACGGATTCTGGGAAGTGTAGTTCTCCGCACTCGTCTGCGAGGGGAGGCCTGGCTGAACCTGTCACGTGCCCAGACCGCATTCTGGCCTCGCCGCAGCGCATCTTCGACTGCGGGTTCCTGGGTTCCCGGTTCTTCCGGAAGGAAAGAGAGGCTCGCCGAGGGCAGCGTCGTGTAGCTCGGCATCTGCGAAAATGACAGTAAGCAAGTAGACAATCGCCGAGAACACACCTGTTTCCCCTTCAGTCTTTCAACAGAAGTGTGTTGAGCACTTGCTGTGTGCCAAGCCCCTACCTATTGAAATTCGTCAGCGAACAGAACAGAGATCATTGCTCTGGGAAACTTTTTTTGTACTAGAGGGAGGGTAGGAGGTGGAGAGCAGACAAAAAGCCATGAACATAATTATATAGCAGTTTAGAAAACAAGCGTTATGGGAAGAAGTGAAAAGAGTGTGTGGGAGGTATCTGCGGTAGGCGCCCGGGTAGGCTGCCGCATGGAGTTCCACTCTTTGTTAACACAGCAGATAACTAAACCCTGATAAGGTAATGTCATTAAGTGTCCTTACATAAGTTCTGTTCAACTGTGTTTGCTAGAATAACTCACAGGCATAACAAACCATTGTCATGACAACTTGTAAATAAAAATGCTTAGAATTTGACTAGATTCGTTGAATCTGTAAATCAACTTGGGGAAAGTTGATATCGTAACAATTTTGATTTTAACTGGCAAAACCAACTTCATTTTGATCAGCCGCCATCTCAGGAAAAGCTGAGCTGAATGCAAGCCACAACGTCCGCCTTTAGTAAAAATCCCCCTCCGCCTGTAAAACCCTCCCCGGACTTGAGTGAGAGCGAGAGCCGCTGGAGGGAGCATCCATTCAATGCACCCCTTTCACTTTCAGCATCCCTCATTTGCATAAGGACCCACCAATCAGTTCCTACTCCCAGGCATAAATAAACAAACCTGTACGCAGAGCTCGGGCTACAGTTCAACTGGAGACCCGCTCTGCAGGGTTTTTTTGCAATAAACCTGATTCTGACGTTGAGCTGTGTCTGGTCGTTTTTCTCCGATTCTAACATTAACCATCCATTACCATGGTATAGCTCTCCTTTTTTTTTAGGTCTGATAACTTTCCATATATTTTATCCATAGCAGTATTACACATTTTCATGAGTTTTATTTGTGGCTGTTTCATATTTTTGAAGCTATTGTAAATGGTATCTCTTCTAAAATTTCACTTATAAAGTACTGGGTTTGTATATAGCTTACTACCAAAAGTCTCTTATAAATTCCAATAATGAATTTGTTAGGTGCTTTGGATTTTCTGTGTAATATCATGTAACATGTGAATGACAGTTTCGGTTCTTTTGCAAAACTTTTGCTTCTTTTATGTTTTCTATCTTTTAAGCACCATCTTGAGTGGGCTATGATTTCTAGTACAATGTCAGTATCAAATGGTTATGGTAGAAGAAGTCAGCAAAATGGCCTAGCAGGAAGCTCCAAGCCCTCGATCTGTCTTAGATGCGTGAAAAACAACCAGAAACTGGCTAAAATAACCATATGAAAGCTCTGGAAACCAGTAAAAGATCTACAGCAACCAAACGAACACTGACTCAAGAAAAAAAAAGTGCATTTGAAATCGTGGGCAAATTTGTGGCATTTTTATTTGCCCTTGACCTGTCCCTTCCTCAGTGCGGCAAGGTCTTGGTCTGGAGCAAAGCTGAGTTCCCATTCCCTTGCTCCAATCAAGAGGAAACACAGAAGCATTTATTTGTAAAGTTTTGCCTTGTCTGAGGGCTGCCAGAAGTACTGGACTCAAGTTTGTCTAACTTGGCACTCAGGTAGGGAAAAGTAGCAGGCACTGCTCACGAAAGCTGTGGGTAGACTGCCGTCCCACAGACACCCTGGGCAAGGCATTAAAGGTAGAAACATCGGGTAGACCATTTACAGCCCTGAGGGGAGGCTGTGTTGAGACTTTGGGAAATCAAGATATTTGAAAGCAGCTGAAAAAGCAACATAAGATCCAACCGAGATGCATGTCCAGAAAAGAGTTCAGAAAAGCTTACCTTCTCATCCATCTGATCCCTAGGCTGAGAGCAAGCCAGTTAATTAGTAAAGGACTGCTCTAGCACAGAACTAGTGTGCAAAGATTGGGAGAGGCGACTAGTTTTATGTTTTGTTTTGTTTTAAAAAGACAAAAAAGGTATAAAGAGGAGTTGTAGGTTCACAACGAACTTGAGAGGAAGGTACAGCGATTTCTGGTATATTCTCTACCCCAGCACATCGTAGCCTCCCCTGTTATCAACATCTCTACCACAGCGGTGCATCTGTTACAGCTGACATGTCACAATTACCTGAAGTCCGTAGTTTACTGTAAGGTTCACTCTTGGTGTTGTGCATTCTGTAGGTTTGAACAAATGTATAATGAATGACATGTGTCTACCATTACAGGGTAGTTTGCCTAAATCCTCTGTGCTCTGCCTATTCATCCCTCCCTCACCCCTAACCCCTGGAAACCACTGATATTTTTACTGTCTCTATACTTTTGCCTTTTCTAGAATGTCATATAGTTAGAATCATACAGTATGCAGCCTTTTCAGATTGACTTCTTTCACTATGTAATATGCACTTAAGGTTTCTCCATGTCTTTTCATGGTGTAATAACTCATTTCTTTCTAATGCTGAATAATATTCCATTTTCTGGATGTGCCACAGTTTATCAGTTCACCTACTGAAGGACATCTAGCTTGCTTCCAAGTTTTGGCAGTTATGAATAAAGCTGCTATAAACTTCCATGTGCAGGTTTTTGTGTGAACATAGTTTTCAACTCTTTTGAGCGTGACTGCTGGGTCATATGGTAAGGGTATGTTTAGTTTTGTAAGAAACTGCTAAATCATCTTCCAAAGTGGCTGTAGCGTTTTGCATTCCCTTCAGCAATGTATGTTGCTCCACATCCTTGACAACACTTGGTGTTGTCAGTGTTCTGGATTTTGGCCATTCTAATAGGTACGTGGAGATATCTCATTGTTCTAATTTGCATTTTCCTAGTGACATATGCTGTGGGACATACAATGATCTTTTCATGTGCCTATTTGCCATCGTCTTTAGTGAGGTGTCTATTAGGTCTTTGGTCCATTTTTTAATCCAGTTAGTTACTTTCTTACTGTTGAGTTTTAAGTGTTCTTTGTATATTTTGGGTAATATCTGATAAATAATTTATAAAATAATTTATCAGATAGTACCCAATAAAAATATCTGATAAATCCTTTATCAGATATATTCTTTTGCAGAGTTTCTCCCAGTCTTTGTCTTGTCTTCGCATTACGTTGGCAGTATCTTCCCTAGAGCAGACTTTTTTTTTAATTGAAGTATAGTCAGTTACAATGTGTCAATTTCTGGTGTACAGTATAATGTATCAGTCATACATGTACATACATATATTTGTTTTCATATTCTTTTTCATTATAGGTTACTGTAAAATATTGAATATAGTTCCCTGTGCTGTACAGAGGAAACTTGTTTATCTATTTTATGTGTAGTAGTTAGTATCTGCAGATCTCGAACTCCCTAGTAAACTGATCAAGCGGTGTCTCTTACAATTTTAAATGCACATAACCCTTTAACACAGCAATCCCACCTTGGGACGTCTGTCCTACAGAAGTAAAAAGCACTTGTATCAGAGGAACCTGTAGGAGGACAATGTGACTCAGTGGAAAGCTGTGTGCTGTTTAGGGCTCACCTTTCCAGGTGATTTGATTTTGATTCTTTGTGGGCACTGAGGCTTTCTTTGTCTTTGAGCTAATTTACAACTCTGTAAATTGTGGATAACTGATAGGAATGCAAAATAATTCTTGTCTATAGACATATAAATAAATCCTGTCCCCTGGAAGGTCAGTTGACTTCCCTCCTCTACCAGGAAAGAAGTCAACTTTGCCTCCATTCGTTTCTGTAGTCCTCATCTATAAATATGTCTGTTCTTTGTCCTTTGCACTGGCTTTGACATCATTATCGTTGCCTTATTAATAATGAGTTAAATAAAACTTACATATCTATGAGTGTCATGATTTTACTTTTTTTTGAGAATTATCCTTTAATGAAACAACTGCAGTGGTGAAAGAGGTGGCTAGGCAGGCTTACTGACCCTGGCTGATTAACAACAAGGGAAAGAAAATGCCAGGCTGTCAAAAAAAAAAAAAAAAAAGCAGGTTATTTCTCTCACTCGGCAGCTGGATCCTTGGTTCCAAGGACATAGCATTACAACAGTACATTTTATGTTCCACAACTGCTGCATCCATCCCAAGGGCATAGCCCAGTGTGTCTTTCTTTGTTCTCTTTTCTCCTCGCCACTGAGGTCTCTGTTAGGGGTTAGTGCCACAGGAGGAAAGAGCCAATAGTAGAAGATGATTGGCCCCACTGGAATTAAGATAATGATTGTAGAGCCTTCCAATAAAAGACCCTGTGGCCCGATAGGGCGCTGGAGCTGTCTTGACTGGCTTCATGGCTGCTGGCTCCTTTATTTCTCTCTTTCTGAGCAATAAAATAGCTTTCTTTTTTTCCACTTTGTCCCTAAGCCTCTACTGAGAATTCTTTCTCAGCCGGTGGGCAACATGTTTAGGTTGTGGGGGGCGCCCACTTGTTTGGTGGGTTTTCCAATTTGGGGGTCCCTCTATCCGCTAATACTGGTATTTGTGGTGGTAAAACAAACCAAAATATCAAACCAACTCTTGACACTTGAATGATAGGGGAATGGTTAAGTGGCTCATGAAATTGCCTGTTAACAGAATAAAAGCAATAAATCTACATGAGCCACTTGAAAGTTATCTACGCATATCTATATATATGTATGTGTGTGTGTTTTGATAACAAATGGTAGGATCCCACTTTTATTTTTAGAAAGGAAAAATATATGTCTGTGTATGTCTGTATATCTTCCTATGAGCGTACTAAGTTGTGGACAGATACACACTATTAACATTACCTCATGTTGAGCTGAATGGGGATTGATGGACAAGACCTTTCACTTGAACAATTATTATGAAATATTTCAGATATTCAAAAAAGTCTTAGGACTAACTAATGTGACAAACACAGATGTACCCCAGAAGAGTTAAATGCCCCTTTGTGTAGCTCCTGGATCACACTGTGCTTTCTTCTTCCTGAAACTGCATGTTCTCAAATTTTACTTTATATACATATATATACCTATGCACGCACACACACATATATATGCATTCTAATATTTAATATGCAAAAATAGACATCTAAAATTTTTGTCACTTTTAAGTTATTTTGCATATTTAAAACTTTATATAAATGGTAAGATATATTGAAGGTATTTTTCTGAAAAAAATTTTTGCTCAACATGATTTTTTTTGTGATTAATCCAGGCTAATATATACATATATTCATATATATGTCTTATATGTACATAAAATCTTTTGAGTTGACTTGTTACAAAGAGCATATATAACTTTTGCAGTTTATAAGACTCCTATTAAGATCTGTGTTATTTAAAAAATGCAAGAACTTTCCTGAGAGACATAAGAGAAGTCTGGAAAAAATGACAGGGAACACCTCATATTTAGATAAGAAAATGTAACATTTTAAAGATACCTGTAATCCTTACTGTTTGGTAATTAGGACACTAGGCTACTGGTATCCGTATAGAGAAGCTAACTGGTGGAAAAGAATTAGGAGTTTACAACTATCCCACATGAGAACTTAATGTGTGAAAAAAACTTTTTACAAATCAGTGCTAAACTATTAAATAAATTATATTGGAGAAACTAGCTAGCTGGCTGAGGGGAAATTAGATGACTAATTTACTGCACAAAGTAGAATAAATTCCAGATGATTCAAGGCATAATATTTTGATCCAAATGATGAAGAAAGCATAGGTGGAGCCAGTAAAAACAAGGGGTGATTTCTCACCTGGGGTTCCTCATCTGAACCGCAGAACACAGGAAGTAAGCTGACTGACTGCTTTCTCAATTCTGGTGCCATTCTAGATGCTGAAAACAGAAGTTAATTCGTTACACACAGTAGGCTCCTACAGCATTAGGGCTTAATCCTCTCAGGAAACCCTTGTTTAGAAAGGCTAAAAAACAAATAACCATATGGTGACAAAATAGTTACGACATGTGAGCAGCGTTCAGATCCCTAATACACACAGAGCTCTGCAGCACTAACAAAAGATGGGCAGATCGATAACACAAACACACAGCTGACTCAGAGAAGCAACGCCGAAAAGAAAGAAACACGTAAACTGCCAAGAAACAGGAAACTGTTTTAACTTTCGCTAGCAATCGATTGAATGAAACCTGAAAAAATAACCAAGGAGGCATCACTCTCAGTTAACAGACTGTCAAAACCAATCAAGGTCAGTAAGGATGTGCTGAAACTGACACTGACACGTCTGAGGGGGGATGCAAACCAGCACTGTCCTTCCGAAAGGCAGTCTGGCCCAAGGAGATAATTACATGCAAGGGCAGTTGTGTATTACAGAGAGTTTGAGTCTAGATTTTTTAAAATAATGTGTATTTTAAAAACTGCACATAAAATCCCTAGAGGCTTGTTTACTCAGAATTTTTCTATGGACCTGCTAATAAGTGAGGTAGGCCTACATAAAAGTAAGTAAATCACAAGTAAAACAAGTACATTATAAGCAACAGGATGTAGAAATGGCTCCCCCAACTACGCCACACCAGGTTCCTGTCGGGAGAGCGCAGACTAAGGCACTCATAGCAAGTGCTTTCCTGGGAATGAGCTCTTCAGAGTCTCAGGACTCACGGTTTGCCTTTAGTCAAATTGTTTTTCTCTATCAGAAACCTCCTTAAAACCGAGTTCCCTTACCAAGTGCATGATTAATCTCTCCTTTCAAAAGTTTATTCCCTTGCTCACCCCCTCTGACCTCAGTCCTGTGCTCACGGAACACTCAGCAGAGTCAGGTGGCTAAAACCGCTATTGTCTTAAACATGCTTAATGACTGACACTGCTGTTGCTGACAACATCGTTGCTGTACTAGCATTGCTATTACAGATATCATCGTTAATGTGCAAACTCAGGTTATTTCCCCAGGGCAAGATGAGCTCACAGATTCCCCCCGCCATGGACCACTTGGCCAGAAATCATAAACCAGAGACATCCTGACTTCAGAAACTACGATTCAGAAATGTCACAAAAGGATGATTAATCCCAGCTTCTTTGCTCCTCCTCTTCAAAAACACCCCCAACTCGATGACCAAGTTGGGAGTGGATCTGAGACTTGTCCCCAACTCCCCTGCTTGGTGCCCCGCCATAAACACTTTACTGCAGAAGTCCGCTGTCAGAGTGTGGCTTTCTGCGCCACGGGCACGTGAGCTCTTGCTTGATTACAAAATCACGGGTGTTAAAGCACACAGTTGACTTACAAGTTAGGTTGACGGCAATGCTGAAGACTCTTATAGGCCAAGCAAATCAGATATTATTTATTTATTGTTTATGAGACATTTGGAGAGCCTTCCATGATGATCAGATTTGCAAGGTCTGTTGGTCGTCAAAAGGACTGGAGCTAAAGAAACCAAGGAGGAGGATTAACTAGGAAATATGGGGCCAGAAAAAGCAAAGTGTCTGCTGGGATGGAAAGGAGAGGACGAAATTCAAGAGCTCTTTCAAGGAGAGAAGGGAGAAAAGTTAATGGCTGGTTCGAGTGGGGGTGATGGGGAATGGATGGGTAGGTAGACTTTAAATCCCAGGGGATGAAGACCTTTCATCGTGATCTCCACGAGTGAAGCCCCCAAAGTTCTGTCCCCTCCAGCCATTTCCGTTTACCAGCAGCAACTACCGCCTTCGTCATTCCCACCCTTCCACCGGCCACCTCCACTGGGGGCCTTTAACCTGTATCTTCCAAGGAGTTTCACCTCCCTAAATTCACTCAATGAATCACCTCAGTGAGCTTTCATCCTGAGCTCCCATTTAAACATTCCCAATCTCTGAGCTGCCCCTTCACCGTCTTTCTACTTCGCCCCCAGAAAGAAAGGAAGCCACCCAGTTTCCTCTGTGTTTTGCGAGGCTAGAGGCTGGGAAATTACCTCATCAGCACTTGTTTACCCTTAGTTCCAGGACTTTGGTGGCTCAAGGCTGAGGGAAAGCATGGGTGGGGGTGGGGGGCAGGGCAAATGACCAGCAGGGGTTGCGTGCAAGGCAGGGAACCAGTCTTCAGACTGGTGGGCGCGAGCAAAGGACCCCCCTGTAGGGGGTTGAGCGGGAAGGGCATGGTTGTAGGGGTGAGGGAAGCAGGCCACCGGTGGAGGCGGCGTTGGGTAGGGGTAAGGGCAAGCGGGGGGCTCGGGCAAGAAACCGGAGAAGGCAGCAGGAGACAGACGGGCCAGTGGCTGGAGCAGTGACCGCTCTTGCTTCCTCTGCTTAGCTCTGCGGTTCTGGAACCAGACCTGGTGGGGGGGGGGGACAGCCACATCAGAACCGCTCTCTCAAGTGGGTGGCACTGTCACACGTGACCTCTCCCGCCAGTGACCGAAGACGCCAGAGGGCAGAAGCCTCTCCCACAGCCCAGAGGAAGTAAAGCTCTTGCAGAAGGCATGACTGCGCCAGGCCTAGTGCCAAAGCGAGACCCCCTCCGGCCCCCAACACTGTGTCTAAATTTGCCCTGCTGCAATGTCAGGGGAGGGAGAAATGTCAGCTTCCAACAAGAAAGTGGTAACTATGCCACAAGGGCATCTTCCCTCCCCAGAGGACGGGGAGTCTACTCTAGAGGTATTCGGGATTGAGACTACAGATGAGTTTAATTGTTACAGGCTGGGCTGGACGTACTTTAGGGTCTATACTTAAGATTCATTAACTCTGTGGTTAGGACTGAGGGTGCATCAGGTGGACTGAGGTTAGGGACCAGGTTACACGTGTATGTGAACAGTTAGGATTGAACTTCTGTTGGCGTTCACATCACTGCTAAGATTGGGGGTAGACATTGAAATTCAAGTCAGCGCTAGGGTGGAACTCAAGTGACATCCCACTGCCAATGAGGCGATACCGCCTGCTGGGTGGGGCTCTGTCCTGGGGGACTTCGTTCAGGGTTAGAACGCCCCTGAGGAGGTAGGCCCCAGCAGCTCTTGGGCCCCGAACCTCATTTCTTCCAGAGGAAGAGGGGATCCTGGGGCTTCACCTGGATTCTGGCCTCGCTGAGGCCTGTGTCCCGGGCGAGGCCTTCCCGGGCCCAAATGTCAGGGTACTGGTTCCTCCCAAAGGCCGACTCCAGCTGTTCCAGCTGCGCTGGACTGAAGGTGGTGCGGTGGCGGCGCCGGGAGTGGGGCCGAGCCCTCTGTCCTCCTGGCGGGGAAGGCCTTGGTCTCCCCGCTCCTGCACCCGACAGGTTCCTGTAGGGCCGAGCGCTCATCTCTGAAGAGGAGGCAAGGGAGGGGTTGCTGCCGAATGGCCCACCCAGCCATCCTGGGCCACACGTGCTGGGACCCCCAGATTCTTCTAGGGCCCCGTGTGCTGCTCATACACGCTGCCCCGACCAGACCCCCTTCAGCTCTCATGACTAGCTGCACCTAGCCCAGCCTTGGCCCCATGTCCCCTCTGAGTCCCCTGAGCCCCTGACCCAGGCTATGCGATCTACAGGAAGTCCACCCCTCAGACTCACTGGTCCTGCGTGCTCATGGTCCCTCTGCCTCACTTCCCCGCTGTGTGCCCACTTCCCATTACACTCCCAGGTAAGGCGCCCGCTCCACAGCCTTCTGCCTCTCTGAGCACGCACACCACCTTCCTGGGTCTCACCCTGTGCATCTCCCATCTGCTCTGACACCGTGATCAACTGCCCGGCTCTCTAGACCCCCATGACTTGCTCCCTGCTCTCACAGCTCACCTTCAACCACATCGTCCTATACCTTCCACCTGGGAAGATGAAACGGTCCTCCCTCTTCTGCTCAGACCCACCCTCCCCACATACATTTCATCTTCTCCCCTAGCCCTGCCCTGGCCCGGCCACCAGGCTGTAGGAACCTGAGCTCGTGGGAAAGGCTTGTCTCTCCTCCCTACAGGCTCACTAAGCCCCCACACTAATTAGTCTGAGAGCTGGCCTGGGAAGAGAGAACGGGGCGAAAGGAAACACCTGGAAGGCACGCACTGAGAAAAGATGTCTGGAGTGAGGCACCCATCCCCATGGGGACCCAGGGGTGTGGTCCCCACACAGTGCTCACTGTCCACCTCGGCCCCCTGCTCTCCTCGGATCCAAAGCCCCGGCCCCTCCAGCTCCCTTCCTCGGAGAAGGAGGTCAGGAGTGAGGAGCCAGGTTTCAGCTTCACCCCTGTCCCACCGCGGTGGCGTGGGCTGCCAACCGTCTCATCAATGCCAGGGCCTTGGTCCCCGACTCTGTAAAGCAACGGACTTGTACGGCCCCATGCTTTCTACAGTTCCCTTATTTTTTAACATTCTAGGGTTCTGGTTTTTCAGTTCTCCTCTTCACCTCCCTCTTGGTGAACCGTGGCCCCGCAAGAGCCCGGGCGTGGCGCCCCCGTGCCTGCTGCCTCCTCAGAACCACCGCCCCGGAGATGCACTCACCCACCGAGGAGGCCAGAGCCCCAGCCGCCGGGCAGCTCTCGGGCCAGAGGCTGCTGCAGACTCGCCCCTTCTTTTGCTTCCCCGGCTCACTCCTCCCTTCCGCTTCCATGGCTGACAGAGACCACAGACAGCCGGTCCCGCGTCCCTGAGTCCCTGACTCTGGACCCGTCTTTCTGTTTCTCTCCCCTCTGTGCCTACCTTGCTCCTTCTCCCTCTGTTTATACCTGTCTCCGAGTCCGTCTCTCTGTGTAGATAGTTTTATCTTTTTCTCCTGCTCCTTTTTTCTAATTTTTTCCTAATTCCCCATTCCTCCTCTTGAGTATCATCTCAGTCCGTCTGTCTCGCCCTCACCCCGTTTCTCTGGCTTTGTCTCTACGTTCCTCTCCCTGCCCCTTCTCTCTGGGATGCCCTTCTCCCCCTTTGCTCTTAGCTGCCTACTTCCCCAGCTTGCAATCCCACACCACCTCTCTCCCCTGGAGCAGTGACCTCCTCCTGGCCCCCGTGGGCCCATCCAATCATTGCCTGGTCACCAGAGCCCCCTTCCAAGGGGAGGACCACAAGCCGGATGCGGGGAGGTGCTCTGCTGGAGGGTCCAGGGACTGGGGCCAAGAGCTCGTATTCCCAGAGGACCAAACTCTTTTGTCCTGTTAAATCCCCTCCTGGGAGCAGGCAGGGGAAGGGGGAGAAAATGCATTCCTTCTGAGACCCCTCCTCAGAACCCCACCATGGGAGGAGGGGGTGAGGAGGAGCAAATGGGGGCCAGAGCAGGGCCTGCCTGGAATCTCAGCATGTGGGTGATTCCCAAAGACCTGCTTCCAGGAAACTAAAAAACTAAGACACAAGTGTGTTCTGGCCCCTTCTTGATACCCTGATTCTCAGAATACACTGGACACCCCCCCAGGACAACCTGAACCATCGGATGAGTTGCCTGGAACCACAGTTCTCAAGTTCTTCCTGCTTTCCTTCCCCAAATGTCACCCTGAAACCCCCAGGACTCCATGACCTTCCAAGGTCACCCAGACCTTCAGAAAACCCTGACCCTCAAGAGCATCTGGTTTCCAGGTGCATCCTGATCCCCTGGACCTCAGGACTCTGCAGGACACTGAGATTCCCATGACATGCTGACGGTCTGATTCCTCAAGGGAACACTTAGAATCCCTGAGCAGTCAGGACGCCCTGACACCCACATCCCCTGCTTCTGATTGTTACTTAGCTCTAGGAAGTATATTCTGACTCCCCGAGGACATTCCAACCCTTTAAAGATAGGACTCTAGGATCCTCCAGGACGCAGTGAAACCTAGAACATTCTACCTCTACTAGAAGATTTCCACCTGCCCCCCGCCATGAAGTTCTGAAGTCTCATGGTACCCTGAGTCAATGAGGACACCCCAATCCCCTTGAAATGCACAGTACCCACAGGACTGTGATCCCCAAGGTTGTGCTAATCCACACACATCCTTTAAAAGCAACCTGACAATTCAAGACAGAAAAACATGGCTATCTTCTAGGACCTTGATGCTTAGAAAATGGTCTGTGGATCCACAAGTATCAGCAGCACATGAGAGCTTGTTGGAAATGCACAATTTGGGTCCCCACCTCAGTCCTACTGAATCAGAATCCGCAATGAAACAAGACCCCCAGGAGAACTGACTGTGCACTTGTCTCCTAGCTCAGGCTGCCATAACAAAATATGAAAGACACCAATTTTTCAGAGTTCTGGAGGCTGGGAAGTTCAAGATTAAGGCATCGGCTGATTCAGTTCCTGGTAAGAGTTCTTTTCCTGGACTGTAGACAGCTACCTTCTGTGTCTTCACAAGATGGAGAGAAAACTCAACCCTAGTCTCTCTTCTCTCCATAGGACACTAATCTCATCATGGGGGCCTCACCCTCATGGTCTCACTTTAACCCTAATCACCTCCCAAAGGCCACGTCTCCAAATGCTGTCGCATCACATTGGGGTTGGGGCTTCAACATATGAACTGGGAGGAGACACAACATTCAGTTCATAACAACATTAAAGTCAAGAAGCACTGATCCGAATAGCCCACTCCTCTCCCCTACCCCAGGATACACTGTGACTTCCTAGAGGATCCTGAGCCCCACGAGAGCCCTGACCCCTCAAGACCCATGCCGTCAACTTGGACCCACGAGGAAACACTGAATTCCAATACTCTTGTTGCCTTGATACCCTGACCCTATAAAGGAACTCCGACCATCCAAAACAGCCTGACTGCCCAGGACACTCTGATATTACAAAGAAACTCTGACCCACTAGCCCTGCCTCCAAGGACACTGACACGCTACAAAGTTGACGTGACATCTCAGAATACCGTTCTCTCTCAGGAGGCTGGAATGTTTAGAGGAAGCTGGTCTTCCAGGGCATCCTGACTCCCACCCCCAACCTTGACCTTCAGGGAAGACAGACACCCAGGATTCTGTCACCCTACAAGAGGCAGGATGGCGTGGTGGGGAAGAACAGAGGTTCTGGAGCCAGACTGCCCTGGGTTCAAATCTCAGCTGTGTCACTCACCAGCTATGTGATGCTGGGTTCATTCTGTGTCCTAGCTTTGTCATGTGGGGATGATAATGCAGTCTGTTCTCCTTATTTAAGGTAATATGTTCCACAAAGTCCCTACACACACTGGATTAGTGAATACTGAACCACTGCTACCAGGGGAAATGGGTTCCTGTGAGCCTCTGGCTACACTACACCATTTTTGTCAGCCAATCAATACATAACCTTGTTGTGTGTGTGTTTCTGTTTAGAGACACCTTATTTAATATATGTTGTAAATTAATTAACATTGATCTCATGGCCAACAGCCCTGTAACTCATGCCCCAACAAGGATTATTTTCTCCCTAAAGCACATCACAGCCGTCTCACTAAACAGCACTTCGGCACTATGCTTGGGGGCCAGTTTGAACAGCAAAATTACTCCTAAAAGACAAAAATATGAAATGTTGCCACTAAACAGATCACCAACAGAGATCCGCTTATGGAGTGGGAGCTAAAACAAGAAAGCAAAGTAGCTGTCTTCTTTAACCTCAGCTGGGAATGCGGCGAGTCAAAATTTTCAGCCCCATGCACAGCTGTGACGAACAACGGACGTGCCAAAAAAACACTGCACAGGAGTATTGCATCTGAGAGTTACAAATAGATTTTAGGGACTAGGTGAATTCACAGATACGGACTGCAAACAGCGAGGCTCAACTGAACCTACCTGAGGGGAATTCATACAAGAGAAGCGTTTAGGACTGCACCTTGAACACAGTGTGCACACACATGAAAATGTTTCTTTGTTATCATCATCAACACAGTCCCCAGCAGACCCTAGCCCTCAGAGTCATTCTAACAGTCATGTTCCTGAATCTCTAGGCCACAAAGGATACCTCCACTCTCTAGGACACATGGGCCACCAAGAAGTTTGGACTTCAATGCCTTACAGTCTGCAGAGAAGGACACAACATTGTAAACTGACTATATTTCAGAAAAAACGTATATATATATACGTAGATATATATATATATATATATATATATATATATATATATATATATATATATATATATATATACAGGAAAAAAACCTGTTACAGTCTACACGATAGCCTGAACTCACAATGACTCTATGACCCTTTAGGACAGCCAAACCCACAAGGACATGGTAAAGATTTGGGAAACTCTGACCCCAGGAGGAACCCTCTGATCTGACGAGATTCAGGCACACAGGGGTATCCTTCCTTCCCGTCCGTTTAGAAACCCCGGTTGGGTCTAATCTTACAAAGGGCATGCTGACGCTAAAAAACCACTAAACCCTCCAACCCCAACCCAGAAGACATCCTGATCTCACAGACATGACTCATATGACAATTGGACCAAGTAAAGACGTAGCCTGATCTCCCAAGCTCCCTGGCCATCCACTGTGCACTGGCACATCAGGGCATCTGGTCCGGGACCCGCCTACCTTGTAGCACTCTCTGACTCCCAGCCCTGGCCTTCTCAGCAGGCACCCTGGTCACTTACCACTCTCTCCCTGCCTCCAACACACAGACAGTCCAGAGTGGCTCTGACCCACCACAACCATACAGTCAGTGATTCTAACGCTCAAGAAATCCTGGCCTCTCATTCCCTACAAGTACTCCACCACACCCTGAACTGCCAAAGCATCTTGGCTTCCTGGATACGCTCATTCCTCCCTAGCATCCTCTGCTCCTCCAGGACCCTCTGACCCCTTAGACTGCTCTCACTGCACAAGGAGACCTTGACACCAAATCTTCAGAAACATTTTTTTGGTATTTCAAAAACTGAATTATAGTTGATTTACAATGCTGTGTTAGTTTCAGATGTACAGCAAAGTGATTCATATATATACACACACACACATACATTCACACACACACACATATATATACTTACATACAGATTCTTTTCCATTATAGGTTATTACAAGATACTGAATATAGTTCCCTGTGCTATACAGTAGGTCCTTGTTGTTTACCTATTTTATATACAGTAGTGTGTACAGGTTAATCCCAAACTCTTAGTTTATCCCTCCCCCCACTTCTGCTTTGTTTTCTATGTCTGTGAGTCTGTTTTGCCAGTAAGTTCATTTGTATAATTTTTTTAGATTCCACATATAAGCAATATCATATGATATTTGTCTTTCTCTGACTTACTTCACTTGGTATGATCATCTCTAGGTCCATCTATATTGCTGCAAATGGTAGTATTTCATTCCTTTTTATTGTTGAGTAATAGTCATATACATGTGTGTGTATTTATAATCACATCTTCTTTATTCATTCATCTGTCCTTGATCTCCCTAGAATATCTGATTTTCATACATTCAGACACCAGGATATGCTGACCTACCTGGAAACCCTGACAGCTCTGGACTCCCAGAACTTCTAGGAGCCTCTGTATCACCCAGCCAGTCCAACCTCCAAGACACCCTGACTCTATGAAAAGTCTGTTATTCTGGGACACACTGACTTCAAAGTTACAGATTTTAGAAGGACACTTCAAGAATGTTTTGACATGATAAAAATGCCTTGAGGCTCAGAATACCCTGGTCTCCATGACATGCTGTCCTTTTAAACCCTTGGGTTCTCAAGACTCTCCAAGTCTCCCGAACTCTGTGACCTTCATCTTTCAGGCTCATCTAGTCCTATATGGCCTCTTTGGATCCTGTACACACCTCCCTGCTCCACCAGGGCATTCTGATCACTTACGATGTCCTAATTGTACAAGAGTCTTGGAACCTACACAGGCACGCTTACCGTCTTGAGACAGGATGATCCCACTGGACACTACCCTGAGACTCCAGAGGATCAGGTGCCTGTAAGGACACACTGATTCCCTTGGACAACATAAACACTAGTTTGCTCTAAGCGTAAGAACGATCTGCCTTCTAGGTTATTCAACTATCAAGAGGCTTCTTAATGTCCCAAGACGCTCTGAATCCCAGGGAGTTCTGGCCATCCAAAGTCGCTTAGACCCTCCAGCACACCTGACACCTCAGGAAACACCTATAAGGACACCCCGCCTGTTTGTCCACTGTGACCCTGCAGAGAACACTGATCACCCAAAACATGCTGAACATCCAAGAAATTCTGCTCCTTGATTATGTTCTCATCCTAGAAGCACACCCTGTAAGTTGACTGAGTTCAGATTCTGGAACCACCGCTTACTTGCTGTGTGACCAAAAGCAAGTTATTTTATCATTTTACGTATCACCTGCCTCATTTGTAAAATGAATATTAGAACATTCCTTCCGTGTTTTGGGTAGCAAAGAACAACACATGTCCACTCCAGGTGAGGACCTGGTCTCAGGATGCAGGAGGATAACAGACTCAGTTTCAAGAGTGGGGCCAGAAGCCAGACTGACTCAGTGCTGAGAACTTTGACTTTGAGATCTTTATATATTTATTATTTTTTCTTTTTTTTAAACTTTTTTTATTGAGTTCTAGTCATTTTACAATGTTGTGTCGAATTCCAGCGTAGAGCACAATTTTTCAGTTACACATGAACATACTTACATTCATTGTCACATTTTTTTTCGCTGTGAGACACCACAAGACCCTGTATATATTTCCCTGTGCTACACAGTATAATCTTGTTTATCTATTCTACATTTTGAAATCCCAGTCTGTCCCTTCCCACCCCCCGCCCCCTTGGCAACCACAAGTTTGTGTTCTGTCTACGAGTCTGTTTCTGTTTTGTATTTATTTTTTTTTTAGATTCCACTTATGACGTGAGATCTTTGTATCTTTATTTTAGAACACAAGGTGGATTTGGGGCCATGTGGGGATGGGTCAAGGTGGCTCATACTTTAATAAAGCCTCTAGAAAGGAATATTAGACAAACATCCCCTTTATCTTAGATCCGAGGTGAGAGAGAAGTGAAGGTTTTTTTTTTTGTATGGATACTCAGTTGTATCAGTGATATTTGTTGAAAATGTTTTTCCTTATTCATTGCTCTGAAGTGTCATTTTAGTCACAAATGATTTAGTCCATTCGCAAGCCATCTGAGATCTGCTGGCCTTTTCTTAAAGCCCTAGTCTGCAAATTGTGTATTGTTTATTCTTTTTCCCCCCTCAAGATAGCTTGAGAGCAGCAGGGCAGGTCTATAGTCACTGACAACTGATGGATGTGTATCAGTCAGGATTAGGCTCTGCTACGTATAACAGCAAAAGATGCAGCTCAGACACAGATAGTTTACTTCTATCACACACAAAATAAGTTCAGAAGTGGGTATTCAAAGGCTGGTACAGTTAGATCTATGAGGTCATAAGATACCCAGGCCCAGACAAAAAAATACATGTCATATGACTTGATGTCTATAAAACTCCAGAACAAGGGCTGGCAAAGCACAGCCTATAAACAAAATTCAGCCCTTTGCTTGTTTTTTTTTTAAAGCAAGTTTTTTGGAGCACAGCCATCATCATTTGTCTCAAGTTCACTATGGCTGCTCGCCTGCTGCGACGGCAGAGCTGAAGTTGCAGCAGACCTGCAACAACTAAAGCGTTCACTCTCTGGCCTCGTCCAGCAAAAACCTGCTGACTCTTGCTTTAATGTACGTATTTATGTACATAAAAAGGACAAAGGAATCTATGTAAGCATTCTTAGAATTAACAAGTTAATTTCAGAGTACAAGGTCAAAACATAAAAATCAACTGTGTTTCTATACGTTGGCAATGGAAGATTGGAAAATAAAAATAAAAATGTTTAATTCAGAATAAATTTGATTTAAAAAGTAAAATGGTTAGAAATAGTTAATTCTCCCCCAAATTAATCTAGAGATTAATACAATCCCAATAGAAATCCTAACAGACTTTTTTTAAAAAAAGAAGTCAATCAGCCAATTTAAAAGTTTATATTGAAAGGCCAAGGACATAAAATAACCAAAATATCTCAAAAAATAAGAATAAGGTCAGATCACTTACACTATTTGATTTCAACATTTACAATAAAGGTTCAGTAATCAAGACAACGTGGTATTGGTGCTGGATAAACAGAGAGAAGAACAGAACACAGAAATTCTAGAAATAGAGCTTCACTTACCTGGTGAATGATTTTCAACAAAGGTGCCAACATAATTCAATATGCAAACAGAAAGCTTTTCAACAAGTGGGTGATGCTGGAACAACTGGTTGTTTATACAGAAAAAAACCAAACTCTAAACTTTATCTGACACTGGGAAAACATATTTGCAAAATTTACATATGACAAAAGAGTTGAATCCAGAATGTAAAAAAAAAAATCTTATAACTCAAAATAAAAACAACCCAATAAGAATAGGCAAACAATCCAATAAAAATGGGCAAAGTATTTGATCATACACTTCACAAAAGAAGACATACAAATGGGCAGTAAGTATAAGATGCTCAACATCACTAGTTACCAGGAAGATGCAAATTAAAACCACAACGAGATATTATTATTATACATCCAGCAGGATGGCTAATGCTAAAAAGACTGAAAATACTAAGTGCTGATACACAATGTGGAACAATTAGAACCCTCATACAGTGCTGACAGGGATGCAAACTGTGCGGCCATTTTTGCAAACAGTGTTGCAGTATCTTGTAAAGTTAAAAATACATTTACCATAAAATCACATTCCAAGAAAAATAAAAACATATGGCCGCACACAAACATACAGAAAGGTACATAGTGGTATTATACACACATTGTATACATATAGAGAGATATACATGCATATTATATGTAATAGTTCTGAATTGGAAATAAACCAATTTTCATCAACCATTGAATGGTTATAAAAATTATGGAGCTCCTTACCATGGAATACTACACAGGCATAAAAAGGAACACAGCGTTAATAAATGCAACAAATTTGTGATACACTGACAACATGGATTAATCTCAAAAGCATTATGCTAAGTGAAAGAAGTCAAACACAAAAGACCACTGTTTAATTCCATTGATACTCAACTCTAGAACACAAAACTGTAGTGGAAGAAAGCAGATCAGTGATTATCTGGTCACGGGATGGTACCAGCTGCAAAGGGAAACAAGAAAACTTTTTAGGATGATCAAACTGCTATGTGCATCTTGATTGTGGTGGTGGTTACATGACTACATGATTTTCAAAAATTCATTCAAGTGTCCACTTAAGTGGGTAATGTTTATTGTCCATTGATTATAACTCAAAACCTTAAAAATTAATTTCAGAATATGGGAAGAATAAAGGCATAAAAATTAAGCAAATAAAAAAATAGGCAATTAATAACTTCAGGAACATCCAAAAGTACCAGGAAAAAAATAAGATTAGTACATCAAGAGTGTATAACAGAGTCCGAATGTCAACAGTAACTACCGGCACGCCCCCAGACTGTGATGTGCCTCTAACAGGAGGACTTCAGGAAAAGGAGATGGGATGGTGAAGTGAGACCCACCCGTCAAAATGGGAAGAGAGTAAATCGGACTGCAAATCAATGATCAAAAACTAGCACTATAAGCATACTCTCCAGAAATACATAAAAGCATTTACACTGGGAAGCTGGAGCCTGGTGTGGAGAGACGAAGGGTAGAGGCCTTCTCATTCAAGGACTTGTTTAACTTTTAAAGCTCTGCTAATGCAGTTGTTTGACTGAACTAATTTTGAAATAAAAATTCTAGATTAAATGCTTGATTTATTCAGTTTTTATATTCCTTTATTATTAATAAAATCATTTAAGACTATTTTCCCCATAGTTTTTTGTATATTTTTCTTTATAAATCTATAAATCATTTTGTTTTAATTTTCTTTTTGATATGGGAATTATGAAAACACTGTTTTAAATTTTATCAATTGAACAATTTCTCTTTACATTTTGATTTTTGGTTTCTAATTTTTGGCCTTGGGATGAAAGTTGTAAGAGAATGTATTCTATGAAATCGAAGTTTAGGGACGCTATTACAAAGTTTTTTTTGTAGCCAAGAAAATGGCCAATATTTGTAATTATTCCCTGGGCTTAAAATAAGAATATGTATTCTCTGTTTTTAAGGTGAAAATATATGTATTTTATATGTATATATCTTAAAATCAAATTTCTTCATTGTTTAAACAAAATCTCTGCCACATTTTTTATTAACTACTTTATCAAATTCTGGGAATTATATATTGAAATCTATCATTGGCATTAATTCAATCAACTTCTTTAGAACATTTTTATAAAACTGCCTAATGTAAACTATTGCTGTATTATTTTGTTTGATATTTCATAACTGGGATTAAGCTCTAGGAGTTTTTCCTTTGCTATCATAAACTATTCCTCTTTTGTGACTTATGCTTACAGCTAACTTAATTACTGCTTTGCCTGCAATTAATAATGCCACCCGTGTTCTCTAATTATTGTGCTTACCTAACACATTTTCATTGTGTTCTTTCTTTTTTTGAAATGTGGGTTTTAAAACACACCTTGTAAAAATTTTGCATTGTGTATGCACACAAATAGAAACTCAGAAATACACACTCAAGTTCCAACAGCCCGCAGATACTGAGTATTTAGATGACCACATATGCACCCCACACCCAGCATTTCCTACCCCCGTCCACAGGCCAGCATGTCTAAGTGGTACCTCTGGTTTCCATGCAGGGACATAGCAACTGTTACAGAGATTAAAACAGAACTGAGGTTCTGCTCTTAGTCATTACTTTCTTATTATAAATTAGCAAATGAAACCTTCTATTTGAAAAAGAGTGCAGGGTCCTGAAGGCTTATATAAAAGGGAGTCAGTGAAGGAGCCAAGTGTTAAGAACAGAGATACTATGAATGTCTGTGGGCCAGTTTCACTGGCTTCACAATTTTTCTTTGGGTCAATTCTGGGCACAGAGCAAGGGACAAGGTATATTTTGTCTGCGACACGGGCGTGAGATGTACTTGAGGCGGAGGGAAGTAACAAGTCTGAGCACTGAGTTCCCCGCGGGCTGAGCTGTGGGTCTGGAGAGGATAGGACAGAGGACAGTTAGTCTGTGTGCCTTTAATGAGGAGTTATGGGGAATCCACCCTAGAGGCACCCAAACTTGGCAACTACTGCTGCTCTGATCCCCAAGAGAGTCCCAATCTCCAGAGAAGGAAGGTCCATGCCTTCGCTCCCTATCATTTGAGCCAGGCCTAGGAAGTGTCTGAATCTAAGTGCTCTCCTCCAGTGAATAAAGGTTCCTCAGTTCTCATCCTCGCTGTGACTTTCTCATCATCCAAAGTCAAGCAAGAAGTCAGGGATTCTTCAGAGGCAGGGAGGGGTCCCACGTCAGCATCTCGCCGCAGCAGAGAGCAGCCAGGTAAGAAGAGCTGGGAGGGCAGGTGAGGGCACGGTTACCTCCAACAGCAGATTCACATGGACACAAACACGTACATTTACATTTGGAGAAACTGACACACTAAATTCTGCGTCTTACCAAGTTCAAAGGGGAAACATCTCTTGGTTTGACATACACAAGCCTTTCCTCTTTCAGGATGTGCTGCCCTTTAAAGAATAGAGCAAGCCTGTTTCCAAGGTGGAAACAGAACAGTAAGCAGAGGAAAGGAAGGAGATAACTGAGGGCAGTGGTGCTGGGGTCAGTGCCTGCAGGCTCCTAGAAATCCTGACCCAGAAGAACCCAGAGCCCAGAGCCACCCTCCCTCCCCACAAGAGACTCTTCTGTCAAATATTCAAGACCCTCCTACTCTGCTGCTCATCGCTACCTTTTTGTGAGTTGCTTTCCTGTGTTCATTCACTGTGTTCTGTGACCATGTAACAGAGCTGTCTCCGAGGGGGGCTACGTGGATGCCACACAGAACCCCACAGCGGGGAGCTGGCTTGGGTTGGGTTCGGGTACTAAACATCCTCAGTGTTAAGGTCCAGGAACACAGACGCCCAATGCTGCAGACATGGCAGGCGTCTCAGAGAGCATCACACTCTAAAGAGACTCACAGAGATGAATGCACGAAACAGACATCAACACATTCACCTCATAGAACATACGCATTATTCCAAGGGGGATGGTAGGAGCGTCCTCTCTACAGGGAAGCAGCATGGGAGGCTGGATTAAAATCCAGAGGTGGGTGGTGAACACCAGTCAGAGCAAGAGGGATTTAGTGTGCGACCATTCACTGGGGAACCTCAGCTTGTTGGGATTTTAACCCATGAAATGGCAGTATTTTTTTTTTCCTAGTAACTGATCTTCTATTACTAGCTCTCATAAAACATCTTGGACAGATTTCATCATCTTAAGCCACTGTACAATATAAAAATTCCCTTATTCAGTAGTCAAAAACCTTCAAAAACTTGAGTGTTTTGTGTTCCAGCCTCCCACAGTGCCCCTTGGCTTGGAGTACGATGGCGGGGACAGGGGGCAGAGGGGCAGGGGGTAATGGGGGCTGTGGTTTATGTCTCACGTGGGTCTCCTCATTCACTCTTCCTGAACTGGGACAAGAAAGACAGAGAGGAAATCCAGAGGGTGTTACTCTCCCTGACCAGGTAAGCAAGCTGCCCTTCCTCTGTTCGTGTTTGATGCTTTTCTTCACCAACTGAGGCAGCAATACAAAAGCTGGCTCCCTTATGTGGGTTCCTTACTGAGTATTCTCCAGGACCTCCAGAGGGTCTCAGAGGTGGCAGACCCAGCTCTCACGCAACCTCTCTAACTCCTGAAAGCCTTACCCAAATGGAGTTTGTGTTGCAGTGTCTTATTGATGGGACCTCCTTTCCTGGTAGGCATCACTTTTGCCCAAGTATTTCCAAGATGTCCCAGTCAGATGCCTTCCACGGGGTCCACACAGCACATGGGAAAGTCCCACGCCCTTGTGACAATGAACGGCAAGCCCTCGGGCAGCTTCTCCATCACCCTAATCTCAGTGCTACCATCTGCGTTTATTTTCCCTTCCCTGTTTAGAGAAAACAAGGGCTGATCAACAAGCCCATTAGCCAAGCAGACCTCTTCCAAGCCAGGAGCCAGACGACGGTCTCCCCATCATGCGAGCACCTCCAGTCTTTGGAGTGACTTTCCTGGATCTCTCCTCCCTCAGATGTGGGGACCAAGAATCCCACTCCTCTCTCCTCAGGATCACTGCTCTCTCACCTCCCAGTCCTCCTCCCACACTGACTCAGGGGTCGGGGGTAGTGCTGACTCTGCTCCTGGAAGGACTGTCCCAGCAAACATCGACGAGAAGCGGCTAACCTTAATGCTGGCGGCTCTCTCAGCATGGGGTCTGGGTTATTTAGAGCCTATCAACTTCTTTTTGGCCTTATCCAGTTTCCAGACAACAGGAAAAGCCCCACTGCCATTCTGCTGCACCTCCTTCCCCTTCCACTACCATTTTCATTGTAGGAAACAGGCTACCATTAAGACCCGACTATCCGCCTCTGCTGTCAGGGGCACGATGGAAAAGGCTGCACAAATACTGCTCTGGGCTTTCCTTGAGGCAGCCCTGGCCCCCCACCCCGTTTCTACATTCCACACTGATCTTGCTTTCCCTGGGGAACCTTCTTGCAGTAGCTCTGGACACAGCCTAGTACTGCCTTTCCTCCGTAATATATCTTATAAGAAAATGGCTTCAGATCTCAGAATTTTACATTGGTTTTACTCATTTAACCCTCAAAATGCTAGGATACTTCGCTGTCGCGGTATTACATACATCCTGCAACCCATCTCCTGGAACTGTTGCCTGTGACGTCCTTTGTCCCAGCCGGTCGAGACACTAACCCGTCAGTCTCCTCCCCATCCTCCTCCTCTTTACCCCAGGCTTTAGTTCTTACCAAAAAAGCCCTCTCCTCTCCCCTCCACTATCCAAACACTGTGAGCGCTCTCAGCACTGCCACACCCACGATGCTCTACCTGGCTCTTCCCGCCTGCACTGGTTTCTTAATGCTGGGATTACCACTTGGATATACCCCTTAACTGTCCATTCTCTATGACTCTCTTTTTCTTCTTCAGAAAGAATACCTAGTCACAGACCTAACTGACCCCATTTTGGCTAGCACAGGGGGGAAGTAAGCCTCTTCACAGAATCCTGTGCAAAGCAATCTCACCAGCGTGCTTATCTCATTCAAGCCAATAGCTGTGAGTGATTGCAATCACATTTTGATGCGAGGCAGTTACAAGATTGAGGGAAAACTGCCAGGCATATCCTTCAGTGCCTAAAAGTAGCGTAATCCTGGGAAAATAAGAGAGATTCAGAACAAATCTGAGTGAGTTATATAAAGTTATTCACATGAAAAAGTTTATGTTAAACAAACAGCTAAATCTCATTGTTTCATTTTCCCCTTCTGCTTAATGAAGCTTGTTATTTATAAAACTTAACATTTAAAAATCTGTAAGAAATTCATGTAAAGCATGTAATCCTACAGTGCCTGGCACTTGGTTATAGTCTCAATAAATGGTTCGTAATCGAAATTTGGAAGTAAAACTTGGGAGGAATTTAAAGAAAAGGACATTTTAGCTGTTTCAAGGCTATAAATGTTATGAGTTCTGTCAATCGAATCTGCCATCACCTAATCTCTGAGTCCCAGTTTCTTCATCTCTGATTTTTCTTCCCGGGTCCTCGTTTATGAATGATGGATTAAAAGAAAGTGTCTATGTGAAACTGCCTCGTACATACCAGATATTCACTAACAGTGAAGGATGAATTAAGCTGTATGTAATCAGATATAATTAAACATAAGTTAAAACTATAGACATTAATCAGCTATGTATTTCAGTAAGACTAACTCCATTGAACTATCTAATGTTAATTTTTTCTCAATGACAAACCAGTATCATTAAAATTTTGCTCAAATGCTGACATACTATCAATCTCATCTAGTTTTATATTTGAAGTGTTATTAAGAAACAAATTTTGTATCTAGTTCATTAAGAATGATACTCTCTAAACAACAGATGGAGCCCAATTCATTAAATATTTCCTTTTGCTTTTTACTGTATTTTCTCGACTGCAGACATGGGCGGAGACAACCAGACTACAGTCACAGGATTCCTCCTCCTGGGACTCTCTGGCCAGTCAGGGCAGGAAGAGCTTCTCTTCGGGCTGTTCCTGTGGATGTACCTGGTCACCATCGTCGGGAACTTTCTCATCGTCTTGGCCATCACCTGTGACAGTCACCTCCATACGCCCATGTATTTCTTCTTGGCCAACCTCTCCTGTGTCGACATCTGCTTTTCATCCGTCACAATCCCCAAGATGCTGCTGAATCACTTACTGGGAAACAAGTCTATCTCCTACGTGGACTGCATGGCCCAGATCTACTTCTTCATCACTTTCATCAACATGGATGGCTTCCTCCTGAGTGTGATGGCCTATGACCGCTACACGGCCATCTGCCGCCCCCTCCACTACACCACGATCATGAGGCCCGAACTCTGTGTCCTTCTGGTGGCTGCATCTTGGCTCATTACAAACCTGCACGCTCTCCTACACACTCTTCTCATGGTCCAGCTCACGTTTTGTTCCAGCAATGCCGTGCATCACTTTTTCTGTGACCCCTATGCAGTTCTGAAGCTCTCTTGTTCTAATACCTCTATCAATGACCTGATGGTATTCACTGTGGGCGGGCTGATATTTCTGACACCATTTACATGTATCATCATTTCATATGCCTACATCTCCTCTAACGTATTAAAGTGCCCATCTGTTCAGGGAATAAGGAAAGCCCTGTCCACGTGTGGGTCCCGCCTCACCGTGGTCTCCCTCTTCTATGGGGCAATCCTGGGGGTCTATACGCACCCTTCGTCCTCCTACTCAGTGCAAGACTCGGTGGCCACTGTCCTCTTCACGGTGGTCACTCCCCTGGTGAACCCCTTCATCTACAGCCTGAGAAATCGTGACATGAAGGGAGCTTTAAGGACACTAATCTCTGATTCCAGAAGTAGAAAATTTTAGAGATGAGAGGATTCTTGAATATCAGACTTTTTTCATTTTACAATCAGAGAGACTGAGTCCCTCAGCTTCAATCTCACCCATGACTACTCCTCTGATTGATGATATGTGATTACAGTCATGCTTTGAAATATGAGGCTGGTAGGTGCTCATAAGTCATAAAACCATTAATTCACTATCTATAAAAAGGTGTAATTCTAAAACACTTGCTTTACAGACAACAACAACAAAAAATCACAAGACATCCTTGGATATATTCTGAGGGAATGGGTCCCGCAACGCTGTAAGACAATGGCCACTGCAAAGATCTGGGAATCTCAGAGAATTTGGGGGCTGCTTCTCCTCAGTGTCAACTGACCTCTGTGGCCTCACATTAGGAGATACTAAATTATCCCCAATTTACTAAGGCACAGGGAGCTGTACAACTAGCGGTTATGAGTTATCAAATGATCCTGTTACATTCACAGTCTTTGGTCATTGCTGAAGTAGGTAATTTCTCCTCTGTTCCAGACTGAATTTCCTCCCCCTACCTCTCACAGCTCAGAACCTACCCCTACACGATTCCTCTCCTCCACCACCAATCTCGCCTCTTGGTGCTGTACTGCCCAGCACAGTCGTTGGGGATGGGTATCAGGGACGAGTTCCAGGGAGCTTCAGAGAGCAGACAGACGTCCTCACAGAAATCATGGCATCCCCTCAAGCTTAGACGGGCTAAGAGATGCACAGACTCCCTCGGTGCCAAGCGTCCAGTGTTACCACAGCATTGCAGGGACATGAAAACATGAATGAATTACAAGATTCGGCTTGGAATCCAGGACTTCTGACTCCAAGTCCTGCGTCTGTTCCCATCCACAGGCCGGGTTTCCAGGAGTCCTAGCATCTTCCCCCAGTTCACATCTGAGGGCTGAGAGCCCCCCAAGGCCAGCTTCCACCTCTGCTTTGCTGGGGTCTAGCGAGCACTCACCTAAATCTCCGGGGCTCAGCCTTCAGTGCCCCTCCCCTCACCGGCCCTCTCTCCCTCCTCAGTCTTCTCTACTCTCGTAGGTGATCAGTACTCATCGCCCTCACCCTCAGCTCCTTTCTGACTTGGTCCCCACACTGACCAGCTCTTACCTTGACCATAGCAGCTGCCTTATGTTGGACCTGACTGCCTCCTGCCCTCCCTACACATCTGTCTTGCACACAGGATCAGTTCAATGCTCCCAAAGCACTGATTGTATCCTGTCTGCCAACCCTTATAGAAACATCAAAGAGGCCAGGATAAATCCAAATGTTACCTACAAGTACAATGCCTAACACGATCTGGCCTTGAGGTTTGTTTATAACGTTATAGGTTATCCACGCACATATTTATCCATTCCGTGACTTGTCGCTCCTAATTCTCTTCTCTTTCCTTCTTTCATTCTCTGCTGAAAGACCCCCTTGATTTTTTAAGACTGTGATAACTGTGCGTTTCCCTTAACCCCTTTGCTGAGCACATTCCACACACGTGTACTGAGCACACAGTGTAGTCCTTAGATGTAGTACATGAACTCCCACGTGTATGTTGGCGCCGGTGATAATAAATATGTGATAAACTTGACGCAGTGTCCGGAACTGTAAGGTTCTTTTAGAAGTAGTTTAGCGCCGATGTTTGAGGTATAATAAAATGGACTAAGGCTGGCGCTTAACGTTACAGGACTCATTCTGGTCTCATCATATTCCTCCTTGTGTTACGCGTAACTGCATACGTGCCTCAGCCGGTTGTGACGCTACACATCCGTTCTGA
Source organism: Vicugna pacos (assembly GCF_048564905.1). Taxonomy (NCBI): domain Eukaryota; kingdom Metazoa; phylum Chordata; class Mammalia; order Artiodactyla; family Camelidae; genus Vicugna; species Vicugna pacos. Next base: position 7,496,559 of record NC_133008.1, on the reverse strand, counting down.
GAAAGCACCACAGCTTATGCGTGGGCACATCCCCTGGAGCACTCGGTAGGGCTTCTGTTCACCCTAATAATCATGATTGAAAAACCATCGCTGACGTGGTAGGCGAGCCTAATGGAAAGAGGGGGAAGTGAACATTTCTAGACACAAAAAAATCAGAGAGGTGAAATTTTTTTTTCTTGTTCCCTGCCTCAGGTTTATTTGTACAAACAGCGCAGGTGGACACGAGCCCCATGCAGCCCAGGGGTCACACCAGTCCTTCTAGCCTCACATCAGCAGATGAAGGCCTCTACTCTGGAGCCTCTGTGGGGGCCCAAGCCTGAGCTGGAGCTGCGGCCTTGGTCTGACCGTTGGCCTTGGCCTTTGGCCGACAGGGCCTGAGCCCCTCGGCGACGCGGGCAGGAGCACGTTTCCCGAGCTTGGGGTGAGCGGTGCAGGCGAGTCGACGGAGCTCGAGCTGTTGCCCCAGGACCCTGGGCTTGGCCCCCTCGGGCTTTACGAGAGCCCTGGCAGCCTCAGCGCACGCGCTCGTGGCCTGGGCACCTTCTCAGGCCCTTCTTGCTGTGCTTCCTGGCAAAGCGCATGTTCCTCAGGAAGCTGGGGTCCTCCCCCTTACGAGATTCGTATCGTTGTGATCGGGGTTTTTTGATGCCGTTTCTGTGCCATTTTCGGGACTGGTTGTGTGTGGCGTGGCTCTTCGACTTGGCCATGTCTGCACCGGGGCCGGGAGACCCTGAATCCAAAGGGGCGAAATTCCAAATCAAGGGAACTAGAGTACTGACAGGGTTACTCCAGAACACGGGAAGATTCCACTGAATTCAGGGATCCAAAGAGGCAGCAGGGTTGAATGAAAAGAGCCGTGTTTGGGGTATAGTTTGACTGCTCAGTCCCTCTCTCCCTCAACTCTCAGTCAACAGCTGGTTGTGAGAAGGAGGATGAGGACAGAGAGAAATCAGTCGACTGACTATAGAGTACAAAGTCAAAGGGAAAATCATTCTCTACCCACATGCTCCTTACTGATTCATCCCAGGGGAGAAGTCGTCATTCACCAGTCAGAAGGTCCTGTCGGACGGGGAAAAGAAATCTTAGCAGGAGGGTGTGAGCAGAAAGAGGAAAGGCCTCTGTCTTGCTCGGGCTGGCGTGGTGTGAGAGGCTATATGCTGTTTAATTCTACCAGAGCCTCAAGTCTTTAATCCTCCTTCTTCTGGGGACCACCTTCTAGGCAGCATCACTGGCTCCCTGCCTCACTTCTCGTGGGTCAACTACGCAGGGAACTGAGGGGCAGACAGGGAAAGGAGTTTACTCGCGGGGCCCAGGTAGGATCAGCCTTTGCTGTGGTTTTCTGCGTGTGAGATTCTCACAGGACATGAACTGGTCATAACTTAAAGCTCAGCTTCATGTGAGGCCTCTAGTGCCCTCTCCCCCTAGAAGCAGAGCAGCGCCAGGCTGGCAGAGCGCCCCTCTGAGATCAGCCAGAAAATCAGGATTGTGTCTGGGAATTCACCCCCCAGGACCTGAGTTAGCAGAGACCAGGGTTGTGCCAGGAGCCTCCTCCCTGCAGCTGAGGGTCCCCAAAGGCACTGGCCTCACACTCCCATAGGCAAGTTCCGTCTAGTACTAATTAGCCCATAGGGGACAGCGCTTTGTGAGCCAATTAAAATGCCTCGGGGGCCGGGAGCGGGGAGTTAGACTTCATCTCACTGCATGTTGCAACAGAGGCTCATCCCTCTTCCCAACATATTTCCCCAGACGCCGCTCTCCCCGGAGGGAGCAGGGATGGCTGCATGTCACGGCCATTGGAGATATTTTCAAGTTTCACATCCTTCTAATTTGTTCTTCAAGTGTCTGTCCCAAGGCCGCACCAGTCAAGGGGTGTGAGCAGGAGAGCCCTGCACTGTCTCCTGTGAGCTGCGGCAGCCCTTCCTGCTAGTCCCTGGTGGTTGCAACCTTGTAGAGACTCTTACTATCCTGCCTGTAACATCTTGTCTCCTGTGCTTGAGGGCAGAAAGCTAAGCTTTAGAGGGACTTTATCTACCACACTGTCAATCAGCCTTCCCCAGGTGGCTTTGTTCTCAGTATTGGCCCTTTGTCACCTGAAAGCTGGTGGTGTCCAACCGATGAACTCTGACTCCTAATAAATCTGGCTACCTAGGCTAACTTTTCATGTGAGCCACACAGAGGGACTCAGTGTACTGCCAAACCCATTTTTTACTCACACTAAACGTCAGGCTTTTCATGCTTCTAGTCAAAAACCACAGGTTCAGGCTCATCATGATTTCTAAGTGTGAGATACAAGTGATACGTAGGCATGAACCTGCCCCTACTTTGTGGATACATTTGCCAAGAAGGATGTGAGGTTATTTTTGTTGCATGAAAGCAACTGCAGATGTCTCTTAAGAATTCAGACTGAATTATGGTAGCTCATAGAGAAAAAATGTGACAATGAATATATATATGTTCATGTATAACTGAAAAATTGTGCTCTACACTGGAATTTGACACAACGTTGTAAAATGATTCTAAATCAATAAAAAATGTTAAAAAAAAAAGAATTCAGACTCAAATCCCACAGTACAAAGTACAGATCAAATCCCACAATACAAAGCATGGTGACAACACAAACTATGAGTTGTCCTTCTGGGCTCACTTGTAACCCCACTGGGACAAGGGCCACATGAGGTTTGGCACACCAGGTATCACACAATGACACCCTGAAACAGTGAAGCCCTGACCAAAGGGGCTGTGGGGTCTGTCTGAAACAAAGCCTTCTCTTTACAGATGCACAGTGAAGCCAAAGCAGAGGGGCAGCTGTACACACACGGGCTGGTCAGTGGGGATGGTGAGGCTGGGAACAGAGTTTCCTTACATTTTCCTGGGGCCAGAAACCAGAATAGTCTTGAAGAGGTTTGCACCTAGAACCGAGCACCACATCAACAGGCCAATAAAGTTCACCTGTGGTCTTTCTCACTTGCTGGTTACATATCCCAGTGTAACACCTGGGGAACACTGTCTGCCATCTTTTCACATTAGGTCCTCCCATCATAACTGCCAGTGTTTTGCAGTATTGCAGCATCATCACTCCCCAGCTCTGTGGGGGACTGGCAGCTCGTGTGGATGTGCTCCAGCCTCGTGGAAATTATACAACACACTCCTGAATAGCCAATGGGTTTAAAAATAAATCAAAAGCTAAGTAAAACAACACATCAAAACAAATGAAATTGGAAACACAACATACCAAAACCTACGGGATGCTGCAAAAGCAGTTCTGAAAGGAAAATTCATAGCAATAAATGCATATACTAAGAAATGAGGAAGATCTGAAATAAACAATCTAACTCTATGCCTTGATGGACTAGAAAAAGAAGAACAAACTAAGCCCAAAGTTAGTAGAAGGAAGGGGAAGAGAAAGATCAGAGTGGAAATAAATGAAACACAAACAAGTGAAACAATAGAAAAAAATCAATAAAACTAAGAAATGATTTTCAAAAAGATAAACAAAATTGACAAAACTATAGATAGACTAAGAAAAAAAGAGAGACAACTCAAATAAATAAAATCATAAATGAAAGAGGAGACATTACAATTGATATCACAGAAATACACAGAATCATAAGACACTACAATGAACAACCATATGCCAAAAAATTGGATAACCTAGAAGAAATAGATAAATTTCTAGAAACATACAACCTAACAAGACCGTATCAGAAGAAACAGAAAATGTGAATAGACCAATAACAAATAAGGAGACTGAATCAGTAATCAAAAACCTCCCCACACAGAAAACACAAGATTGGATGGCTTCATGGGTGAATTCTTTCAAATAAAAATTAATGCCATTCCTTCTCAAACTCTTCCCCAAAACTGCAGAAGAAGGAACACTTTCAAACTCATTTTGCAAGGCCAGTATTACCCTGATACCAAAGCCAGATAAGGACACTACTAAAGAGTAAGGTATAGACCAATATCCCTGGTGACAACAGATGCAAAATTTGTCAAGAAGATATTAGCAAACTGAATTCAACAACGTATTAAAAGGATCATACACCCACAACCAAGTTAGATTTATCCCTGGGATGCAAGGATGGTTCAACACACTAATCAATAAACATGATACATTATACTAATAGTGTAAAAGGTAAAAATAATATGATCATCTCAATAAATGGGAAAAAAAGTGCATTTGACAAAATACAACATCCTTTCATGATTAAAAAAACCCTCAACAAACAGGATATTGAAGAAACATGCCACAACATAATAAAGGCCACATACAGCAAACTCACATGTAATTATATACTCAACAGGGAAAGACCAAAAGCTTTTCCTCTACGATCAGAAATACGACAAGGGTGCTCACTCTCACCACTCTTACTCAAGATAGTACTGGAAGTTCTAAATAGAGCAATCATGCAAGATAAAGAAATAAAAGGCACTTAGAAATCAAACCAACATTGCACTGGCAAAAAAAGAAAAAGACATGTAGACCAATGGAACAGAATTGAGAGCACAGTAGAAAACCAATGTACATAGAGTCAACTAATATTTGACCAGGAAGCCAAGAATACTCAATGGAGAAAAAGACTGCCTCTTCAACAGATGGTGCTGGGAAAACTGGATATTCACATGCTTAGAAATAAAATTGGACCCTTATCTTAACCACTCACAAAAAGTAACTCAAAGTGGGTTAAAGACTTAAACATAAGACTTGATACCATAAAACTCCTAGAAGAAAACATAAGGAAGAAGGTCCCTGACATCCATCTCGGCAATGATTATTTTTTGTATAATGACACCAAAAGCACAAGCATCCTGAGCAAAAATCAACAAGTGGGACTACATCAAACTAAAGAGCAAAAGAAAAAAAAATCCAAAAATGGAAAAAGCAAACTTCATCCAAAAAAATAAATAAATAAACAACCCAATCAAAAAATGGGCAAACACTTAAATAGACATTTCTCCAAAGAAGACATACAGATGGCTAAAAGGTACATGAAAAGATGCTAGACATTTCTAATTATTAGAGGAATGCAAATCAAAACTACAATGAGATATAACCTCAGACTGACCAGAATGGCCATCATTAAAAAGTCTACAAATAATAAATGCTGGAGAGGGTACAGAGAAAAGGGAACCCTCCTACACTGTTGGTGGGAATGTAAACTGGTGCAGCCACTGTGGAAAACAGTATGGAGAGTCCTTAAAAAACTAAAAATAGAGTTACTGTATGATCCAGCAATCCCACTCCTGGGCACATATCCAGAAAAGACAAAAACTCTAATTCAAAAAGATACATGCAGCCCAATGTTCATAGCAGCACTGTTTATAATAGCCAAGACATGGAAGCGACCTAAGTGACCATCAACAGATGACTGGATAAAGAAGACGTGGTGTGTATACACACACACACACACATACACACACACACACACACACACACCATAAAAAGGAATGAAATACTGCCATTTGCAGCAACATGGATGGACCTAGAGATTATCATAGTGAGTGAAGTAAGCCAAAGACAAGTATATATTATATTGTATTGTATTGTATTGTATTGTATTGTATTATATTATATGTGGAATCTAAAAAATAATACAAATGAATTTATTTAAAAAATGTAAACAGACTCACAGACAAAGAAAACAAGCTTATGGTTGACAAAGGGGAAAGAGGGGTAAGGGATAAATTAGTAGTATGGGATTAACAGATACACACTACTATATACAAAATAAACAACAAAGATTTACTGTATAACTCAGGGAACTATATTTAATATCCTGTAATAACCTATAATGGAAAAGAATCAGGAAAAAATATATATAAAATACACACACACACATAACTGAATCACTTTGCTGCACACCTGAAACTAACATAATATTGTAAATAAACTATACTTCAATTTAAAAATGGCAACCTTCTGAACGGGAGAACATATTTGCAAACCATACATCAGATAAAGGGTTAGTGCACAAAATACATAAAGAATTCATACAGCTCAATACCAAAAAAACAACACAATTTTTTAAATGGGCAAAGGAACAAAAAAGATATTTTTCCAAGGAAGACATCCAAATGGTAAACAGGTACATGAAAGGATGGTCAAAAGCACCAATCATCAGGGAAAGAGAAATCAAAGCCACAATGAGATATCATCTCATACTTGTTAGAATGCTATCATGAAGAAGACAAGCAATATCAACTGTTAAAGAGGATGCAAAAATAACGGAACACCTGTTCACTGTTGGTGAGAATGTAAATTGGTTCATCCATCAAGGAAAACAATAGGGAGTTTTCTCAAAAAATTAAAAATAGAACTACATCTGACCCAGCAGACACCACAGGCTGAAAATCCACTGCATGCAACATACAGAACCCCCAGAAATTACACATGAGACCCATGAAGAGGCATGAAGGACAGCCAAGCCTGTGCAGAGAACTCCTGAAACTTACAAATCTTTTTACCTTCTGCTTCCACTATAAAGATTCTACTCAATAGTCAATCAAGGAGACAGATCTGAGCATTGCCTCTTGTCTCTCTGTTTGGCAGCCCTACAATGAAGTATTTTCTTTCTGCAAAGGACCACTGCCTGGGTACTTGGTCTTTCCACTGCCCAGCAGGCAGTGAGCCCCTGGTTTGGTTACATTGTCAATTCTGTTGATCTTTTCAAAGAACCAACTTTTTGCCTTCATTGATTTTTTTCTTTTTTTAAATTTCCTAGCCTCTCAGTGAGCCTGTGTGATGCTCAGTGGAAGGGGCTCTCAGCCAGTTGTTCTGTATCCACAGTCTCTCTGGCACTCTCTGCAAATCAAGCTTGGTGTTCTCGATGATTCAAACTCAGGTAAGATGGTTCTTTGGACACCAGCTCACCATCTTCTCAGTCTGCTGACTTTCCAAATAAAGTCACCCCAGCACTCTGTCTCTTGATTTACTGGCCTTTTGTAGGGTGAGCAGCAAGAACTTCAACTTGGTAACAGTATCATTAAGAAAAAAATACTACCAAAGCAATCTACAAAACATTATTTATCAAAATTCCAATAGCAGAATTTTTTCCTTGCACAAATATAAAAGCTAATTCACATAAATTCACTCTCAAATTCACATGGAATTGTAAGGGACCCTGGAGAGCCAAGTTGGAGTACTCACTCTTCCTCATTTCAAAGTCACTACAAAGCTACAACACAGCGTCATACTGGCAAAAGGACAGACACACAGATCAACGGAGTAAAATAGAGTACCAGAAATAAACCCTTATACATGTAGTCAATTGATTTTTGTTTTTTAAATGTTTTGCCTCCTGCATTCTCTCCTGGGCCACTGCCTCTCAGTACCTTGCATGTTTCCTATGAGACTCCTCGCCCCCATCAGACCCACATGGGCTGCCATGGGGCAGCAGCCAAAACAAGGCTGGTCTTTCGTGCCCTTCAGAACCCGCCTACAGTCAACTGATTTTTTACATGGGTTCCAAGATCACTGAATGAGGAAAGAACAGTTTTTTTCAACAAATGATGGCTGTATATTCATATGTCAAAGAATTAAACTGGACCCTTACCTTATACCAAATTAACTGAAAATGGATCAAAGCCATAATATAAAAGTGCATTTATCAAAAACCTACAGAATATACAACCCCAGTAGTGAGCCTGACTGGGCTGAACTGTACCCACACTCCAAATTCGTATGTTGAAAGTCATAACCCCAGTACCTCAGAATGTGAGTGTATCTGGACATAAGGGCTTTACAGAGGTAATTAAGGTAAAATGAGGACATATAGGTGGGCCCTAATAAAATATGCCTGGTGTCCTTATAAGAAAGGATTAGGACACAGATAAGTGCATGCACAGAGGAAAGGCCATGTGAAAACAAAAGGAGAATATGGCCATTTACAAGCCAAGGAGAGAGGCCTCAGAAAGGAACCAACCCTGCTGACACCTTGATCATGGACTTCTAACCTCCAGAACTGTGATAAAATAAATTTCTCTTGTTTGGGTCACCTCGTCTGCAATATTTGTTATGGTGGCCCTGGCAAACAAATGCACTCATACATGCAACTGTATTTTTCTAAAATAATCAGGAAGACAAAGGATTCCAGGACAAAATGCAGACTCTGACAATTGAATCTAAGTGCTTTACAAATATATGATGTAACCTCACTGAAGAGGACTGGGAAAAAGAGCTGTCCTAAGTAACTTTGGAAAACAGTATTTTAACTGAGTATTAAAAGGTTAAAGACAAAGGAATTGTACATTATCACTGAACTGCAATTGGTAAATTTGTTTCTTACAAGGTGATAGGTTAGTAATTCTGAAACTACTTTACATGTATATTAGGCTTGAACAATAAGTAAATTAATTATAGATAATGGAAATAAGATTTCTCACTGTCAAATAAAGAAGTTATAAATAAAGGATACATATAGATTAAGAGTGAAAGGATGGAAAAGGATATTCCATGCAAATGGAAAAGCCAAAAAAGCAGGTGTAGCAGTACTGATTTCAGACAAAATAGACTTTAAAACAAAGTCCATAAAGAAAGATTAAGAAGGACATTTTATAATGATTAAAGGAGCAATAGAAGATGAGGATATCATACTCCTTAATATATAAGCACCCAATATAGAAGCACCTAAGTACATAAAACAGTTACTAACAGAGATAAAGGGGGAAATGGATGGGAATACAATCATTGTCAGAGATTTTAACACCGCACTAACATCACTAGACAAATCTTCCAGACAGAAAATAAATAAGGCAACAGAGAAATTAAATGATACAATAGAAAAATTAGATTTGGTGGATATTTTCAGAGCATTACACCACCAAAAAATAGGATATACATTCTTTTCAAGTGCACATGGAACGTTTCCTAGGATTGATCATGTACATGGGCACAAAAGAAATCTCAACAATTTTAAGAAGATAGAAATTATCTCATGCATCTTTACTGACCACAATGCCATGAAACTAGAAATCAACTACAGAGAAACAAAGGAGAAATAAAGGAAAGCATGGAGATTAAACAACATGCTATTAAAAAAAAATCAATGGATAAATGATGAAATCAAAGTCAAAATTTAAAAAATACCTTGAGAGAAATGAAAATGAAAACACAATCACACAAAATTTATGGGATAGCAGCAAAGGCAGTGCTAAGAGGGAAGTTTATAGTGATACAGGCCTTCCTCAAAAAAGAAGAACAATCTCATATAAACAATCTAACCCACCAGCTAAAAGAATTAGAAAAAGAAGAGCAAAAAAAAAAAAAAAAACCCCAAAAGTCAGCAGAAGGAAGGAAATAATAAGGATCAGAGAAGAAATAAATAAAATAGAGATTTAAAAAAATAGAAAAAATCAATCAAACCAAAAGCTGGTTTTTGAAAGAGTAAATAAAATTGACAAGCTTCTGGCCGAACTCACAAAGAAGAAAAAAGAGAGAGCACAAATAAGCAAAATAAGAAAGGAAAATGGAGAAATTACAACAAATAACATAGAAATACAGAATATCATACGAGAATATTATGAAAATCTGTATGGAACCAAAATGGGTAACCTAGAGGAGATGGACAAGTTTCTGGAAATATACAGTCCACCAAGATTGAATCAAGAAGAAACTGACCACTTGACCAAACAGATCACTGGAAAAGAAATCGAATTAGCAATAAAAAATTTCCCTACATATAAAAGTTCAGGACTGGACGGCTTCACCAGGGAATTCTACCAAACATACAAAGAACTCATACCAGTCCTTCTCAAGCTCTTCCAGAAGATTGAAAAGGAGGGAATACTCCCAAACTCATTCTATGAAGTCACCGTCACCCTGATACCAAAACCAGGCAAAGACACCACCCAAAAAGAGAATTATAGGCCAGTATCACTGATGAACATAGATGCAAAAATCCTTACCAAAGTATTAGCAAACATAATCCAACAGCACATAAAAAAGATTATACATCATGACCAAGTGGGGTTCATCCCAGGGACACAAGGGTGGTTCAACATACGCAAATCAATCAATGTAATACACCACATCAACAAGAGAAAGGACAAAAACCACATGATCATCTCAATAGATGCAGAAAAAGCATTTGATAAAATTCAACACCCATTTATGATAAAAACTGTCACCAAAGTGGGCATAGAGGGAACATACCTCAACATAATAAAAGCTATATATCACAAACCTACAGCCAGCATAGTACTCAATGGTGAAAAACTCAAAAGCTTCCCACTAAAATCTGGGACAAGACAAAGCTGCCCACTATCACCACTCCTATTCAACATAGTCTTGGAAGTCCTAGCCACAGCAACCAGGCAAGAGAGAGAAATAAAAGGGATCCAAATTGGAAAAAAAGAGGTAAAAGTGTCACTATATGCAGATGACATGATACTATATATAGGAAACCCTAAAAGGTCCACACAAAAACTACTAGAAATAATTGAAGAATTCAGCAAGGTAGCAGGTTACAAAATTAACGATCAAAAATCAGTTGCATTTCTTTACACTAATGATGAATCAACAGAAAAAGAAAGTAAAGAGACAATCCCCTTTAAAATAGTACCCAAAGTAATAAAATACCTAGGAATAAATCTAACCAAGGAGGTGAAAGACTTATACACGGAAAACTATAAATCTCTGATGAAGGAAATTAAATAAGACTTTAAAAAATGGAAAGATATCCCATGCTCCTGGATTTAAAAAGACACCTGCACCCCAATGTTCATAGCAGCACTATTTACAATAGCCAAGACATGGAAACAGCCTAAATGTCCATCAACAGATGAGTGGATAAAGAAGAGGTGGTATATTTATACAATGGAATACTATTCAGCCATAAAAACTGACAACATAACGCCATTTGCAGCAACATGGATGCTCCCGGAGAATGTCATTCTAACTGAAGTAAGCCAGAAAGAGAAAGAAAAATACCATATGAGATCGCTCATATATGGAATCTACAAAAAAAAAAAAGAGCATAAATACAAAACAGAAACAGACTCATAGACATAGAATACAAACTTGCAGTTGCCAAGGGGGAGGAGGGGGGGAAGGGATAGACTGGGAGTTCAAAATTTGCAGATACTGACAGGCATATGTAGAATAGATAAATAAGATTATACTGTATAGCACAGGGAAATATATACAAGATCTTGTGGTAGCTCACAGAGAAAAAAAATGTGACAATGACTATATGTATCTTCATGTATAACTGAAAAATTGTGCTCTACACTGGAAACATTGACACAATATTGTAAACTGACTATAACTCAATAAAAAAGTTTAAAAAATAAAAATAAAATAAAAATAGCAAACTTCTTAGTAAAGATAAAAAAATTAAGAAGTTATAAATAAACAGAAATTGAAGGAAGGCTAGAACACTACAGTGCTAAATTAAAATCAGAGATGTCAGCATGAACTCACATTAATTTAAACTTAGATAGATAACATTATACTGTAGAGCACAGAGAATTATATTCAATATGTATAGTAATTTATAATGAAAAAGAATGTAAAAAGGAATATATGTATGTATATATATGACTGAAACATTATGTTGTACACCAGAAACTGACACAACATTGTAAACTGACTATACTTCAATAAAAAAGTAATTAAAAATTAAAGCAAAAAAAAAGCCGTATCAACAAATGACACTAATTTCAACTACACATCCAAGAAAGCAAAATGATGACTTGGTAACTATTCATTGTCTTAGACATTTTCTGGGACAAAAGCCAGAGTTAAATCTAATGAAAAAAATTAACAAGATTTGGAATGAGGCCAAATCTATGCCAAGAGAAAGACTCCCATTGAAGCGGACCTGTTCTAATCCACCACAGAGACTGACAGAGATGACACCACAGGTGGGACTGCAAGAGTCGGGGGTGGGCAGTGAACCCGGATGGCCCCACATTTTTGACTTTATTGAAAGGGATGGGACCACAGAGTGGTCCCAGTCACACTTGTCCCCACTTGAAAGCACCGTGGAGCTGCACCTGGGAACTACACCTTGAAATATGCTAGCCCGGGGACCAGGCATAGGTACAAAGGAAGAAGGAGGGCAGATGGGCCTATGGCCACCATGTGTGACACTGTATGTGAAACTGCTGGGTTCCCTCTGACCGCCAGTCCACTCAGCAAAGCGTCCAAGAACACTCCACTGCAGGGCACGCAAGGGGGTAAGAGCAGATGGTCTGCTGGCTACACACGGGGCCGGATGGAACTGCAAAACGGCCTGGCTCACAGGGCAGCCACGAAATACCGACAGCCGCTCCTGTGACCCTGATATCACAGGTAGAAACCTTTGAGAAGGAAGCTGAGCCTGTACGCAGGGGAAACCTGAGCAGCCCACCGCGAACTCTGACAAAGCTGGCTGGAGGCTGCACAAGCTCAGAGCGAACTTCAACCTACACTGGAAACTGACCAACGACCTGTGCCGGCATCTAGGGGAAAATGCTGGGGATGCAGGCTAAGAAAAAGAAAGCTTTCCTAAAGTGACGATTAAACAGGCTATTCCAGAGGCTATAAAAATGTGGACGGGGTATTCTAACAATTCAAATCGGAAAGTATTAATTTTGTTCTTTTCTGACAGAGGTAGGTTTGTGCTGTGAGGTTTGGAAAAGTCCAAAATGTATTAATGGATCAATGTGGTGTCTGAGAAGGAAGAGAGAAATTAAGGAGAACCTGAAATTTTTGTGGGACCCTACCAAAAATGATTCCACCAATTCTGTTGTGAACTGGACTTCGGGTAATACCGGTGTGTCAGTGTGGCTTCATCAGTTGTAACAAATGTACCATTTTGGTTCCAGATGTTAATATGGGGGGATGCTGGGGGGGTGCGGGTAGGAGGTATACGGGAGCGCTCTGTATTCTCTGCTCAATTTTGCTGGGAACCTAACACTGATCTAAAAAATAATAAAAATAACCAAAAATATTGGTTAAACTGTTTTGGGAGGGAAGATAAAATATGCAACTTAAAACATGTTAGGTTTGAGATACTTAAAAGAGACACTTGCTGAGGGGATGAAAGTGATACTGTTAACTCTGTCAATTAACCGTATGTTTGATGTATTAGATATTGTTATATTTGGTAGAAAATTGCCTATAAAAATACCATGGATACTAAAAAATTATTTTGATAAAAAAATCGCCTACTTATTTAATAAATAAATTGGTTGTTAACGGCCCATTTTACATTGTAAGTCCTGGTGATCAGGTATACGCTAACTTGTCTTCTTTCCTGCGTTAAAAAGCTAACAAGCACATTATTGTACCACAGTTTTGCAAGATGCTGACACTGGGAAAACTGGGTAAAGTATATGCAGGACCTCTGTGTGTTTCTTACAACTGCATGTGAATCAATAATTATCTCAAAATACAGTTTAATTTTTTTTAAAAAAACAAATTAACCGAAGAGCAAGGGGATGGATGATAGATAATGAGCTAACAAAATCCTTCCTCTTTCTCTATGAAACAATTAAACCTTGGATTAGCATTCTAGCTCTGTTCCCTTGGTAACCAACCAAGAAAGTATGCCAACTGTGTTCCTGAGCAATCTTATTTATGGTTCTGGTTGCCTTGGTAACCTGCTAAAAAGATTCATCAGCTGCATCACTAGGCAACATTGCTTAAGATAAAAGTGACTCCTGGTTGATAAACTGTATTTAGCCTGGGCAAGTCCCTTGCAGGAAGCCTGGAAACCAAGCTATGCTCATAGGCTGTTACAAGATACACTGGATCTCACAGGACCTAGGGCTTCAAAGCCATCATGAGTCTTGCTTCCATGTACTTGAGCAATCACCTGAAACTTCAGAGCAAACAGCTGCTGAACAGCTGTATGACTTCCCCAAAGATCACTTTCACTGGAGGGAAAAGTCAGACATAGACCAGCTGGCACACTGTGCTCCTTGGATCTATTCCAAACAGAATGAAACATTGTAACAGTGTGAAGCCAGGTGAGATTTTTGGCTGCTGGACCAGAAGATACTCCTGGACACGTTGTCAGGAGAATGATGGCCCAAAAGTTACACCCATATAATCTCAGCTATATGCTCCTGGATATAAGATATAAAATCTAAACTTTTCCATATGTTAAGTTGCATGGGTATGTCTATTAATCATGATTTTTGACCCTTCCCTCTTGGGACAGAAAAAGCTCACTTCAGTTTAAAGACTACTCCTCTGATTTGTCCTTCTGTGTGGGTCACTGCTACCTGGTGTCTGGAAGCCTTTAACACAGAGAACCACAGAATCACCTCTTGCACAAAATCACACAGCTGACGGACACACTGCTTTAGGTACCCAGGTGCTAGTGAGCACAGGAGGAAATCTGTAAAGGGTACAATGAAATCTTTACAAAATATATTCTATGGTAGCAAGAGACAACATGCCACAATTTGTTGCTACTCAGTGTTTGTTAATGGAGGGGTGCTCTTAGAAGACTCCTGTGAATTTGTCTTCTTTAAAATATCACTCTTGTATCAAACAAAAGTGGCTAAGAGTGAAGTGCTGCCACCATAGGATTATTAGAAGTGATTAAAGACCAGAATGGTTTGCTGAGAGCTGCACCACTAAGTCGTATTTCTTGAGCTGATGTACTGCTAAACTGAGAAATGAAAAGTATGAATGTAATGTTATCAATAACATAAATGAGAAGAGCATTAAGTGTGGATGACTCGTTAGAACCGAATCATATGTAAATGTTTCTAAATATGCCCGCCTTAAACCTAGCCAATAATCTTAATCTTGTAGAACACGATTAGGTTTGGATTTCAATTAATGTTATTAATTGGTATAGGTATAATGACATGCAGTCCCGATTACAGAATACAGGCTGCTATGTTACTAGACAAGTAGTCTTAAACTTCACATAAGGAAAACATCAAAGGTAATGACGTAAGGATGGGAACCGTGGGGATGACATGCAGCGTGGGCCCCTGAAGTCCACTGGTGGAAGAGCGAGCAGTGTGCTTCCAGCTGCCGTCATCTGAAGATACAAGGCTGTGTCACAGCTCAGGGACTCAGCCGAACAATGGCGAACACAGCACGTAATGAGAACAGAGAGTCTCTGCTCAGGATAGAAGTTCTTAACAGCATCAAATAACTGAACTGAGTTTGATATCAGGTTTTTAAAAAATTTTTATTGAAGCATAGTTGATTTACAATGTTGTGTTAGTTTCAGGTGTACAACAGTGATTCAGTAATATATATATGTGTGTATATATATATATATATATACACACATACACATATATATATATATATTCTTTTTCAGATTCTTTTCCATTATGTTATTACAAGATATTGAATATAGTTCCCTGTGCTATACAGTGGGTCCTTGTTGTTTTACATTACATATATATTTTATATATCATAGTGTGTATATGTTAATCCCAAACTCCTAATTTATCCCTCCCCCCAACCCTTTCCCCTTTGGTAACCATAGTTTGTTTTCTATGTCTGTGAGTCTATTTCTAGTTTGTAAATAAGTTCATGTTTCACTTTTTTTAGATTCCACATATAAGTGATATCATATACTTGTCTTTGTCTAGGTCCATCCATGTTGCTGTAAGTGGCATTATTTCATTCTTTTTTTTTTGGCTGAGTAATAACCCCTTGTATATTGGTATATATATATATTTCACGTCTTCTTTTGCTCTTATTTTCTTTTCAGATTCCTTTCCATTTTCCATTATATATTATTACACAGAATTGAATAGAGTTCCCTGTATAAGTAGGTTCTTATTGTTTACTTTATGTATAGTAAAACCCCTAATTTATCCCTCCCCGCCTTTTCCCCTTTGGTAACCATAAGTTTGTTTTCTATGTCTATGAGTCTGTTTCTATTTTGTAAATAAGTTCGTTTGCCTTTTTTTAAAATTTAGATTCCACATATAAGTGATATATAGTTTTTTCTTTCTCTTTCTGGCTTACTCCACTTAGAATGACAATCTCCAGGTCCATCCATGTTGCTGCAAATGGCATTATTTTATTCTTTTTTATGGCTGAGTAGTATTCCATTGTATAAATATGCCACAACTTCTTTATCCAGTCATCTGTTGATGGACTTTTAGGTTGTTTCCATGTCTTGGCTATTGTAAATAGTGCTACTATGAACACTGGGGTGCACATATCTTTTTCAATTAAGGTTCCCTCCTGATGTATGCCCATGAGGGGGACTGCTGGATCATATGGTAAGTCTATTTTTAGTCTTTTGAGGAATCCCCATACTGTTTTCCACAACGGCTGCACCAAACTACATTCCCACTAATAGTGTAGCAGGGTTCCCTTTTCTCCACACCCTCTCCAGCATTTATCGTTTGTGGACTTTTTAATGATGGCCACTCTGACTGGTGTGAGGTGATACCTCATTGTAGATATCAGTTTTGATATCAATTCTATCAATCTGAATTTGATAAAATTCAGCAAAGCCTTTCAGGGGCATTTCCTACCTGTAGAACCATTGTTTGAGACAACTGAATTTGCCAGAAAAAGTCTAAGAGAAGTTAAATTAAGTTAATGTGACCAAAAGGTTAAGGGACAGTTCAAGTTTATATGGAAGCTAGAGGTTTAACAGAATTTAATTTATGGCTGGGAGAATAAGAAAAACAGCTCTAGTTGAGGGCATCCCACATCGCTGCAGTTCCTGACTCCCTGCAGACCTGCTTGTATTCTCTGGTCCCAAATAAATCATATTTCACAGTTTGAAAACTGTGAGATAGTGACTTGAAAGAGACTTGAGCAGATACTTCACAAAAGAACATATACAGATGGCCCATAAACACATGAAAAGGGACTCAAAACCATCAGCCTTCAGGGCAGTGCAAACTAAAAGTACAATGAGATGCCACTATACACGCAATAAGAGGCTAATGAAAGAGATAATTTTTGGAAAACACCTAAGGATGGGGACTGGTTGCAGGGGAACCAACTATATGATTAGAGGGTTGAAAGTAGCCCCACCCCCGATGCCTCATTTTCAGGGGAGGGAAGAGGGGCTGGAGGTTGAGTGCAATCACCAGTGGCCAATGATTTACTCAATCGTGCCTGTGTGATAAAGCCTCTATAAAATCTCAAAAATGACTGGGCTTCTGAGAGCTTCCATGTTGGTGAACTGGTGGAGGTGCTGGGAGAGTGGTGCTCAGAGAGAGCAAGAAAGTTCTGCATCTTTTCCCCATCTTTTGCCCTGTGCATCTCTTCCACCAGCTACTTCTGAATTATATCCTTTTATACTAAACTGGTGATTTAGTTTGGAAGTAAAATGTTTTCCTGAATTCTGTGAGGAGCTCTAGCAAGTTAATCAAACTTGAGAAGGGGGCTGTGGAAACCTCCAAATTATACCAGTAGGTCAGAACCACAGGTCACAACCTGAGCGTGAGATTGGTGTCTGAAATGGGGGTGGGGCTGAGGACTGGCGGACAGTCTTACGGGACTGAACCCTTAACTTGTGAGACCTGATGCCGTCTCCAGGTAAACAGTGTCTCAATTGAGTTAACTGCTTGGTGGTAGAAAAAAACACAGGTCAGATACTCAACGCACCCTCCTGTGGATGAATACTGAGCAGAGCTGAAGACAGAGGCGACATCAGCAAGTAAGCCCATTAAGGGTTCCTGGCATCCATTTTGAAAGATTTTTCACATCGTCTCTTGCGGAAGAGTAGTGCTTGCTTTTGAAAAAAACTGGTGTGCACACGTGTGTGTGCAGGTATGTGTGCCATTATAAGCATCTGATATTTTGTTTACCAGAGCCCTCGTTGCTTTGCTCTCACCATACACTCTCTCTCAAAAGCAGTACATTACTTGACAGTGTTTGTCGACTAGACGAGAAGGGGCTGTTTAAAATTACCATGATTCCCATTCGAAATCTGCACCTCTTGGGAGTGATGGAAATGTTAGCTGTCTTGATTGTGGTGGCGGTTTCATTGGTGTCTACATTTATCAAAATTCATCAAATTGTCCATCTGAAATATGTGTAGTTTACTGTACAGGAATCATACCAAAATAAAGGTGTTTAAAAAAATAAAAAACAAATTACCATGAGTCCCAAATTGTTGAAGTATCTGGTTTCAGACCTGCTAAGGGCCCGTATGCCCCATTTCTAACACCACACCTCACCATTTACAGAAATGTAACTGAAGACTGGGAAGCCCTAGGTTTGAGGTCTTCCATTAATCAGGAAAGGAGTCTTCCTAGAAAAGATTCATTTCAGCAGTTCTGGAGTGTGGTACCCCAGAGAGTTTTACACCTTTGGGCACTGCAGTATTTTAAGAGTCCTCTCATGAGTGAGAAGAGGGCTATTTGAAGGGAATGAGAAGAAGGGAACACAAATGGAAATTGTGGCCTCGACATTCATTCCCTTAAAACTATCAGTAACTATGCACCCCTGGCAACGTCTTAATGTACCCACAGGCTTCTGCAAACCCTACAAAATCTCATGAAGAGGTACGTCAGCATGTGCAGAATGTCTGCAGCAGCATTTCCCGCCCCGCCAAATTTTATTGTGGTAAAATGCACATACAATTTAGTGTAAGATGGTAATCTGAACCATTTTCAAGTGCACAGCTCAGCGGCATTAAATACATCCATACTGTTGTGCAACCATCACCACCATCCATCTCCAGAACTCCTCATCTTGGAAAACTAAAACTCTGTACCCACCAAACAGTAAGTTCCCCCTGCTCCTCGCCCCTAGCCCCAGGCAACCATTCTACTTTCTGTCTCCATGATTCTGACGACTCAAAGTACCTCCCTGCACACATAGAATCACACAGTAATTGTCTTTCTGTGACTGGCTTGTTACAGCAGCATGTTTTATAAAGCGATTATGACTCTTACTTGAAAATGAAGAGGGGGGAAAAAACCACCTCGAGACAGGGTGGGTATCTTGTCTATCATGAGCCATTTGACTAATGAGCAGTAAAGGATCCTGTTTAACTTTGTCTTCTGTTTGACGGTTCTTGCTCTTCGGTTTCTCTTCTCTGGCCTTTTCAAACTTGAACATATTTTAAACTTCCACCTTGATTGATACAGTCTTTTTGACAATATCACTTTGTATAATTTCTTCAGTGGTTCCTCCAGGTATAATACACATCCATGCATTATCAATCAGCGAAGTGCAGGACACTTACTTCCACTTAGATCCATCTGTTTCCCCACTTTTGAAATATAATTGTCTTAAGTATTTGCTCTGTATACGTTGGGTACCAATGGTGCTATCATTTTTGCTATCATTTGTGCTTCAAGCATCACCTATGATTTAAGAAACTCATAGGTAGGATCGTCTACTTTATCTCTTTTTTTACCCATTTTGACGTTCTTTTTTTCTTTCTGCAGTCCCAAGCCCTTTTCTGTTATTGTTTACTTTGTTTAGAATATTTCCTTCAGTTACTCTTAAAGGGGAGGCCCGCTAGTAATGACTACTCTGTTAGCCTTTGTCTTAGTTATCCTGACAATGTCTTTATTTCTCTTTTACTCCTGAATTGTATTTTCACCAGATATGGAATTCATGGTTGACACAGTTCCTTTTCTTTCTGCTTGAGAAAAAACGTACTACTTCCTTCGGCTTCTATGGTTTCCACGGGGGTGGGGGTGGGGGTGGGCGGTGGGGGTTTCCACTGGGGTTTGGTTGGAGTAAGGGAGTATTACCAAAAAAGTTTTCTGTCTTAGGTCACCCTTTTCCCAGTTTTTTCAACGAAGAGCCTTTTCTCACAGCTTTTTTTGTCTGCGTCTGTTGCTGGTTCTGGCTTGGAAGCTCCGACCACAGGCTGGCTGAGAGATGTGGGAGGTGATAAGGAAAACAACAGAATTTACGACGCGTCCTTCCTCCAGCCTGAAATTCTCAGAGTTTGCCTTCTTCCTGCCACACCACAGACCCTTCCAGTGCTTGTTTGTTATGTTATGTCCAGGTGTACTTAGTTGTAAAAGGGAAGACCTGGGAGGAAAGGGGCTACTCCGTTTGGGGTGAAACCCCAGATACAGAGTTTTTCCCAACATTTTATTATGAAACTTTTCAAATACAAAGTAAAGTTGAAAGAATCTTACAGTGAACACCCACATACCATCACATAAATTCTACCAATAATATGTGACTAAGTTTGTTTTACCATGGTTCTTAATAGCTAAAACTTGGAAACAACACAAATTCCAACCAGAGTATAAATGGTAAAGCTATGTGCAATAATGAGGATAAACTGGACAAAATGTTTGGAGAACAAAGCACACACACACAATCATATGATTCTGTTATATCAAGTTAAAAACAGGTAAAACTATTACTTACGGATATATGAGTGGGTGGTAAAATATAAACAAAAGGAAAAAGAAGGTCTATCTCAAAAGTTATGGTAGTAGTTGCTTAGCGATCAGGAAGGAGGTACTGAGCGGTTGGTAGTAAGGGGCGACCGCTCAACTTGGATGGATGCTTCCAGGGGTGTTCTCTTTATAATCACATGTTATACTGGATTATATGTTTTCATTGGCTTTGTGCATACATAGTTCACATTTTTAAAAGTATGAGAAATTCAGTTCTATTTTTGTTTCCTACACACAAATGTGGGAATGTACACACGACAGCATACATGAATAGAAGTAATCAGTGTTTCTGCTGGATTTATTACGTTTCTTCACTCCATACACCGTGTGTAAATTTTTTTTACTCCATACACTATGTGCATTATTTTCATAGTCAGGATAAATCACAAAGCACTTTCCCCTTTAAAAAAACATATGCATATATAGTATTTAAAAATGAACCCAAAATTTTGAATATTTCATTAGGAAATGGCTAAAGTACTTATACAGGCAATTAATAGAAAAATATCTAAATGGTTCAATAAATATAAGACATATTGAACTTCAAATAAGATATAAAATTTTTGCTCTACCAAATAAACAAAAGCATCTTTTTAATCATTTTAAAAAGAAAAAACCCAAAGTAGGCATGGGTGTCAGGAACTGCTTATGGAAATATAAATTGTAAAATCTCCCAGGAAGGCAGCTAGACAATGTACTTAGAATTCTCCTAGTCCCTGACCCAGCAATTCAACTTCAAGGAATTTAAACTGAGAAAATAATCTTCTAAGATATAGCTATAAAGATATTAATGGAGGAAAAAAAACTCTGGAAATAATATAACTAACAATAGGGGTCTAGGTAAATATCTTTAAAATAAGCTTAAATATGTTTAACAAAAAAACTAATTAAATGCAATGGAATGCACTTAAATCATTGAGAACGCTACTAAGGGAGAATTTTATTGGCAAGTTCAAATATTTAAGGCATTTTCGAAGTGGGGAAGAAACCAAAATAGGCTGTAACTGCTATCTGCAAATATTATCCGCAATACTCCGTTTTGTTGACGCCGGACTGGTGTGAGTGTCGGAGAGTAATAAGGAGTTCCAAAGGGCTGTTAAAGATGTTCACCAACACATTAACCGTTTATTTGTATTTATCGAACATTCTAAATGGGATACGCGTCTCTCCACCAAAAAAAAAAAAAATTGCCTTCTTAGTTTCTAGAATGGCCCTCCCTTCCTCCAACTGCTTCAGAATCTGCATTTTCATCCTCTAAGTGAGGCCGGCCAGGGGGCACCCTACTCACTCTCTCTGAATGGCCCCCAATCCTCCCGACCCTGTTTTCCGTTAGCTTTTTCCTATAATACTTATCTCCTGTGTTATATAATTATGTTATAATACATAATCATAAATGTTATATAATTATGTTTATGGCCTATAGTCTCTTCCTACCTCCCAAAAAAGTTCCCCAGAGCAATGATCTCTGTTCTGTTCACTGACGAATTTCAAATCCTTTACAACAGGGAGGGCTTGGCACACAGCAGGTGCTCAACACACTTCTGTTGAAAGACTGAAGGGGAAACAGGTGTGTTCTCGGCGGCTATCTACTTGCCTTACTGTCATTTTCGCAGATGCCGAGCTACACGACGCTGCCCTCGGCGAGCCTCTCTTTCCTTCCGGAAGAACCGGGAACCCAGGAACCCGCAGTCGAAGATGCGCTGCGGCGAGGCCAGAATGCGGTCTGGGCACGTGACAGGTTCAGCCAGGCCTCCCCTCGCAGACGAGTGCGGAGAACTACACTTCCCAGAATCCGTGGGTCCTCGCGTGGACTACATTTCCCAGAGGGGCTAGCGACGGTCCCTGCCCCGCCCCCCGGACCTGCGTGGGTCGCCGGGCGTTTGCCGCGGGCGTGAGGGGTGTCCCGGCTTCAGGTCCGCCCAGGCTTCACCCCGGGAGTGGCCCGTCTCGAGGCTGCTGTCCGGCCCGGGCGGTTCCCGAGCCTCCCGCCTGCGGCCCCTGGAAGCCCCGGAGCCCGGGCGAGGTGAGCGGCGGAGCGGCGGCGGGATGCGGGAGGGAGGAGCGGGCCTCGGGAGGACGCAGCGCGGGGCGCAGGCCCGAGGGGCGCGAGCCGGGCCTTTGTGGGCGCCGGCGGGCCGAGGACCCGGCCCCCGGGCTCCGTGCCTCGGCCCCGCCAGCGCTCCCGCGGCCGCGCCCCTGCCCCTGACGCGGCGGGTCGGGCACTTGGCCCGCACCGGCCCGGCCCCTTCTGCTTCCTCCCGACCCGCTGCCGGCGCGCTCCCGGCCTGGCCCCGGCCGGCCTTGAATTTGCCCCCGGACGGCAGCGGACGTGAAAATGATTTCCTCCCTTTAGCATCGCCACTGCCCTCCTGGGTGACAGGCGTAATGGCCTGTTTTGCACGAAACATGAGTTGCCGACTTCCCCTGGTGGCAGAGCCAGGACGGGAACCCAGGGCTTTGGTTTCTGTAACAGCAGCCCCCCTCCTTGCCACGGAAGTCGTTACTCTTTCCGAACCAGCTTTCTTTAAAAATTTGTAATTGTTTCTCATCTTTTGCCTTAACACTGTACAAATGGGATCTCCATAAATAAAGCTGAAAAAAATTTTTTCCCTTTACTCACCTTCCTCTGAGAATGATAATTGACATTGCTGGGGAATGTCCCGAGGGCTTCACCTTTGTTCTCACTCTCGTAACAGCGCAACAGTTATTACCCCCATTTTACACATGAGGAAACTGAGGCTCAATAAAGTAGGTGACCTGAAATCAAACTCAGGTATGTCTGGCCTCTGAGTTCATGCTAGTTATCGTCCAGCCGTTCGTCTGGTGCATCTTTCAGAACACAGGGTGGGCCCAGCCCCTGTGTTACCAGAGAGCTCTTCTGCAGTGTGGTGGTGTGTATCTTTTGGACCCACGAAAAGTGGTGGTGGTTGGTCTTCTGAGGCTGTGGCTAGGACCTGCCTTTGCATATTTGGGCTGCTTTTTTCTAAGACTTTTTCATTCCTTTCCAACAGAGCCGAGCTGCTCTCTTGCCCAGAGTCTTCTCTGCTGTGAGTCCTATATGATATCCTCTTTAACCTAGTCTGCTACCCGTATGTCAGTTCTGGGTGGGCTGGTGTGTAAAATTCAGTGACAACGTTTAAGAATGGAGAGACTATACCAAATGCTACATTAAAAGAAAATTTTAGTTATCCTGTCTCTGCCTTTAATAAAGAATGTGACCCGGAATCTTGACTGCCTTGAACCTTCTGTTCTTTGTCTCTAAAATGAGGACTAAAGGAGCTGGTCTTATCCAGCTACACGTTTTTCCTTTATTGTTCAAATTTGTGCATTTTTCTTCTGTGCTAGTTAGATTATAAATTCTTTGACAGTAAAGATCATTTCTTGTATTCCTCCTCATGTGTCAATAATTTAAAGCTTTTTCTTACAGTCAAAATATTGCACGAAGACTTGGCAAAAAACTTTAGAGAATAAAATGTGCACATATATATGCGTGTACATGTACATATATGCACAGATGTGTGTATGTATGTGTATTTGAGTGTTTTTTTCCCATATATGCAAAAAAAAAATAACCCTTACCCCACCATCAGGGGATAATCGCTGTCAGCCATTTGTTACCCATCTCCCAACATCATTTTCTATGTACATACATAATTTTTTTCAAAAATGGGAACAAACTATACATACTGATATGTAACCTGCTTTTTGTACTTAACGTTATTACGAATGTCTTTTTAAGTCAACGGTATTATACTGTCAATTTTAATAATTGCATAGTACTTTGTATTGATGGGATGAAAGATGACATCTGAACCTTAAATATCAGCTAAGTATGGTTTTAAGTACATTGTATGGAATATTTCATTCATTTATTAACATTTGGTAGGTTTTGAGAGGCAGTTTTGCAGAGTGGTTCAGAATGGAGCCTCAGACATCAACCTGGAGTGGAATCCCAGCACTACCACTGACCAGCTATGTGACTTCAGACAAATTTTTATCCTCTCTGTGACTTTGTTTTCTCTTGTATAAAATGGGGACAATATGAGTATCTTCTTCATAAGGGTTGTTGTGAAGAGAAAATAAAGATTTACACAAAAAATTAATGCAAAGCTCTAAGAATAGTACTTGGCCTGAAGAAAGCCGATACATGATAGCGCTTTTCATTTCCATCATTACCATCCGCAGACTTCAAGGAAGACACAGACAGTGCTTTAAGTTATTTAACCTAGCCTCCATCAGTGATTATTCAGGTTGTTTCTACCTTTTTTGCTGTTACTAATGCCATGATAAAGTCCTTTTGTGTGCATTTTTGTGCACTGTTCATTATGAAACAAATACAGTAATTGGAGAGTTAAAGAATAGGCACATTTTAAAGCTTATAAAATATGGAAATGAATATATATATATATGTATATGCATGAATGGGACATTGTGCTGTACACCAGAAATTGACACATTGTAATTGTACTTCAATTAAAAAAAATTAAAGCTCTTAATGTCTGTTATCAAATTGCCATCAGGAAGATTATTCTAGTTAACACTCCCACTAGTGGCCTTAATACCGCCATACATCTCTTGTACTGGTTAACACAAGACCACTTCATACTTCATGCGACTCGGGGTATGTTTGTCACTGGTCAGTTGTTCACTAAACAAATGACCCGGAACCTTCAGAACCTAGAATAGTATAGGAGCATTTCACGGGGGCCCGTCTGCTCCCCACCGCCGCCTTCTTCAGCCTGCGTGCTGGGCGGCCCTGCTGAGCTGGGGCGGCTTGTCTCTGCAGATGTCAGTGACGTTCGAGGACGTGGCTGTGCTCTTTACGCGGGACGAGTGGAGGAAGCTGGGTCCTTCTCAGAGGAGCTTGTACCAGGACGTGATGCTGGAGAACTACAGTAACCTGGTCTCGCTGGGTAAGGGGTTTCCCCTGGAAGTCCACAATTTGGAAACGGGGATAACTCAGCACCTGCTTCCCTGGATAAAAGCCGTGGGGCACCAAAAACTTAGCTGAGTTTTGCCTTAGCACTTACAATTCGGAGTCCATAAATAAATTTAAAACCTTTTCACCCCGATAGACATGGAATCGCCCCGTGGTCGGGAAAATCTACAGAGCTGCACGTTAGACGTTCCCTCATAGTTCAGGAAACATTTCGCACTGTGACTGTTCTGTGATGTGTTGTTCACTCATTTCTACAGAGCGTGCCTCCACCCTCTTCTCTGACCCACCGCTTGCGTTTCCCAGTTCTCTTTCCCAGGAAGCAGCAAACTCTTTCTGTAAAGGGCCAGGGAGTAAATAATTTAGGCTTTGTGGGCCACATATGGTCTCTGTGACATACTCCATTCCTTTCTTTCCTTTTTTTTCAACCATTCTTTCCTCAAGGGCCATGTATAAACAGAGAGTGGCCTAGATTTGGCCTATGACCCGTAGTTTGCTGACTGCTACCATTTTTCAGATGGAATCACATAGTGTTTTCTCATTTTAAACGAACTGCCTGGTACATAATCCTTTCCATACGTACCTGTTACAAATATCACTTTTGTCTGTACATCTAACATTTCCCTTTCTGTGGAAAGCTAATGGTTTCAAGGCTGCGTGTTTATCCTATTTCCCCGACACACAACTACTCAGTACCCGGGTGTGTCCTACGAGCCCCTCGCCGTTTCCCTAACACACCCCCTCAGTCGTGGGGACGCAGCCTGAACACCCACAGAAGCTCCTTGTATTGTCCTCTGAGTTTCCCCTCAGATCTCTGATACCTCTTTGTGTCAAAACCAAGGTTTTTTTTTGTTGTTTTCATTTTTTTATTGTTTGTTTCCTCTTTTTTGTCTATGAGCAGGGCTCCCGTTCTCCAAACCCAAAGTGATCTCCCTGTTGCAGCAGGGAGAGGACCCCTGGAAGGTGGGGAGAGACAGTCCCGGAGGCGCCTCTCTAGGTGAGTGGGTGGGGACGTCTGCAGGCGGCCGTCTGGGGGTGAGTGGGGGTGCGGCTTGGGGATGCTGCTCGGGAAGGTTTCTCCAGGTTCGCGGTCCCCGGAAGCGCTGGAGAAGGGAGGCTAAGCTTCCTCTTCTGCTCTGGTAATCACTGCACAGGCGAATCTCTCAGGAGCTTTTTTCTTCTCTTTCCTGTTGTTTCAGAGGAGGGCTCCACTTTCATGTATTCATTCAGCAAACAGTGTATTTGAGGATTCGCAGAGAATCCATTCTGACTCCAGCCCAGCTTCTGTGGGAAAAGAGATGAGGAAGGAAATGAGACTAGACAGACAGGTGCTTTGGTACATTTCTGAGATGTGAACTGCCCACTGACAAGAGAGAGTAAGTCAAGGATTTTGAATAGGAGAACCCTGTATCCTTGAGATTTTAGAAAAAGTGGTCTGAGTCGAAACACTTTAAGTGTCCTTCAGTAAAGGCAGAGCTAGAAGCTGAGATGGGCCCCTGCGCTGGCCCACAGCCCCGCAGTCAGAGAGCAAGAGCAGTGATGTGGACAGAGCAACAGGGCACGTGAAGGACTAAAGCAAGTCATGGAGCGTCAGTAAGACGTGTCGCTGTTGATGTGTGAAGAAACTTACGTGGGTGTCTGTACGTGTAGTATGGCCAGTGCCCAGAGGAGGTCAGGGGACACCTCTGAGCTGGTAACTAGTTACATTTGGAGTGGGGCTGAAAATGGGTGTGATGAAAGGGGACTTCATTTACAGGTAATGTTTGTAATTTTTCGGAGAGTATGTTCCTGGAGTCCTTATTATGTGATTTGTGTTTAACAAGAATGGTCACTTGGGAAATGTTGGATCTTAGAACTGAAGTGAGGAGAAACTGGGGGTGGGACCCTTGTGGAGATCGCTGCGCTACTAGGGCCTGGAGGAAGGCACGTGCAGGGGGTCAGGAGGGAAGAGAGGGGCCCCTTTGTTAAGGGTGCAGGGTGAATTTGGTGTGGGATGGGTTTCATTTGAGATGTGAGTGAAATACGGGTAGAGGTCGCCGGGGGACAGTTGTGGGAGGTAAACGGGGTTGGGACTCAACAGGGTGGTCAGGGAGCTGGCGGGCAAAGGTGGCGCTTGGAGCCTTGAGCTGAGCAGGTGAGGACAGAGTCCCAGGAGACCTCCCCGTTTATGAGGTGGGTTAAGAAGGAGGAATCTGTGGCTGAGCCTGAGAAGAAGTCACCAGGGGAGAGAAACGGCAGAGGTGGCTGCTGTGGAAGTTGGGGGCTGAGAGCTGTGGAATCGGGGAGGCCTAGGCTCTGGGGGACCCAGGTTCCAACCCTCGCCCCCCGCTTTCCAGTCCCGTAGTAGACGGTGAGTGAGTTCCGTGCTGGGCACTGGCGGTGCAGCCTTGGGCAGAAGGACGCAGGTCCTGCCCTGGCGGAGCTCAGTCGAGGGGCAGACAGGTGTTCATGAGCTCGGTGCACCCAGGGGTGTGGAGTGACAGGGTCTGGTGGGGACCCTGCGGGAGAGCTGCAGGTGCGGTGAGAACGTGGAAGAGGAGGGCCGGTGTCAGCAAAGGCTTCCGCCAGCAAGGACCACTCTCAGGATGTGGAGAAGCGTTCAGACTCAGGAAAGGGCGTGTGTGAGTCCAGAGAGAGGCAGGCAGCAGGTGCAGATGGAGCGAGGAGGGAGGAACAAGGACCAGATCACGCTGAGCCTGGAGCCCTGTCACAGGACCTGGTCTGCCTGGGAGCCAGGCACGGCCTCTGAGAGTTGAGGTAGCCTGGCCACAGGCCCAGGCTCATCTTCCGCACGGATCAGCCTGCAGCCCACGTGGAGCCAGTTGGCAGACGTGGGAGGTCTTGTCTGAGGCTGTGGTCGGGTCCAGACGGGTCAGTGTTGGCCCCTCCCCATGGGGGCCCAGCAGAGGGGCTGTGGGACAGGCTGTGTCGATCCCTAAAGCCCCCACACTTTAGGGGAGAGCTTCCTTCCCACTCGAGTTGAGATTTTTTGAGGTGGGAACCACACTTGTCAATCTTGTAACTGTCATTTGGGAGAAATGTTCTAATTTTGTGGGAACTACTGGAAACTGTCACAAAGTAAACAGAGAACACAGGCAGCAGGGAACCAGAGGAGGGTTAGGATGGGCGTCAGGGCCACCGGCAGGTGTGGGCCGAGTCTGGCGTGAATGATCAGAGGGAGGGAAGGAGGGACTGTTCCCGTCCCCTTCGCCTTGGGAGCCTCTGGTGGACGCGGAGTCCCCCTTCCTGAGTGAAGTGCTGGTTGGATTAAACAGAATGGAAATTATGACTGGAGTCCAGATGTTTCCAGATACCCCAAGGCCACCTCGTGGTGTGTCGAGTCCTCCTCAGGGTTGAGAACATGTCCCTGAAGGGAAAACTCTGAGTGCAGCAACATGGATGGACTTGGAGGGCATTATGATAAGTGAAATAACTCAGAGAAAAACAAATACTCTGTGGTTCGCTTATATGTAGAATCTAAAACATACAACAAACTAGTGAATAAAACAAAAACGAAAGAGACTCACAGACATAAAGGAACAAACTAGTGGTTACCACTAGGAAGAGGGAGGGGGGAGAGACAATATATGGGTGGGGAAAAATGGAGTTTATTATGGGATTATATGAAATCATGTGCGTGAAAGTTTTGAAAATGGTAAAAATTATAAAGCACTATAGAATTTAAAGAATCTTTCATTCAATAAAAATAATAAAATTTAAAAAAATGTTGTATATGTAATTTGAGTGCCATAATGAGGATTCACAGGTGAGTGGGAGATGATTTCTGGTCTTAACCCAGTGGGTAGAAGAGGAAACTATATGATGTTAATGAATTTCCTAATAGTGAACCATCCTTGCATCCCTAGAATAACATGTTGGAACTGTTTGCTGAAAATAATTTTCTTAGAATGTTTGCATTGATATTTATAACTGATACTAGCATGTAGTTTTCTTTCTTTGTGTTGTCATTATCTGGTTTAAGTTGCAATATATTTCCTTTATTAAGGAATTAGGGACTTTTCCTTTATTTTCAATGCACTGGAGTAATTTATATGGCACTAGGACTCTCTGGTCCTTCAAAGTTTGATAGAATTTTCCAGTGCCTTTTTTATTACAGTCTTGCTCTTTAATAACTTTAAATTAATTTAATAAAAAATTAAAATTAATATAATTTAAATTTAAATAAATTTAAATTTTCAATGAAAAGTGGTCTGTTCCAACTTTCTAATTCTATTGGAGTCAGTTTTGGTAACCTGTATTTCTCTAAGAAATTATCTGCTTCATATAGGTTTTCATATTTATTTGGATAGAGATATCAATTCTTTTCATTATTGATTCCCATTTTTAATTCTTATTTTCTTCTATAGCTTTTCTTCCATTTACTTAGTTTTTCTAGTGGTGTAAACTGGGAATTTAAATTAAGCTCTCTGTTTTTCCCGTACTCCTGTTCTGATCATCTTGGTTATTTTTTTCATATTTTTCAGTTCAAAATGGGATTAATCTCTCTGGTGGTCACTTCAGCTCATCTTTAGGCTCTTTGGTAGAATTCCTCCTCTGTCTCTCTAGACTCTTTTTTTTTCAGTCAGCCATTGCTAATCACAGAGTCATTTATCTGGGGCAGGGAGGGATTGGATCTTATGGGACTGCCATCTGGGAATTGTTGCTTTTTCTGTCTCTTTTTTAAACAACTATATTGAGGTATAATTCACATAGTATAAAATTCATGCTTCTAAAGTGAACAGTTCAGTGATTTTAAGTATGTTCACAGGGATCTTCAACCATTACCCCTAATTTTAGAGTATTTTCGTCACCTTGGAAAGGAATCCAATATCAGTTAGCATCCCTCCACATTCCTGCCTCCTCCTAACCCCTGGATACTGCTAATCTACTTTCTGTCTCTATGAATTTGACTATTCTGGACATTCCATGTGCATGGAATCATACAGTGTGTAGCTCTTTCTATCTGGCTTCTTTTACTTAGCATATTTTCAAGATTCAGCCTTGTTGTAACATGTATCAGTACCTCATTCCTTTTTATGATATGGATATAATCACATTTTGTTTATCCATTCATCCATGCATGGCTATTTGAGTTTCCATTTTTGGCTATTATGAATACTACTGCTATGAGCATTTGTATAAAAGTTTTTATGTTGGCATATGTTTCATTTCTCTTGGGTATATACTTAGGATGGAATTGCTGGGTCACGTGGTGAGGTGGTTCAACTTTTTAAGCAACTACTGAACGGTTTGCCAGAGCAGTTGTACTGTTTTACATTCCCATCAGCTATGCATGTAGATTACAGTTTATCCACTTTCTTGACAAAACATTTTATTGTCCCCTAATTTTTTTATTGTGGTAAAATACAAATAATATAAAATTTACCATTTTAACCATTTATAAATACACACTTTGGTGGCATTAAGCACATTCACAATGTTGTACAACCATTACCACTAGCCATCTGTAGAAATGTTTCAGAATCCCTTACTGAAACTCTGTACCCATTAAAAATAATTCCCCATTCACCTCTCCCCCAGCTCCTGGCAGTAAGTGTTCTACTTTTTGTCTCTCTGTATTTGACTATTTTAGGAACCTCGTAGAACACTTGTACTTGTGTTCATATAACACTTGTCATTTCGTGTCTGGCTTACTTCACTCAGCATAGCGTCCTCAAGATTCATCCATGTTGTAGCATTTGTCAGCCTTTCATTTCTTTGTAAAGGTGAATGACACTCCGTTATGTGTATATGCCACTTTTTGTTTATCCATTCATCTGTCACCTGACATTAAGGTTGTTCCCACCTTTTTGTTGTTGTGAATAATGCTGCTGTGAACATGGGTGTACAAATGTCTCTTGCTTTCAGTTCTTTTGGGTGTATCTGTAGGAATGGAATTGCTGAATCACGTTTTAGTTTAAATCTCCACTTAACCTTCTGAAGGACCGCCATACTGTTCCACTGTGGCCACATTATTTTACTTCGGTTCCAGTTTCTCTACATTCTTGTCAACATTTGTTATTTTCTGTGTATGTGTGTATGACACACACGTATATGTACAAAATAGCCACATTAATGGAAGCGAAGTGGCATGCCGTGGTTTGGGTTTGTGGTTGCTGACTGATCAGTGATACACTGAACATCTTTTCATGTGTTTATTGGCCATTGGTATATCTTCTGTAGAGAAATGTCTACTCAAGACGTTTGCCCATTTTTTAATTGGATTGTTTGTTTTCTTATTGTTGAGTTGTCATAGTTCTCTATATTTCTGGATACTAACTCTTTATCAGATACATAATTAGCAAATACTTTCTTACAGTCTGTAGGTTGTCATTTTATTCTGCTGATAGTTTCCTTTCATGTGCAAAAGCTTTTAATTTTGATGAAGTACAATTATTTGTCTATTTTTTCCTTTGTTGCCTGTGCTTTCAGTGTCCCATCCCAGAAACCATTGCTAAATCCAAAGTCATGAAGTTTTTGCCCTGGTTTTTTTTTTTTTTTTAAGAATTTTAAAGTTTTAGGTCTTACACGTAAGACGCGGCTTCGCTGGAGGTAGTTTCTGTGCACAGTGTTAGGTAAAGGGCCAGCTTTATTTTTTGCCTGTGCGTATCGTCTCCCCAGCACCATTTTATGAAAAAGCTGTCTTTCCCCAACTGAATCGTTTTGGCACCCTTGTCAAAAATCATTTGCCCATATAAGTGAAGGTTTATTTTCAGACTTCCTAGTCTATTCTGTTGGCCTTATATGTCCATCTTTATGCCAATACTACAATGCTTCATTTACTATAACTTTCTAGTAAGTTTTGAAATCAGAAAGTGTGAGTACTCCAGCTTTGTTCTTTTTCAAGACTATTTTGTCTTTTCAGAGTCCCTTGAGTTTTAGGGCGTGTTTTTCTATTTCTGAAAAAAAAAAGGCTTTGAAATTTTGATAGGGATTGCATTTAATCTCTAGATCACTGCAGTATTGCCATCTTAATAGCATTAAATGTTACAATCCACAAATACCTGATGTCTTTCCATTTACCTAGGTCTTCTTTACTTTTTGCAATGTTTGTAGTTTTCAGTGTACAAATCTTTTACCTCTTCTTTGAGTTAATTCCTAAACATTTTATTCTTTTTGATGCTGTCGTAAATGAAATCCTTTTCCCTGTTTCTGGTTTGGATTGTTCATTGTTAGAGTAGGAAAGAAAGCACAACTGATTTTGTGTGTTGATTTTTGTATCCTGTTACTTTGCTGAATTTGTTTATTAATTCTAACAGGTTTTTGTGGAATCTTTAGGATTTTCTACATAGAAGATTAACGTCATCTGTGACCAAGATCATTTTACTTCTTGTTTTCCAATTTAGATACCTTTTAATTATTTTTCTTGTCTGATGGCTCTGGCTAGAAATTCCAATACTATGTTGAATCAAAGTGATAAAAGTGGGCATGCTTGTCTTGTTCCTGAGTTCAGAGGGAAACATTTCAGTCTTTTACCATCAGGTATGATGTTAGCTATGGGTTTTTTAAGGCGAGTATTGTGTTAGGAGAGTTTCCTTCTAGGCTTAGTTAATTGAGTTTTTTTTTTTAATCTTGAGAAGGTGTTAAATTTTGTCACATGCTTTTTCTGCATCAGTTGAGCTGATCATGTGATTTTATATCTTCATTCTGTTAATGTGATGTGTTGCTTTAATTGGTTTTCATATGTTGAACCATTTTTCTCATTTGGTCATGGTGTATAATCATTTCAATATGCTGAATTTCATTTGCTAGTACTTTATTGAGGATTTTTAAATCAATATTCATAAGGAATATTGGTCTTCAGTTTTCTTTTCTTGGAGAGATTTTATCTGGCTTTATTATCAGGGCAATGTTGGCCTCATAGACTAAGTAGGGAAGTATTGCCTTCTCTTTAGTTTCTTGGAAGAGTTTAAGAAGTCTTGGAACTACTTCCTCTTTAATGTTTGGCAGAATTCAACAATAAAACCATCTGGTTCAGAACTTCTTTTTTATTGTTGTTGGGAGATTTTGATTACTGATTCAGTTGCCTTACTAATAATGTGTCTATTAAAATTTTCTATTTCTTTGTAATTCATTTTGGGCAAATTTTGTTTTTCTAAGAATTTGCTCATATTGTCTAGCTATCTAATTTTTTTGTCATATGATTGTCCATAGTTTTTCCTTATAATCTTTTTCATTTCTTTGGAATCCATAGTAATGTCACCACTCTCATTTCTGATTTTAGTAATTTGTGTCTTCTTTCTTTTGTTATTGTCAGTCTCACTAAAGTTTTATCAGTTTTGTAGATCTTTTCAAAGAACTGATTTTGGTTTTGTTGATTTTCTTTATTGTTTTTCTATTCTCTATTATTTTGGCTATTATCTTTATTATTTTTTTCCTTCTGCTAGCTTTGGGTTTGGCTTGTTCTTTTTCTAGTTACTTAAGTTGTAAAGTTCTGTTGTTTATTACATCTTCAGATTTTCTTCCTAGCACTGTTTTCACTACACCCCATATGTTTTGGAAAGTTGTGTTTTCCATTTTCATTCCTCTGTAACTAATTTCTGATTTCCCCCCAATTAGACATGGTCTGTAAGATGAAAAAGATTAACCTATTCACTCCTGTTGCAAGAAATTACAGAAGGTAGAATTTAAATTTTGTTTTTTTATGGAAAAGTTTAAACATACATAAAAGCAGAGAAAATAGTATAATGAACTCTTGTGTATCCATCACCCAATTTCAACACTTATCAGCTTACTGTCATTTTTGTCTCATCTCATCACCATTGGTTCTCTACTGGGAGTGATTTTGTCATTTATTAATGCCTTGAAACATTTTTGATTTTTGCAACTTGAGGGAGGGTAGGAGTGGTGGAAAGGGTAGGGGCTAATGCACAGGGCAGCCCTGCACAGCAAAGAATTATCTAGCCCAAAATGGCAGCTGAGGTTGAGAAATCCCGCAGGATTAAAAATCTCCCTCTCTCTCTGTTAAATATCTTTGTATTTTTATAATATTGAGTTGATTTATCCAAGAATAAGGTTTTTCCATTAGTTCAGGTATACTTGAACAACATTCAAGACTGTTGTAAATTTTTCCCCAGATAATCTTTTCATATTTCTTGTGGATTTATTTTCCTAAATCTTTGTGTAAATGAAGGTTATTGATTTACATAAAGTGTGTTAATTTTATATTCTCTTATGTTACTGATCATGTTTCATCATTGATTCTTTTAGGTTTTTCTAGCTATAGTATTATACCATCTGCAAATAGAAGTGTTTTTATTTCCTCTTTACTCATCTTTATGCCTCTAATTGATTGTGCTTGTGTAATTGTATTGGTTAATACACCTAGTACAGTGTTGAATAGAGGCAAAAGTAATGGACATCCTTGCCTTGTTCTTGATCATAGTGGAAATGTCTTTAGAGTTTCTTCATTAAATAAGACACTGGCTTTAGGACTAAAGTATATGTATTTTATCTTGTTGAGGAAGTATCCCTCAATTCATGTTTTCTTGAATGTTTTTGTTATCAACGGTGCTGAATTTTTTTAAGGCTTTCTCACTGTTTCTAGATATACTTATAATTTTTCCCCTTAGGTACATACATTATAATAATATATTGTGGTAAGTGGTATTCTAAGGGGACTAGATTATTGGAGCTCAGAGTTAGGTAAGAGTGCACAGAGGAGCTGACCCTGGAATTGAGTCTGATGGCTGCAGAGAAATTTGGCATGTAGGAAAAGTAGGGAAGACATTCAAGATTAGAAATAATTACACAAAGGAGAATAGTGTCATGGAGATAATTTATGAGCCTGTCATAGGCTTTGGGTATTAGACTGCATTTCCCAATTCCTCTAACACCTTCTCTCCATTCTTTGGTCACTCATACACTATGACCTTCTTTAAATGAGCATCCTTTATTTTATTCACCGGAGTACTTTAGCTCTCATCCATTATTGTTTATACAGTGTTACTTCCCTATTTTTTTCCTCTTGCTAGTTTCTTTTAGCCAGAAAGCAAGCCCTTATTTCGATTTCATTAGTATTTATTTCTTCGACACATTTAGTCATCATTGGCAATTCTTTTCTATTGTTGTTTGTTTGTTTGTTTGTTTGCTTCAGAATGTAAGAGCAGTCCTAAAACCACAAAGTCAACTCAAACTCAAGACTCATCGTTTGGGGGGCTAATAAGGAAAAGACTCAAAAGGGATGAACCCTGGAACTTCTTATCAGAAAAACCCTGCATATATGAAGACAGAGTAAAGAAACAGAACAGAAATGAAATTTTACAAGTGATTTCAATCACCCATACAAGAAGCCATAAAAATAATGACTTTGGCCAAAATTTCAGCCTGAAATCAGTGTTTGTTAAGCAACAGAGGATTGCTAGAGAAAAAACACTCTCAAAATATGAAATACAAAGAAATAGCTTCAAGCAGAATTCAAATTTACTTAACCAACCAAAACTCAAGACAGCAGAGAAACGCTATAAATGTAATATATGTGAAAAAGCCTTCATTCACAATTCATCCCTTCGTAAACATCAGAAAAACCATACTGGAGAGAAATTATTTAAATGTAAAGAATGTTTGAAAGCCTTCAGCCAAAGTTCAGCTCTTATTCAACATCAAAGAACTCATACTGGAGAGAAACCCTATATATGTAAAGAATGTGGGAAAGCCTTCAGCCACAGTGCATCCCTTTGTAAACACCTAAGAACCCATACTGTGGAGAAATCCTATAGATGTAAAGAATGCGGTAAATCCTTCAGCCGAAGGTCAGGCCTTTTTGTACATCAGAAAATCCATGCTCGAGAAAATCCCCACAGATACAACCCAGGCAGGAAGGCGTCCAGTTGTGGTACATCCCTTCCTGGATGTCAGAGAATTCATTCCAGGAAGAAGTCCTATTTATGTAATGAATGTGGCAATACCTTTAAGTCCAGCTCATCCCTTCGTTACCATCAGAGAATTCACACTGGAGAGAAACCTTTTAAATGTAGTGAATGTGGGCGAGCCTTCAGTCAGAGTGCATCTCTCATTCAGCATGAAAGAATTCACACTGGAGAGAAGCCCTACAGATGTAATGAATGTGGAAAAGGCTTCACTTCCATTTCACGGCTTAATAGACACCGAATAATTCATACTGGGGAGAAACTGTATAATTGTAATGAATGTGGTAAAGCCTTAAGTTCCCACTCGACGCTTATTATTCATGAACGAATTCACACTGGAGAGAAGCCATGCAAATGTAAAGTGTGTGGGAAAGCCTTCAGACAGAGTTCAGCCCTCATCCAGCATCAGAGGATGCACACTGGAGAAAGGCCCTACAAGTGTAACGAGTGTGGGAAAACGTTCCGGTGTAACTCATCCCTCAGTAATCATCAGAGAATTCACACGGGAGAGAAGCCGTACCGATGTTTGGAGTGTGGGATATCTTTCGGCCAAAGTGCAGCTCTTATTCAACATCAGAGGATTCATACGGGAGAGAAACCGTTTGAATGTAAATCATGTGGGAAAACTTTCAGACAAAGCTCATCACTTATTGCACATCAAAGAATTCATACTGGAGAGAAACCTTATGAGTGTAATGCATGTGGGAAACTCTTCAGCCAGAGGTCATCCCTTACTAATCATTATAAAATTCACATTGAAGAGGACTCCTTGGAAGTAGATTTGCGTGTGTGAATTCCTTAAACCAAAGCTCATTAGTGTACAGTCACCCCTCCGTATCAGTGGGTTCCCCACCCACTGATTCAAATAACCATGAACCAAAAATACTTGGGAAAAAATTCCAGAAAGTTCCAAAAAGCAAAACTTGAATTTTCCACACACCAGCAACTGTTTACATAGCATTTATGTTGTATGAGGTATTATAAGTAACTTAAAGATGATTTAAAGTATACGGGAGGATTTTATGTCATATGCAAATTCTACACCATTTTATATACGGAACTTGGTCATCAGATTTTGGTATCTGTGGGGGGTGGGGTCCTGGAATCAGTCCTTCACAGATGCTAAGGGACAACTGTATACATACTTGAGAATGATTTAACAAATGTAATGAAAATAAGAAAAATTCTGTTTTAATTCTCATCAGATACTAAATTCTAAGGATAATATGTAATAAATACATGAAAAAGTTTCAAACCTGTCAGTCACTTTTTAAAATATCCTAAGACAAATAAATCATAATTCCAAGTATTTATTTTGGTCATCTGTAAGATAAAAGGTAAGATTTTTATCTCTCTTTATATGGCATTATACGCTATATGTGATACCTGTAAGCATGAGAAGAATCTGGACACAGGGGTGCTGGATTTTTGATTAGAAAGATACCAGCTGTATAAGCCAGTGGCATATTTATCACCACTAACACGTTAATAGCAATAAGCAGAGTCTTAAAGTATGTGCACTTGTAGAGCAAAGGACCAAATAGTAGATAAGAACAAACTGCAGGCTACCTCAGTGCCTGGAACTTGCCTTTTCCTAAACTATTTGCAAACTTCATGCATGGTTTTCATTAAAAAAAAAAAAGAGCCCCAAACCCCCCAGAAAACTGTTCTCTTCCTCTTTTATTTTTCTAGTTACTTCCAAACTACATTTAACCATCTCCCAAATTTTTTACACAATTTCTAATTTTGTTTTCAGAATTATTTTTCTTTGTTGCATTGAAATTATATTTATTATATAACTATACTTGCTATGTTCTGAACAGCATGTTAACTAGAAGAAATACAGTTTGATTAGGAGTTTAATTAGGTAGTCACTTCCAAGTCAAGGCTGTGAATGTTTTTTTAGCGTGCTACAGGAGAAATCTTAAGAACCTATCACCTGTGCCAAAGTCTTAAAAAGGAATCAGTTTCATGAAATATAAGCATGTTTTCCCCACGTAAGGTTTTCTAGTTTTTAAAAATCTCAGGCTGCAAAGGAAAATAAAAGAAGGGGGAAAATTCAAAATCTTTTAAAAACTGGTTTGCTCAGTAAATGTTTGTTTAACACCAGGTCTAAGCCAGGTATTGCTGCCGGCACTGGAAATCGTGCAAGAGAAAGGAATAGTGAACTGAGGGGCGAAAGGATGGGGCAGGAGGGAATGACGAATGAGGTAAGCAAACTATCATAATGTGTTAAAGTAGTTTTCACAGAAACAGATGTTACAGTGATACTACGTGACAGAACACAAATGCTGTAGAGATCTTTGCAGGGCGCAGAAAGAAGGAATGGACACTAACCAGGGTTGCCTGAAAAGACCAGTGACAGGGTCCCCGAGACAGTGATGCCTGAGCCCTGTTTTGGAAGGGCAACAGGAATTCTCCAGAGAGTGAGATGAATACTTCAAAAAGAGGGAGCGCATATGCCAAGGGAAAGGTGGGCGGCAGCATGACACGTTTATAGAACACCTGTTAAGTGATGAGAAGACATGTTGAAACTTGCGAAGAAGGCAGAGGCCAGATCTTGTCATCCTAAATAACTTGAATTTGATTCTGAGATTTATAGAGCCAATGAAAGACTTTATGTAAGGGAAATTGTTCTGGCAAGAAGGTGCAGAGAGTGAAGTAAGGAGGTTGAAGACGGCTGAACAGACTGAAGCCTACACATATGGGCTGTTACAGTAACTTGAACAATAAGTAAGGCTCTAAACTCAAGCAGGAACAGTGGAGTGAAGAATATGTGGTAAAACAGGACATATTTTTTGCAGTCAAATAATTGAGAGAGGTAAGTTGAGAAGAAAGGTAGGTTGACTCGCAGATTTCTGCCTGGTTACCTGGATGGATGGTAGTGCCATGCACTAAGCAGGCAGTACAGGAGGCGAACAAGTCTGACTTTATATGTGTTGAATTGGTCATACATACAGATTTAAAAGGAAAATAGGAGCCAGAAGACTAGAATTCAGCGTAATTAGAATATATAGTTGGTAGTCAAAACCATGGTACATGAGCTTGGCCAGCAGAGTGTATAGGTTATAATGAGAAGCAAGGATCAAACATTAATAAATAGATAAGGAGTTGGTGAAGGAAAAGAAGAGAGTGGTGTCTCTGAGGCCAAAGGAGAACAGAACCTCAGTGGTGTCAGGTGCCACAAACCACGTACCAGGGAGAGGACATCGGAATTGGTGGCTAGAACATTGGAGACCTTGGCAAGAGCAATTTCTGTGAATTGGGGTGAACAGAAGAACAGATTATTCTAAGTTAGATGGAAGATGAGAACTCTCAGGCTGTTTGAGACTGTTTCAAGAAGTTTAAGTGAAGGGAAGAAAAGGGTTGTTTGTAGAGGGGAGAAGATGAGTTAGGGAGCATTTCTGTGTTAATAAATGAGGCAATAATGTATGAGCATGAATTAAAGAAGAGATCATTGGGTAGAACATACTTTCTGCGATACGAAAGAATTAGACCATAGAGAGAAACTAACCCTACCTTGGGCTGAAGGGCAAAGCCTACAGAAAGGTAAGAAAGCAGGTAAGTTTCTATTTGATTTAGAGGTGAAGGAATTTCTATCTGCTGACCGTATTTTCTGTAAAACAGGAGAAAGATTTCATTTTTTAAAATGTTTGGATCTTTGGGTACTTAAAAATGTTAAATTAATGAGTTTCAGACTGCTTTGGAGATTTCTGTAGGAAGCCATGGCTCTGAGTTCACTCAATACTTTTTCAAGAAGAAAGCTCCACTGTTATCAACTCTATACGTTTGGTATCTGCGTTACTTTTTGTCTTTTTAAGAAAAAAATTTGCTGGTAAATTAAAGTTTAAAAAATACCTATTTTAAGAGAGTGATAAACCTGAAAAGAGACTGGAAGGAAATGCAGAAGTACAACCGACGTGTGGAGGCAGACGGGCAGGCATTGACACGGGGCTGTGCACTCACTAGCAAGGGGGCGTAAGAGGACGTGACGTGCTCACTGTACTGTTGTAAACGGTGTTTTTTAAGCTTCATTTTTTCCGTTATTTGTTACTAGTACATAGAAATACAATTGATTTTTATATATTGATCTTATATCCAGTAACCTTGCTAAATTGACTTTTTCTAACAGTTTGTTAGTCTTTGGTACTTTCTGCAAACACAATGATCATCTATAAATAATAGCCATTTTAGTTTTTCTTTTCTAGTTGTAATACGTTAAAATTAAAATTTTAACTTAATACATTAAATTTTTTTTCTTACATGATAGTACTATATAGCACATGCCAGTACAATGTTGACTACAAATGATAATATTCATTTTTCACCACTTAATGTGACATTGGCTTTAACTTGTGGATATTTGTTACCAGAATAAAGACATTCCCTTGTATTCCCAATGTGCTGTGAGTTTTTATCATAAATGAGAGTAGTATTTTGTCACACTCGTTTTCTGTATTTAATGAGATAATCATATTGTTTTTCTCTTCATACTTTTAAAAGAGAATTATATTGACGGAATGTTTATGCTAACCAGTGTTGCATTCCTGAAATAAATTCTGCTTGTTCATGATACCTCATCATTTATGTGTATATGCTTAGAAGATCAGGTTTCTTCCTTAATAAATAGAAACCTGACGAAGTGACCAAGATTGTGTTCTAAGGGCTCAGAGCAGAATTGTTTATCATCCAAATCTGAAGGATGGATGGAATCGTAACGCCTAGAGAGAGAAAGGGGAGGGCAAGGACAAGAGCGCCACGAGAGTGAAAAGCTCAGAGGGAGGGTGAATACAGAAGTGATGGGGTCAGTTTTTCCCTGTTGTTTGGCTAGAGTAGAGTGGGTATTATCTAAGTTTTCCGTCTTGCGCGGGTACCCCTTTCCTGGTCCTTTTGCTAAAGAAAGTAGGCTTTTGTTGGGGTTTTGTCATTTTTTCACAGCAGAAAACTTGCAGGCCAGGAGGGAGGGGCATGATATATTCAAAGCGTTAAAAGGAAAACATCTGCCAACCCAAGTATTACATCCAGCAAGACTGTACTTCAGAAATAAAGGAGAAAGTAAGACTTTTGCAGACAAACAAAAGCTGTATATTATGATATTTTGATATCTTAAACAAAACAAACGAACATACAAAAATAAAACCTTTCTGGCTGCAGACAGACTGCCCTTCCTATGGCTAAGTCAGGTCTTAGAGATGGCAAGTGAAGCAGCTGGGAGAATGCTTTTGATATGCAAACTAATTCAGACCTCTGTCTGGCCTGTGTACACCAGAAGGCAATATTTCTCTGACTTAATCATCCCAGAGCTAGCCAGATACAAGGGAACCAGGGACCACCCCCATAGCCCAATGCCGGTGAAATCACTCAATCTAGCCAGTCCTAAGCTGTTCACCCTGCCTCCCTTGCCTGCCCTGCAAAACTGAAGGAAGGCTCTGGCCTAAACCTTCCCCTTCCTGTCTTCTGCCTCCTGGCCACCCTGGTGTCTTTTCCATGTGGCCCTGTGTGGAACGCCATGTCTCCTGTCCCTGGGACCTGTGACTATGATAAACCTTGTTTGTTCTTTTCTGAGCCTATTCTGTGTCCTTTCCACAGTCACACCCAACTGACCATCTCATAAAAGAATACAAAATAATGAATATTTCTACATATTTAAATCTGATAATTTTCGATTAAATAGACCAATACCTTGAAATGCAATCTGAATAGTTCTATATATTAAGGAGATGTAATTTATAATTAAAAGTCTCCATCCAAAAAAACTCCAGGTGCAGAGATTATTTCCCTGGATAATTCTAAGTGTTAAGCTTCTGATATTATAATTCAATGCGTGCAACCCTTGTCTCTCAAACAGAATTGGGATCTAGGTTTAAATGAATTTAAGTCCTGTCTTTAAGACCATGATCTTGTTCAGAATCAGATGGGGTCCACCACTGCCGCTGAACCTGAGGTCGGCCAACAGAAGACCTGTAGAGATGACCAGGCAGGACTCGAGGTTCACAGAACCCATAACAGCACTCTGATGTCTTAATATAGTTCACTTTTGAGAGGGGAAATCCAGAACTCTGACCCTCAGGAATGTGGATGGGCCAGCCACGGAGCTGGTCCTGGGAAGTGGGAGTTGGTCTTCTGCACAGGGAAGAGCTGACTGGGACGGGCACCTCCAGGACTGGGTTAGGTGGCCCAGACC
Organism: Vicugna pacos; assembly: GCF_048564905.1. NCBI lineage: Eukaryota > Metazoa > Chordata > Mammalia > Artiodactyla > Camelidae > Vicugna > Vicugna pacos. Next base: position 7,454,264 of record NC_133008.1, on the reverse strand, counting down.
TACTCCCGGGATCACTGCCTCTGAGCCTGCCTTCCTCAGGGGCCACGACCACCCTGAACAAGGCCCTCAGCAGACTCCCGCAGCACCATTGCTTTGGGTCCCAGGTATTGAGGAGTAACTAGGAGAGAGAGGCAAGGACAAGCTCAGAGTGTGATGTCCTTCCAGTCTTGTGAGGACAGGACCATGGACAAAGGCTGGTCTCATAATTTTCTACCCGGCTCAGGGCACAGTGTGATGGGCTGGGCTAGCCCCTGTTGGTGACTTAAGGACCATGAAGCGGAATATAGAAGGGACATACCTGTGGGGACGTGTTCCTCCCAGCTCTGGCCCAGGGTTGCTGCAGGACTTCTCCATAAGGACGGGCCAGTGTTCACTTGTTGGCCTCATGAATATTCCGGTCTCACAAACTTGTCAGCATCTGGGGACATTGTTTCCAGTTCTTTATGGCCCTTGGCTGGAGACCCTGGAAAATTGTCTTTGCCAGTATGTGATTCTTCTTCCTTGACTCAAGATGAAATTTCCAAAGGATTCCGCGTTCTTGTAGGAAATTCTGGATTTCCTGGTCTCTCCAAGGACTGGCCAGGAAGGGACAGAGAAAGGTGGGTGCACCTTGGCATGGCTTACTGCGACACTTGAGCGGTTTTCAGAGGCCCTCCTCCACACTGACAAGGCCCACTATGCCTTTCTGTCTGTCAGTGAGAGAGGATAAAACCTTAACGAGGAGGTCGGGAGCCAGCATCGCTGGGAGAAGTAGCGTCCAGTCCCTCTTCTCACGGGCTTGCCAGGAGGCGTCTGTGTGTCCGGGTGTTGTTCAAGTTCACTCATGAATGACGAAGTCTGAAAGCTGACAGAACACAAGGACTTTGACTAAGTATTTTGTGGCCTGGAAGGGCTCTCCCTTTGTTTCAAGAAAGCGATCTGTGCTCAGAAGGGCCCTGGTCACCCTCTGCTCACCAGGACTGCATGGGCAAAGTCAGAGTTCCAGGTACGTGGAGCCACAGGCCCCCGCCCCCAGAGCTGCCCTGTGGGCCTGGGAGGGGAACCAGGGCTGGTGCAGGTCCTGAGGCCTGGGCAGAAAGTCTAGAGAAAAAGAAAACTGGCTGTTAGAATGTTGTGATCAGAAAGCTTCTCTTGCACTTGAATTTCTTTTCCTTCCTTTTCAGTGTAGAGAGATACATCCTCCACAGACAGAGTGGGGCCTGTCTCTCTCAGAAGGGAAGACGGCTCAGGAGACGCACACTCCACAGGCGGAGTGTGGGCCGTCTCTGAACGGCGAGAGGGAGCGACCAGGAGGTGTGGGGGTGTTTAGTGTAAAGCAAAAGCAGATGCACACTCTATGGACGGAGCGGGGGCCATCTCAGGGGGCAAGAGAGACAGAGCGGCCACGAGGCGCGGGAGCTGTTGGGTTTTACGGGCTTGTAATTTCACACGCTAATGAGTAGGGGGATTATTCCAACTACTTTGGGGAAGGGGTGAAGATTTCCAGGAAACACCCCCCTCCCCCTACTTTTTGACCTTCTGTTGTCAGCCTAGGAGCAGTCATGGTGCCTGGGGGTGTGCCATGAGTCCAGACTTCTGCCATCTTGGTCCTAACCGGTTTGTCCTATCCTCAGTGGCTGTGTCGCTCCTTCTATGGTTGTGCCCTGCTGCCTTTCCTCCCACTTTATTGAGAGTTTTCAAGCATGTACACTATACTTCAATATTTCTTAAGTTTATAAAATGCAAAATTAAACAAAGGAAAACAGTTCTAAAACCTATCCATCAGCTTCCTCAGATGCTCCCCAAGACTTCTCTAACTTCCTGAGAATGCCTCACTGACTAGCTTTCTATAAAGCTTCAGCCTCTTGCCACGTGGCTGGCCTCTGTGTTACTTCGCTCTTCCCAGTGCACCCTCCAGAGACCATCTGGATGGCTGCTGTGGTGGGGGACGGGGAATTGTTCATAATGTTTGGGAAAGGAATCTGCCTTAAAAAGTTTCCTCCTTGTCCCATTTATACTTTTTGTTTAAGCCCCACCCTCCACCTTCAGTCCCAGTTCCAGAAGTTTCTGGTATTACCGCTCCTGCGCTTTTGAGATTTCTGATGTATAAAGTCAGACTGGCTTTCAGCTTTTCTTACTGCTGTTCGGGGATTTGGCATTTTTCAGTTTTGTCAAGAAAATAACATCCGTCTACTTTTCAGGTCCAAGATGTTGTTGGTGTGTCCTTACCTGTCCTCTCCTGAACTTGTAAATTAACTTTTCAAATAATCCCTTTATTTTGGTTTCACTGGATTTTTGGAAAGGAACAAAATTTGATGTACTGTTAAAGAAAAAAGTATTATCCTATGTGTTAAAAAATTGTTCGTGACATTTGTTCAAGAAAAGTGAGGCAGAGTTTATTGGGGGGGCATCATGATGGGTATAGGGACCACTGCAGTGGGGAACGGAGATTGGGCTTAATTCTGAATATAGCATGAGCAAGTAGCAATGTATAGCCAAGGAGCTAGGTGGGGTCAGAGAATGGAAAATTACTAAGAGAAACCACTAAGGTGTGGAGGGACCAACTCACAGAACTCCGGGTGAAAGCAGACATCACCCGAGGCAAGGCGGAGGAGGAGTTACCAGATGTCAAGGGTGATAAGGCTTGGAGAATGGGGGGATTCTGGGTAAACTGATTTAGCAGGATTCTTGCTAAAACTGGACAATGTAGAAACAAAAATGGAAATCCAACAGTTGAGGCCTAGTTGAAAAACAACTCAGAGGAGCCTGATTAGTTTGGTCAAGGAGAGGCTCTGTCAGTGTGGCCAGCCGAAACACTAAATACTCCCTTTGCCTTTAAAAAAGATTTCTAGTCTTTTAAAAATGTCTAACTGGACTGTTGTCAAAGAATGTGGTACTTATGATGCCAATTCTTTGAAATGTGTTGAGACTTCTTTAATAGCTAGCATGAGGTCATTTTTTGTAACAGTATGATTGAAAATGTTTTTTTTTATTAATTTGGGGATGCAATATTTTGCCCATTAAATCAAACTTGTTAATTTTGCTCTTCCTATATTCTGCATCTTTAATGAGTTTTTTTGGTGAGCTTTTCTATCAATTACTGAGAAAGATAGTTTAAAAATAACTCTCTGTGACAGTGGATTTGTCAGTTCTCTTTGTGTTCTGTCAATTTTTGCTTTATACATTTTGAAGCTCCATTATTAAATACGTAAGAGTTCATGAATATTTTCTGTTCTTGGTGAATTAACTCTTTTACTGTTATGTAATTACCTTCTTTACCTCTAGCAATATTTCTTGCCTTAATGCTGTGTGTGTCTGTCTGCAGCTACATTAACTTTCTATGGTTAATATTTGCCAAGTATACCTTTTTCCAACTTTCCAGTTTCAAGGTTTATGTATCCTTATGTTTTAGTATATAGCTAGATTTATAAAAATGTAGAATGAGAGTATTTTTCTTTCAATTGGGAAGTTCAGTCCATGTGCTTATGGAGTAATTACTAATAGATTTGGATATATTGCTAACACCTTTTAATGTATTTTTTATTTATCTGAATTTTTATGTTTGTGGGTTTGTTGCAGGGGGTGGGGGGGCAGGAGGTTGGTTTCTTTGTCTTTCTCTTTCTCCCTATTCCATACTCTCTGCCTGCTTTTTGGGAAATTGCACACTCTATGTTATGAGTTTTATCAAGGGCTATTTCCCTACCAGAACAACCATGATGAATATGTTCATGCAGTTTCTAATGTAAGAATAACCTTGTAGTCCTGAAGCAACTGTTTGATTCAGGGTATTTATCTTAGCACAGTGGTAGATTTTTACTTTGTTTGTCTGGTGCTATCTGGATTACCTTCACTTGACTAAATGAATTATGAAGATTTTCATGTTTTTCAATATTTTGAAATAGTTCAGACAGCTCTCAAAGAGAAACAGAGTTGGACACTAATTAAAAGCAGTAAAGACATTTTATTTAGTACCACTGCAATAAAGGAGAGAGGCTTCAATAAAACTGAACTCAACTCCCAATTGAGCAAAGTCAGCTGGGGATTTACAATGCCAACAAGCAGAGTAAGGGTTGGGGCCGGCGGGGGCGGGGGAATGAGTGGGTGGAAAATTATAAATAGAAGACAGCAAGCCTGGAGGACTCTTGCTAAACTGGCTTAAGAAGATTCTTGCTAAAGGCAGGCCAAGAACTTAGATATCAAGAGTAGAGGATGAGAAATTTGATCAGATATCAAGAATGGAGGGGAATCTACCTAAACTGACCTAGCAGTGAGACAGGAGGGAAGCAGGCAGGGCACAACCATCAAAAGAAAGACACAGCAATTGAGGATATGACACAAGCTGGTTAGACCCAACCAGGCTCAAGATGACAGAGGAGCTGAGTTCCAGTGGACCTTGAGCCTTATATGCTCATTGGAATGTATCAGCATGCTAAATTACACACCCACAGGTGCCCTGACAGTTCCAAGGCTGAACATAACAGGCCAAAAAATGGGTAGTGGCCCAATTTTGAGAAATCCCTGTCCCTTCCCCAGAAAAGAATAATCCTCCCACCCGTTAGCATATGAAATTATGGAGCCCATAAAAACTAATCACCCCACCCGCTGGGGCCTCTCACCTTTTGAGATGCCCACATCGTGTCAATGGGACGTGTATCTCCTAAGGAGCTTTCACTTTCCAGGACAATCCCATCTCCTGGAGCTGCTGCTCTGCCTTCTCAGACTGCCCACACTCTGTCTGTCTACGGAGTTTTTAATCTCCCTGAATAAACCTGCTTTCAATTTACAATGGCTCAGTCTTGAATTCTTTCGTGCTGAAGCCAAGGAGCCTCACTTGATGGGGTACATCCCAGGAACTCACCCAAGAACTGGGACACAGCCATGCTCTTGTACCCCTTTTTCCTGCAACAGTAGGATTCTTGCTGAAACTGGGTTCCACAAGCCAAAGACGGCCCAAGGAGGAGGCCTAGTAGGAACGAGAGCTCAAAGGAACCTTCCTAAAGTTTGGTCAAGGGTTGGGTCTTTGCTGCACCAACAGAAAGAGGCAGAGGAAACTAGCAGTTATTTTTAGAAAACCAAGTATTACAATCAAAGCTACTATACTGATCTGCCCCAAATGTCATGTCCCTCTCCAGATCCCGGTGGCAGATCCAGCTGGCCACACATGTAATTGGAGATTTGGCATTCTACACAGTGATGCTTTTGGAGCAAACAGGGCAGCACCTGACACTGAGCTAGAAAGGAAGCCCAGTAACCACCATTCATGGAGTGCCCGCTGTGTACCGGGAACGTTAACCACATCTGCTCACTCTACTAACAACTCTGTAAGCGACGCCCCAGGGCTCCATTTATCTCAGAGCAGTAAGGTGAGCCTTCGCCACGGCTGTCTGCCCCTTCTCCCCTACCCATGAGTGAGAAACCGACAGACTCCAGAGAGGGGCTACCTTAACGCAGCCGGGGTAAGGTCGCCGAGCAGCTCGCTCATCGCGTGGCAAGCCACGACCTGACCGAAACGATGCAGTCGTCCCAGGAGCCAGCACCTCCGGTCCACTGGAACCCCCGGCCCGCAGCTGGCCTGCCGCGGGCCCGCGCCTGCGCACTCTGACGCCTGCAACTGCGTACTCCGACGCCCGCGCCGCGCCCCTGCGGCTTTGTGGGAAATGTAGTCCGGCGCCCGGGGTGGAAGCGCCGGGCGGGGCCGCATCGGTTCCCCGGCGGCAGCTCCTGCTCCCGCTGGGAGATGGTGAGTGCGGGGCCGCAACGGGAAGCGCCAGTCGGGCTGAAGCCGGAGGTCCTGGCAGGAGGAGCCCGGCACCGAGGGCGAGGCTCCTCAGGGTGGGCCGGGGCGCGACCTCTCCGGCCCTGCGCGGCGCCGGGCCCCTGGCTCCAGGTGCGCCGCCTCTCACCGCAAAGCCAGGCCGGGAGGGACCACCCGGAGCGGAGGGGCTGTCCCGGGGGCAGCGCGGGCGGGGCCCTGGCGCCGCGGCTCCGGGTCCGAGGGGCCGCAAGCTCGGGGAGTCGCTAGGACTCCGGGCTCCTCCCCGCCGCGGACTTGCCCTGGGACCCACCTCGGAAGTGTCGGGGATGCTGCACCGGGGCGCTGGGGCTCCAGGCTCCAGCACCTGCCCTTTGTGTGAGCCGCCTCTCGGGGACTCGCCCGCCGTGGTTTCCTAACTCCGAGGGGCGGGGGCGGGGCGCTCCTCGACTCACCTCCGTAAGAAAGGGCAGGCCAACCCTGTGCGGGGCTCTACTTGAGTGAATCATTTTCTTTCTTTTTTTAAAATCAGTTCTTTTCTCTTAATAAATAAATGAAAGGAAGAAAGGAAGACAAAGTTCATTGTAGGGCAGCTAGAAGATTCAGAGGAGCAAAAAGGAAAAAAGATCGTTTGAAAACTATCAAAATCTGCATGGCGGCATGTATCTGTATAAGAATAGAAATGTTTTGTTTCTAAACAAACATATGGGTACTAGTATCCTTTTCTCCATTTACTTTTAAAAATGAGTTATGATCACTTCTCGGCCTTTTGGCTAAGATCAAGTGTATCTTTTCCTATCAGTTTAATATCCGATATGGCCTCTACCCGAGGACAATATATTAAATGGATTTTTGGAGCACGAGTTGGGATAGCACCTTGCTACGTCCACTCCACGCATCCACCTGCTTTGCAGTACCTCCAGGAACGGTGCACCAGAAAAAAAAAATTACGAAATACATTTGGTAAGGGATTTAAAGTGCACGAATCTTAAGCTCCGTGATTTTTTAAATAAATATTTTTATCTGCGTAAGTACAACTTAATCAATATGCAGTATAAACTTATTTTAACTTAATATTTGGAAGTATCTACTAATAGCAATTTTCAAGAACGGCTAATGAATGTGAGGAAAAGTATGTCTGTGCCGTATTTAATCTTCTCTTTAGGCGTTGTGCTCTTAGGGTTGCTTTTTTTCCCCTCCCCCCTGTATTATAAACAATATAGGCCATCTGGCTGCATATATCTTTGTATTCTTGTCTCATTCTATAAATCTTCTCAAGTGACATTTCTAGGTCATACTGTAAGGCTTTTGATACCTCCTGTCCTAGTCTCTCTAGAAAATAGTAGTTTATAAACGTTGCAGCTAAGGGTGCCTGACTGACCGACACCAAGTCTAAGTGTTAATTTCACATCCTTCCTTCACTGATGTGATGTCACTTTTTTCATAACCTGAGTTCTTACATATAAATTTTTTTCTGAACTCTTTGTGTTGGTAGGATTTTAATTTGTTCCACTGACCCTTTTCCCTGTCAGACTGTAACATCCATAAGGGCAGAGAGACTTGATCTGTTTTGTTTACAGCTATATTCATCCCTTCCCCTAAGAATGACGCCTGGTACGCAGTAGGTGGTCAGCAGTACATCCGGTGAATGAGTGATTTTGCTTGTTCAGTAACACTCTGTTCTGATGATCATAGCTTTATAATGTCTGGTGGGCAGAGTCTCACTCATCACTATTTCCTTTCAGAAACCTCCTAGCTGTTGTTACATTAACACAATTAACTTTTTTTAAAAATCATCTTTTCCATAACTAACTTCACAAGATTATTATTTAGTTATAACTTGCCTCGGTATATGTTCAGTTTATAAGTTAATTTCAAAGAAGTGACAGCTTAGCGCGTTGTGCCATTCTCTCCAGGAATATGGGATGTTTCTGTTTAGCTTTATATATCCAAATAAGCTTAATAAATAAAAATGATAGTTTTCTTTAGGTAGATACCATACACTTCTTTTTTTTAAGATTTATTGTTATTTATAGGTTTATTTATTATAAAGTGAAATTATTTTTAACTATTTGACTTTTATTTAGAGATTTCAATTTATTTTTATTATTTTTTAAAAAAATTGAAGTATAGGCAGTTACAACGTGTCAATTCCCGGTGTCCATACACTTGTTACTTGGCTTGTCTGTAGGCACTGTATTTTTGTTGTTGCAGAAGGCTTGTTTCTCATGTCTTTTCCTTCCCTCAGCTCTGACTCCTCTGGCTCCTGCCGGTCCCCAAGGAAGGACCCCACGGGAAGGAAGGAGAAGGCAATGGCTGCTGGGCCGTCACCACTGAGAGCACAGGTGAGCTCATGTTTCTCGCTCAAACCTCTCCCTTGCTCCTTGCTCCTAGACTGTCGGTGGGTCTCACCGCAGAAGACAGAGCTATTGCGATGTCCAAATGTTGGATATTTACAACACAGCTCCCCTCAGTACCCCTCAGCTCTGTTCTCAGCTGTCACTTCAGCTGGATACCCTGGCCTCCTGAGCTGTTGGTGCTGTTCAAGGGTCAGGAAAGGAACAGAAATCATGTGAGAGACAGTCCTGCTGCTTCTAGGGTTCATGGACTCTCAGGGGACATATAAAAGGTCGCATCTTTAGAAGGAACAGGCTCCATGATTGCACATGAATATGATAATAAGAACAAATATGGTTAAGTACCCGGATTGTCAGTGTTCAAGACCTGAAAATAGAAATTAGTGTGGCGACCAGAAGCAGCACGATTGGGCAGGGACACCTGGAGAGGATTTGCTGTAGCGGAGTCAAGAGTGTCCCAAGTGTAAGTCTACCATTTTATAATAGCTGTGCTGCCTGGGGCAAGTGACTTGACTTCTCTGAAGCATCAGTTCCTCCTGGTGATGACAGAGGTAACAGCATTAACTGAGTGTTTGCCACATGCTTGGCCTTGGTAAGACTTCCGCAGGGTTTTTTTTTTTTTCCTTTATTTAATTTAATTTTTTTCTTTTTAATTTTTTTATTGAAGTATAGTTGAGTTACAGTGTTGTATTAACTTCTGGTGTACAGCATAAAAAAACAAACTGGCACAACTGGCATTTAGCTGTCCCGTCTCCTTAGTCTCCCTTCACCTGAGACACTTCCTGGGTCTTTGTCTTCGATGACCTGACGCTTTCGAAGAGCGCAGTGATTGGTCTGAGACGCATCAGGGCAGCATTAGAGCTCAAGTCCTTTTTTCATTTTTCCTCATGTTTTTATCTCTCCGACATTGGACACTGATGTGACTATTAATTGCCTGAGTATGACTTGTATTTGCCTTTAAATTTTATCTTTTTTTCTGAATATAAATATTAGGCATATATTTGTAAAATTTTTTTTAAGGCTGTAAGATATAATTTCAGGTCTCAAATCCTCAAAAATAACTATGGATGTACATTCTTCTGTTCTTTTAAGATACCTTGTTAACATCTTTTGCCCATCTTTATGTTGGGTTGTTTGTATATAAAAGAAGCCTTTTGTATAAAGTGGATATTAATCCTTTGCCATAAATTGCCATTCTTGTTTCTTGTAATTTTTCCTTTCAATCTGTTTATAATCTTCTGCGGCAAATAAATTTTGAAGTTTCGTGCAGTTACCTTTCCTTTTCCTTGGCTTGGCTTTGGAATCACTGCTCTAAAAGGCTTTCTGGTCCTTTAGATTATAAAAGTACTTTTCTACATTTTCTATTAGCTTTATCGTTTCAAATTTGAATCCTTGAGCTATTTGGACTTTCTTGAATATAACGTGAGGTCAGAATCTTACTTTATTTAACACAGTGTGGTGAGGCAACTCATCATCCATCCATTCAGTGAACAGGAATTCAGCAGCTGCCTACTGTGCCAAATGCCCTGCCAAGCTGTGTTCTGGATGCTGGGGAGATAGCAGTGAATGAGACAGGCTAAGCCCCTTTCTCCTCGATCTTCTCTTCTAGAAGGAGGGGGCAGCAGTGAAGAAGCAGTGTTCCTGAGGACACTGTTCAGTGCCGTGATGGCCACACAGCAGGGTGACCTGGGGGAGTGTGACTGGGGGTCTGTTTTAGCTAGGCAGAGCCAGAGTGGCACCTCTGAGACATTCGAACTGTGATAAACTGTTGAAAGAATCTATTGCATAATCTAGTTATTTTTCCATAGATCTGAGAGGCTACCTTTAAAATATACTTAATCTATATATAAATAATATTTATATATAATTATAAATGTATGTGTTTTCATATTATATATTCACATGCACACACATATATATGAGTCAGTTTTTCTGGGTTCTGTTCTGTTGCTCTTTTTCTACTGTAGTTCCACACTGTTTTATTTGTTTTAGAATTTATTTTATTTTGTAAAGAAAATTCCCCTTTATTTTTCTTTTCAAAATTTTGATTACTGTACTGTTCTTATACATTTATCCTTGTGGTCAAATTATATTAACAATAACAAGTTCTAACAGAAACAGTTAAAAAATAAGCAATTTTGATCTGGTTTCCATTAAATCTGTATCACCTTGAAGAGGACCACCATCTTCACAATGTTTATTCTTCCTGTTGAGTGGAAAAAATCACCCTTTGTTCTATTCAGATCTTTCATTATGGCTTCTGTTAACTTTGATCATGAGGACCTTGCATATTCCTGTTAAGTGTATTCTGAGGTGTTTCATATTTTTTGTTGCTGTAGTGACTGGAATATAATTTAATCACGATTATGATTTTGTAAAAAAAATTATTTAAGAATGCTCTTTGAAGATATTTTGTTGCCGTGGCGCCTGAAACTTCATCATTATTAATTACTAATTTTATTAATTATTATTATTAATATTAATAATCATACTTTTATTATTATTATTAATCATGCTTTTATCATTAAGATATCCCTGTTTATTCCATTTGATACTTGACCTTTTTAAGGAATAAAAACATCAAAAAAGCCTGTGTCTTAGGTTTAGGAAAACCTCTGCATGAGCGAGAGAAACCCAGGAAGCTGCTTATTTCAGACACCATGCCGTTATCCTGTGCTCCGTGCAGTGCTGGGGAGAAAAACCCGGAGTAAGTGCAAAGGAGAAAGGGAGAAAATAATGTCTTAGGAGATTAACAACAAACATGCTCTACGAACGGTGCAGTTAAGTTTCATTTCAGCCTTTATACCACAGTAAAGGTGTTAAAAACGTTTTTTTTTTTTTTAAATGACAAAAAAAAATGCCGTTCTGTACTTGTGTGGACAGGGCCCCACAGTTCCACAGCCGAGACAAGGCCTGTGCTGGCGGGGGGCCCTGCACCTGAGGGGACGAGAGTCAGGGGAGGTGGGGGGACCAGGAAATTAGCCCAGAGGAGTCTGCATTGGGGCTTTTAATTTTGCCCCGTATGTTTAGCCAACAAGGCAATTGCTTTGCTACGAATTTATTGAAAGTAGATTGATTTTTGGAAGGAGAATGTCATATTTCTGATCTGTCATCCTTTTTGCAAAGAAGCAGCTTATGATTTGTTTCCGCGTACATCCTGCCTCACCTTACTGAGATCTGTTCCCCTCCCAGCTTCTTTTTCTGCTTGTTTGCACTTGACTGCGTGTCTCAGCTCTACTACCCCTCGCCACCCCCCGCCTTTTTTTTTTTTTCTTTCACTTTTTGGTTTGTATTTTAGGTGTTTCTTTCATATGTGCCATTTAATTGGATTTTAAACCAACCTTACAGGTTTTGTTTTTTAATAGATAAAGTCAACCCATTTATATTCGTTGCTATACGTGTATCAAGCCTTTTGCTGCTTACTTAATGACTTATGGTTACTATGCGTTCTTGTTTCTTTTCCTTAAATTTGTTGCATTGATAATTTTTCTTATTTCCTTTTTTCCTTTCACAAAATGGAAAGTCTCCCATGTATTTATATCTTACTAGTAGCTACTTTCACTTTTCTTGATAGTATTTGTTAGTGATTTTAAACTTTTTTTTTTGATACATTGATTTTAAAATATTAGGAGAAAATAATGAGGTAGGAAGATAGTAAACTCTGTGCCTCAGGGCTGACACTTTTTCTGGGGTCCACAGCCAGCAGGATGTAAAACACACAAATTGCTTGGAAATTGGTTTTGCTCTGTCTCTAGTCTCTTTAGTCCTTCCTTCTCCACTGATTTCCTCCCGTTTGCCTATTCGCACATTACAGTGCTCTGTGTCCTTAAATAAAGACCTTGTCCATTTCCACAACTTACTCCTTCTTTCCTTACAGTCATACCTCTCATCTTCACAAGAAGTTTGAGGTAACTTCATCTGACCGCTTCTGGTTCCTTATTTTCCTGTTATTCTTGTTTTCCCCTTGGGTAGGGGAGGTAATTAGGCTTACTTACTTACTTTTTTGATGGAAGCACTGGGAATTGAACCCAGGACCTCGTGCATGCTAAGCATGCACTCTACCACTGAGCTATAGCCTCCCTCTCTTTTATTTTATCCACTGTAAGCTGACTTCTGCCTTCACCTCTCAGCTGAAAGCTCATTCTTTCCACTCATCATTCTGTTTGACCCACCCGGCTTCTGAGAGCACGGACCACTCTCGTCCTTGAAGCCCTCCTTCCCCGGACCTTCAGTCCTGAGTCTCCTCCATCTCCCCACCTGTCTTTCTCTCCCTCTCTCACCTGCTGAGGGCGGCAAGGGTCTCTCCTTGGGCTTCCCCTCACACAGGGGGAGTTGGGTGGCCTTGGGTTCAAGCTGTATGATCTTGGAGAGGTTCTTTAACCTTTTTGGGCCTCAGATCCCACATCTATAGAATGATGGCTTTAATGCTATGAGTCTAGCTGGTTGTCATTTGAATGCTATGAACTGAGGCATGTGAATTCCCTACAGGTACAAAACTGAGTCCCAGAATTATCATTTATGGTAACCACCACTCAGTTCGTGTTCCCTCCTTGTATGCATTAGGGTTCTCCCGAGAAACAGAACCAATGGGATATACGTAGATGTACAGAGAGATTACGTGGGGAGTGGGGGTGCACGACTGTGGATGACAGAGAGTCCCACGATCTGCCGTGTGCACTCCGGATAGCCCAGGAAACTGTGCTGCCATCCCGCTCCAGACCCGGGGGCCGAGTCCGGGGACCGATGGTGCAGGTCCTGAGTCAGAAGCCTCGTGAACTAGGGGCACGGATGACCAAGGGCAGCAGATGACGGCTGTCTCAGCTCAGGCAGGGAGAGCGGACTTGCCTTTCCCTCAGCCTCTTTGTTCTGTCCGGGCCCTCAGCCCACTGGGCAAAGCCCTCCCACCTCTTGTGGACTCTGTCTCCCAATGCAGGTGGGAACATCCTTGCAGAAACGCTCAGAAATAGGTCACGCTTTACCAGCTACTCGGGCATGCCTTGGCCCAGTCAAGTCAACCATCACGCTCATTACCCAGAGATGAATGCTTAGTTTTATTTCCTAGTCTGAGGGCTAGAAAACAAGGCTGAAATGGGCTTATAAATTGGAAATGCCATTTTCAAGTCAAGATGGGTGTTTTCTTGGTCGTCTCGTAGGCCAGCCACTTTTTGGATTTATCCCGCTCGCACATGCTCCCCCCACTAACTGGATTCCTGCCCAGTTATAGTAAAGCCTAGAATTCCATGTGCTGCGTCTACAACTTGGGGCCTCACGTCACTCCAGAGACCTAGCTGTGAGGTCCCCTGCTCTCGCCAGACACACCCCCACCCGGTGGGAAGGGCTCCCCCCACCTGCCTGGCCAGCTCCCCTATCAGCCCAGCCAGGTACACCCCTCCCAGTCCTCAGCCTAGTGGGTTTCATCTCCCTTCCAGCCCACAGAGTTGTTCAAACAAGCTGATCCCATCTTCCCATGGTTACCAAGGGTCCCCTCACCCCCTCGTCAGTACAGAGCCTGCCTCCCACGGCCCCTGCTAGTTCTCTGCTCCCAAGTGCAACCCCCGAGGGCCCTCCACGCCATGCGGGTGAGGATATGTGACTGATAAACTGCTCGCAGTCTCATCTGTCCAGTGCTGGGTGTCACGTGTTTGGCCATCTTGTGCTCTTTAGGGTTGGGGACCCCTCTGTCCGTCATCCGTGGGTGAATAGGAGGCGATCCGAACGCCATCTCTTCCTTGGTGCTAACCTAGAGCAGCCTTGGGTAGCTTCCCCCACAGCCCCCTGGACCTCCTCTTCCGTCCCTAAATGCCAAAGCACTTTCTGTATTTACCTCTGGTTATTTCATGGTAATGTCCGTTTTTCTTGCAGGTGTTTGGTTTCCTTGGGAGGATGACACGTTTTCCTCACATACATCTCTCTGTCCTGTCCCTTCTAATGCTGCTTGCTTTTTCCACTCCCTTCGGAGGGTGTCATTGGCGTAACCCTTCACTGAGCGGGAATTTATAGCTTCAGGAGTCGGGGATGTTCGAGGATGAGGCTGTGGATTTCATCCGGGAGGGGTGGATCCAGCTAGACGCTGCTCAGGGGAGCGATGCTGAGAGCTCCCGGGACCTGGCTTCACTGGGGAAGGACGTCTCCTTGTAACTCAGGCCTGCCTGCTGCCACCTTCCCGCCTTTGTCGTCTTGTGCAGCCTGTGAACGTCATGAACTGGGCTTGGCATCCTGATGCTACAGGCGTCGCCTCAGGGCGGGCTGCTTGGTGTTCTCTCTTTCAAGGCGAAAAGCGTTTTCTGTAGAAAAGGGAAAATGGGAACCTCAGAAGCCCTGAGGGGAAGCGATGAGACATGGGCTGGGAGTGGTGCTCAAACTCATTTCAGAACCCACATTTAGTGTCTCTCCTTCTGAGCAGGGCACCATCTTTCCAAACCAAATGTGACTTCTCAGCTGGAGCAAGAACTAAGCCTGAGGACAAAAGAACGCCCAGGGTGCCTCTCCCCGGGCAAGGATCAGGCTGCCAGCACTCGCCCCGGGAGCGGCACCATGGGGAGAACCACGTCAGGGCTCCCTTGGTCTCTTAAGACCTGCACCACTTGCTGTGTGTTTTCTCAGATGCCTCCGCATTGCTGGTGTCGCTCACCCTCCCGAGGTGCACGCATTTTTTAAAATTTATATATATGTACTGTTCATTGTTCTTAAGAACGTTTAGAGCTTTAGCTTTTTAAACTTACAGAGTTATCAAAGGAATAAAGCCAACCACAAAATAAGAATTCACTCAAACAGATACATACACCCTGCTATTAATAGCAACATTATTTGTAATTGCCAAGATATGGAGCATTGTAAGTGCACGTAAGCAGATGAATGGATAAAGAAGATGCAGCATGTATATGTAATGGAATACAGCTCACCCATAAAAGAGGAAACTTTGCCATTTGAAGCCCTTCATTCACTTTTTTTTCACTTCAGAAACCAGAATTTTATAACTGGCACAAACATTTCCATTGCCTCAGAAACAGCTACATTTGTAGCATTTTTTCTTAATTTATTTATTTTGGGTATGGGGAGATAATTATATTTTTATTTATTTGTTTATTTTTTAATGGAGGTACTGAGGATTGAACCCAGGACCTTGTGCATGCTAAGCACACGCTCTACCACTGAGCTACACCCGCCTGTTCTTGTCCCTCAGTGTTTAATCTGCATCTGCTTCCTATTCAGTCCCACGCTCCTCTAAGCACTGAATGCTTCTTGCTCTTTGTTATCAGCCTTCTAACCCCCCTCACAACTGGAATTTCTCTTTTAGACGTTATCCCTGACTTTTCTCCACATGGAACACCTTTATCTTTACTACTAGACACGGAAGTGTTGATCACCACTTCTTTTTATACATTGTTTAAATTGAAGAGAGAGGCCAATACTGTTTGATCTCTGGATAGTGTACAGCTACCTAAGTAAAAAGTAATAAAAGAAATCTTTATAAAAAATATTGATAGGAATAAAAATCATCTTAGGAACACCACGGCTTGTTTCCAGCAAGCTTTCTAAAGAGCAGGATTCTAGAAGAGCCAGCGGGTCGAAGGATGTACACGTCTTCTTGGCTCTACTGCATATTGCACGACTTTTGGATATCATCTTATATTTTGAATGCTAATTTTTTAAGTATAAAATGATCACTTAAGGTAGCTTTGATATAACTTTATTACAGATTTCTGTGGATTCGATTACTATCGCTATTTGTATTCTTATATAAATAACCACCAGATATTTTTGGAGCACTAGGCCCTGTTCCTAACACTGTGGACAGAGCAGCAGCAAAACAGGTAGTTTCCACGTGGAGCTTACAGTCTAGCAGGGAGACAATAAATTAATAAAGAAAGAAGGCAGGGAGGGAGAAGGTGGGGAATGAATGTGGTAGTCGGGTGCTGTGTGGAAAACAGAGCATCGTAAGGAAAGTCAATCAGTTAGCAGAGTGCTGCTCTACAGGGGTGTCCAGGGAAGGCCTCTTCTTAAAGGGATACTGAACAGATACTCAAGAGTGATGGGCCACGTGGGAGAACATTCTGGGTACCAGGAACAGCAGGTGCAAAGACCCTGCAGTAAATCGCATGGCATTGTGTGAAGGGAAGGGTGCGGGATGCCAAGGTTTGCTTAAATTTTGCCTTCCAGCCCTTCTGTGAGAAAACTTACTTCTACTCTCGTGTTTTCTATTTCTGTGCTCCTTCTAACCTCAGAGTGCTCCTCCTTTTTAAATAGCAATCTTTTTAAATGCATGCATTAACTTCTCTTGACTGTAGGAGGATATATAAATTATTTTTTTGGTTGGGGTTTTTGGGTTTGTTTTTGTTCTCTTTTGGCATGTGCATGCAGCCTTTCCCTCTTTCCTCCCCAGATTATTTTAGTGGATTTGTTTATGACTTTTTCATTATGCCGCTGTCATGTTGGTGGGTTTTATGGAAGCAGCAGAGGCAAACAAGGGTATTGTTCATGCTGTGTTTCCTCTCCCACATTTTTACCCATGTTCCAACTTCTCTGTTGGCCTGAATCCTAAAGATTCTTCACTTACATGCTGCATTTCATACCGTATTTTTCCTGTCTCTTTGAATATTCGTCTCGCCACTAATATGTAGGCTCATGGAATTGTCACGACTGAGTTTACTTCTCTTTATGTATCCCCTGCCTAGCACACTGTCTGCCAGAGTAGGTGTTTACTATGTTTGTTGAGTGACTATTAGATGGCATTAAGTAGAATGTTTAGTAATCAGGTAAAACTATAGCTTTGAGAGTTATAATCATATTTGTGACATGTATCTCAGTGAATAAAAGGAGTGGTCAGAGAGGGAGGAGAGAGTTTATGGAGGAGAGCTGGGTCAAGGGAAGAGAGAAAAACAGAGAAGAGGGTGGCATGCCAAGTAAGAAATGAGAAGTGTCGCTGGTCTGAGCGTTGAGGAGGTGGCCTGGGACCCGGGGAAGACCGCTGTGGTCTGCGGGAAACGTGCGGTGGGTGGGAGCGTGAGGAAGGAAACAAGCAAAGTCTTCTAGGTACAGACTGTCCTTTCAACAAGGTTTACTTTGAAGGAAAAAGAAGGGCAGGAACTGAAAGAAGTCAGAGCTCAAGTGCCTCCTGTGTGCTTTTGACCAAGGAAAAGCCTTGAATGCATTTGCAAGAGCAGAGGGACATCCTTGAGAGAGGAGAAACTCAACACAGAAACGAGGAGGCAGAGAACGGAGCCCAGAAAACGTGATGGTGTGCAAACGCCAGGTCTTGTTCTTTCCTGGTTTTCTCCGCCGTTATTGCCAGATTAAGCCACCCGTTGGTCTCACTGTGCGGTCCAAACCCAAGATGAGAAAGCGGCAGCTGAGCGCCGTGCTCAGCTCCCGCCCCGGCGTCATCTGATCGACCCAGCAGCACACTCCCCCAGGGTGGGTACTCCCAGCCCCTCGGCAGTGGAGGGAGCAGGCCCAGAGAAGTCAAAGGGCAGGCCGGAGTTTGAACCAGGCTCTTTGTTTTCTTGGGTCTTCGAGCTTAATGCCAATTGTAAAAAAAAATCATAACTTTCTTTCCTTGCCTTGCTCTGAAAAAATAGAACTTGTGCCTCCTGGCCTAATTTTCTTTTTTAGATGATGGTTTTCTTTTCCTGTACTGAAGTGTCCGTGTGTACAGTTGTTGAATGCTTTGTTAAATTTTGCTCGTGTCTTATAAAAGCTGTGTCGCAAATGTAAAGATAAAAGTGTTGTTCCTAGAGGCAGTTTTATCTAGTTAACTTGCTGACATGGAAAAGGAAGTTATGGAATGTGGAAAGCAGTGAATTTTTATCCTTTGATCAGCGGTCATTGGACTTAAATCAGTTAAGGTTTCAGTTATGAAGGAAACAAAGGTAAGAACGTGGGTAAAGGATTAGAAATCTATTATCAAAGATTATGTCTGAAAAATAAGGTGCCGTTAGGGTTCTATGACATGTTAAGCTGTCCAGGAAGCTACCTTGAACTACCTGTGAACATGGAAACCTGTTCGTGTTTTATACATGAGTTTTGTATCCCTCTCAGAGATGTACTGGGTCGCTGCCTCTGAGTATATGTGTGTGTGTGTGTGTAAATATATGTGTGTGTACACACACACACACACACACAGAATTCATAAACTCTGTACCTTCATGCTAACATAAGCCTCTTAATTAATGTTTAATATAGGCACACATCTTTGCTTCCATTAGTAGGAAAGTTAATGTAAAAGGCTATAATAAATGTAGTTGTTTCCAAAAAGTGTGTTCCTCCTTGCACGGAGCAGGCCCAGTTACCTGGAGGCTGGAAGTCTGAGGCCGGGGTGCGAGCACGGTTGGGTTTCGGGTGAGGGCCCTCCTGTTTCACAGCAGACAGCAAGCTCTCTGGTGTGTGCCGCTTCTTACAAGGGCGCTGATCCCATCACAAGGGGCTTTACCCTCATGACTTAATGACCGAAGACTCCAGCTCTTAATATTGTCTCTTTAGGGCTTAGGCTGCAACATACAAATTTGGGGGAGACCCAGACATGAAATCTGTAACATTCACTGTTTTCAAGTATTCTGTTCCATAAACATTTGACAGTTTAATTATCCCCTCTCTTGTTGCTGGACATTTGGGTTGTTTCCAATTTTTTTGCTATTGTACACAATGCTCCTTTAAAAATTACGAATCACGGTGGACCTTGGCCAGTTACCTTGTGTATGTACCTGCTAGAGGACTCGCTGGATCACAGTCTGTGTGCCTGTTTACATCACTAGGTTGTGCTGAACTGTTTTTCAAATACTTGAATCAAATTACACTCCTACGAACAGTGCGTGCAGGTTCCATGACGGTGTGTCTTTCTAAAATCTGAAGCTGTCAGCCTGAGTTTTTGAATTGTTACTCCAGTGCATGTGGTGATAGTATCTCCCGGGGGCTGTAATCAGCCTTCTCCTGGTTACTGCTGGGTTGGCATCTTTGCTTATGTTTACTCGCTGTTCAGGGTTCCTTCCCTTAAGTGCCTGTTCAAGTCTTTGGCCCATTTTCTAGCGGGCATGGTGTTCCACAGACATTGTTTCCCAAGTCCACGTTCTAGAGCTCTTTTCAGGTCATGTGTTACAAATATCTTCTCCTGGTATGTACCTTTCGTTTATTTTTTGTTAACTTTCTTTTTTATGTCTTTTGATGATCGGAAGCATTTATTCTCCTGTTTGGTTTTTATGCTTTTTCCCCCTCGTTCTCCCGATTTTATTATCTTAAACGTTTCTTGAACCTCTACCTAGTTCCCAACTTGGGTATCTTCTGTGCATCATTAATGTTTGAATAGTTCTGCCTGTCTGGACTTCGTCTAGCAGTGTGAACAGATGCCCCACTCAGGATGTTCTCAGAGAACCTCCGTTGCACAGCTGGCTGTGACGTAGTGAGGCGGGGCAGGAGGCAGCCCCGGTCCCGGTGTGCCTGCTGGTGTTTCACGCTGGACCAGACAGGTCCTCTCTGAGGTCACCTGGCCGTGTATGTGCTGTAGAGGTGGCGCCTACTCGGGTTTCCACTTTTTCTCTTCCTTTTCGTAAGCAGGTCAGGCTGGAAGGAGGAGGTCCAGTTAACACATACCTTTTGCTTCGCAGTAAAGCCTCCTGCCCACAGGCCTTTGGTCTGTTGGTTCAGTGTGGATCTCTGGTCTGGTAATCCTGATCAAGCTGACCAGCTGACTCTCCATTTGTAGCTTCCTGCCCTCTGCCTCTCATTGTCTCTGGGCTGTTTCGTCTGGGATGTGAAATGGGATCTGAGAAAATAAGAGTCTGAGTGGCTGCCAGGTCTTTCTTTCAGCCCCATCTCCAGCAGATTCCCCCTGCCTGCCCTGCCCCTGCCACCAGGTCCTGTCTTTAAGGAAAGGGTGGGGCCCTTTAGGGCTCTCTCACCTGAAGGAAGTGAGAAAATTATGTACTCCTTAAAGTTGGGGGGCCAAGGTGGGGGGCTTTTAGGTTGTGTCGTCCTCCCTTCAAGTATATCCTGGTATTTGATGTTCCAGACAACTGTGTTCCTGCAGGATAGTTTATGTACATTTTACTTAATCCTTATCAGATTATTTTATCCTCATTTTATATCTGTGAAAACTCAGACCCAGAGAAACAAGTTATGACTTAAGATGGTAAGTGTTAGCCAGTGTTTAAACCCAAGTTTGCCTCACTCCAGGGTAGACAGTCTTTTCCTTGGGTTACACTGTGATGCTCTGTGAAGACTTACTGTCAGAATTGCGGACGGTGCTGCAGGAGGGAAGGCACTGCTGGCAGGGATGCCCGAGGAGCGTGACAGGGCTTCCTGGTCTGCCTCTCCCGGTCCCGGCTTGTCTGTCTGTCTCCCCTGTTCCATCTTCATTATGTAGCCTTGTCCAGTGGTCGGTGACTTCGGTGCCCGTCCCTCCTGCACAGCTCACGCTGCCCTCTGCCTGCCCTGCTTCTACTTCCCCCCCCTTACAGCTAGCTCTCTTCCCTTGTAGGGACATCTTTGAAAAGCTCTCAAATGCCCTATAATTATTCTCAGTTTCATCCTCTCATTCCCACCTCATACAGTTCCTCAGCCTCCCAGCACAGAAGCCAATGACCTTTTTATTTGTTTCAGACTGGAAGACAAGCCTTCAAACCACAGAGTTGGCTACAAAGCCCAGCGTTACTGAAGATCCGTCCCACGGGGTGATGATGGAAAGGGCGAGTCCCTGGCCTTCTGCTCTGGGGGAAGCCTGGGAACCAGACCATTGGCTTGAGGGACAACAGAAAAACCAGGACGGACATCGGGACCACGTGCAAGTTACCCACAAGGAAACCCTCACTGAGAGAAGGACGTGTGGAGGTAATGAACTTGAAAGGTGTTCCATTCAGGGTTCAGTCACGGATACACAACAACCTATCCCTGTGGGAAAAAGTCCTCGCAGGCAGAACTCACATGCAAAAGACACTAAACAAAATGCTGGGTTAATTAAGACTCCAAGGACGTTTGCAGGAAAAAAAATCTATGAATGTAATGCATGTGGGAAAACCTTCAGCCAGAGTTCGTCCCTTCTTAAGCACCAGAGGATTCACACGGGGGAGAAACCCTATAAGTGTAACACATGTGGGAAGCACTTCATTGAACGCTCCTCCCTGACTGTGCATCAAAGGATTCATACTGGAGAGAAGCCCTACAAATGTAATGAATGTGGGAAAACCTTCAGTCAGAGCATGAACCTCACTGTTCATCAGAGAACTCATACTGGAGAGAAACCGTATCAGTGTAAAGAGTGTGGAAAAGCTTTCCGCAAAAATTCATCCCTTATTCAGCACGAAAGGATTCATACTGGAGAGAAGCCCTACAAATGTAACGAGTGTGGTAAAGCTTTTACCCAAAGCATGAATCTCACAGTGCATCAGAGAACTCACACGGGGGAAAAACCCTATGAGTGTAATGAATGTGGAAAAGCCTTCAGTCAGAGCATGCATCTTATTGTACATCAGAGAAGTCATACCGGAGAGAAACCCTATGAGTGCAGTGAATGTGGGAAAGCCTTTAGTAAGAGCTCAACCCTCACCCTGCATCAGCGGAATCACACTGGGGAAAAACCCTACAAATGTAACAAATGTGGGAAGTCCTTTAGCCAAAGTACATACCTCATAGAGCATCAGAGACTTCATTCGGGAGTAAAGCCTTTTGAATGCAATCAGTGCGGAAAGGCTTTTGGTAAGAACTCATCTCTTACTCAACACCGGAGAATTCATACTGGAGAGAAACCTTATGAGTGTCCAGTGTGTGGAAAACATTTCACTGGGCGATCATCGCTGACCGTACACCAGGTTATTCACACTGGGGAGAAGCCGTATGAATGCAGCGAATGTGGGAAGGCCTTCAGCCAGAGCGCTTATCTTATTGAGCATCAAAGAATTCATACCGGTGAGAAGCCCTATGAATGTGACCAGTGTGGGAAAGCCTTCATTAAGAATTCATCCCTGACAGTGCACCAGAGGACTCACACAGGAGAGAAGCCCTATCAGTGTAACGAATGCGGGAAGGCCTTCAGTCGGAGTACGAACCTCACGCGGCATCAGAGAACTCACACGTGAGGAGAGCTTTCCTGGGACCCTTCACTGTGGTTAACTCTCCAGTGATAACCCCATTAGGTCACGTGATGGAGAAACCTAGTGAATGTAACGATCGTTGGAACCTCTTAGGTGAAGTACAACATACCATATCGGAGAGGACAGGCCACCGCAGAGAAGCCGTATAAAAGTGGAGAAACCTTGATTGAGAAGTGAAAGTAAGGTTCAGACAGCTGATGCTGTAAACGAGGGCCATTTATGCGGAAGGTGCATTCTGCCGTGTCATGCTGCAGATTCTTCTCTGGGCAGTAGGGACTTCACACTGGAGAGAAGAATGGGAATGCTTAACTGGGCAGCCCGGAGGCCTGACATGTCGTCCTGGTCTGCCGCTGACTTGGACAAGTCACCTGCTTTCACCAAGTCCCAGTGTCCTTATTTGGTAAATGAGAGACTTTTTTTTTCAGAAGGCTCCGAGATCCCTATCAGCTCTAAAATGCTACAAACCTATAAATACAATGAATGCTGGGAAATCCTCGATCTTTTACCATGTCAGGTGTGTCACCCAGATGCTCCTGTTCCACAGTCAGGTTTCCCTGGATGTTCTGAGTCAAAATTCCCTACCTCTGCCAACGCCCCTTACCCCCCCGCCCCCGCGTTGTTACTCTCTCCCCTGGAGCACTGGCTCGGTGCTCCCAGGTGGCAGAATACTTGTACAGGTCTCAGAGCAGCAGCATGCCGTTTTAAGTTCTCAGCAGTCGTTAAACTATTGTCAAATAAGCTATTTAGAAAACACTGTAACAAATACAGCCTTTGAGTCCATAGGATTCAAACACACATCTTTGTCTCATATTCTGACGACTGAAGTGACAAGGGGAAAAGGCCAAACGCTAACAGAGATGAAAATTCGACACGTGAACAAAACCT
Organism: Vicugna pacos; assembly: GCF_048564905.1. Taxonomy (NCBI): domain Eukaryota; kingdom Metazoa; phylum Chordata; class Mammalia; order Artiodactyla; family Camelidae; genus Vicugna; species Vicugna pacos. Next base: position 7,431,213 of record NC_133008.1, on the reverse strand, counting down.
CTGCAGCTCACAGCATGCTCAGAGTAATCACAGGGAGAGGCTGAAGAGGCCTGTAGTTAGGAGAGTAGTTCAGGCAATTTATTTATTTTGTGCACATTTAGTAAGTGCTAAATATGATTAATTCTAGGAATGTCTAGAAATCAAAATGAATAAGGTAGTCTTTTGTTTTCCAAAGACTAAGAAATTGGCAGTGGGATGGAAGAGGGAAGAATTCCAGAAGTAATAAGGCAGGTAACACAGCAACCAATTAAACACGGGCGCCTGAACTCATCTGGGTGGATGGGGTGCTATAAATAAGAACAGGAAAAGTTGACCAGTTCTGCGGGGCAGTGATGAGTCCGGTCTGGGGGGCATCCTGTGAGTTGTGGGCACCCAAGCGGATGTCCGGGCAGCAGAGTAAGTTGAAGGCCAGTGACCCAGGGTTCTCTGGGAGTGCTGTCACTGACCGCAGTCAGTGGGCAAAGTGGAATCAGTAGAAGCTGAGGGGAAACGATAAGCAAAAGAAGAATGAAAAACAAAAATCAGGAGAAGGTGGCAGCACAGAAGTAGAATTTTAGCATAGGGACAGGGACAGTTAGTATTTTCCAGTGCTGCAGAGGACTACAGGAAGATAAAAATAGAAAATGGCCTTTGGTTTTGGGTATGGGTAACCTGTAAATTTTAGTGGCTTGAAGAGTGAGTTAGAGGTTGAAAAGGACTTCGCAGCTTGCCTGAGAAAGGCGAGATTTAGGAAGATAACCGGGGGGAGACTGTGGTTGAGAGGGGGTGTCTGTATCAGAATACATATACAGAGGGTGTATATATCGGCTACAAATAAGAGAAAGCCCAGATAACAGTGCCTTACAAGCAACCAGGGATTTATTTTTCTCTCATAACAAATATGGAGGTGGTTGGCACTGGTTCAAAGACAAAATTATTCAGTGCCCTGAGTTTCAGGACTTTTCTGTGATGTCACATGATGGCTCCCATAGCTTCAGGTAAGTTAGCTGCATTCAAGGCAGGAAGGAACACCTGTGCCTTTTACCAGGCAAGGTTTTCACAGAAGCCCCTCAGCCGACCTCTGCTTACAGCTCACTGACCACAGCTGTGTTGCATGGAGGCTAGGTGCAAAGGAGGCTGAAAAAAATAAGTATTTAGCTCTTCCAGCCTCTGTAATGGAGGTGGGCAAAGAAAGGGTGGGTGGAGAAAGGTGTTGTAGCCAACGAACAGTCTGTCAAGAGTGTATGAGGTAGAAGAACTGAGCATGTTTATCACTGCATAAACATGGAGCATCTGAAGGTGCAGAAAGGAGGGGACGTGCAGCTCAAAGTAGGGAAATGGGTTTGGGGCACAGGTGGCGGCTACAGGGATCTTTTTCAACAGGACGAAGGAAACTTTCCACCAGGAGAGGTAGGAATCAAGAAATGATGGGTACAAAGTGGGGAGGGTGTAGCTCAAGCACTAGAGCACGTGCTTAGCATGCACGAGGTCCTGGGTTAAATCCCCAGTACCTCTTCTAAAAATAAATAAACCTAATTACCTCCCCTCCAAGAAAATTTTTTTAAAAAGAGGAAATGATGGGTACAGAAGATATCTGTGGGTAGCAATGGAGGAGGCTCCCTATGGAGTCTGGCTGTTTGGACCTTGGGTAGTTCAGTCTGTGCTACGGGACCTCTATGGAGGCAAAGACTAAGGGGGAATGAAACACTGAGTTAATTATATCCTCAGGAACTTAGGTTTTTAATAATGCCTCTCCCTTACACCCAGTTTCCTCCTTTCCCTTCACATAATTCTTTTTCTTGTTCCCCACCTGATCTCAAGATAGAGAAATGGATGAAAAGGAGGCAGAGAGGTGGGTAGGAAATAGATGAAAAATGATAAAGACGGCAGCAAAATTAAAGTCTCAAAAGAGAGGCAGACGACAAGGGGGAGAAGAAGAAGAAAGTGTACTGAAGCCTAAGATGGATGCAACAACCCAAAATTGGTAAAGTATGAACCCTTAGAGGGAGCAGCAGCAGCAATGGGTCCAATAAATGAAGGTTTCACTACTTTTTCATTTTTAGAAGCTTTGGGGCCCTTGTCTGTCAGTTCTCAGCCGTCCTGGGCAGCAGGTAACAACCTCCGCGCCTTCTCTCCAGTCATGAGACCTTGGGGAGAGCACTTAGTATATCACTGTCTCAGTTTACTTATTAATAGTGCAAACTGCTGAGCTCTGGGTTACAGCCAACACTAATGTAAAGTGCTTATAAAAGTGCCCGACACATTTAGTACTCAATAAATATTTTATTATCATCATTCTCCTATACCCGAAAACAGAATAATAATCCAAACTTCTCAGCATGGCATCCAGAGCCCTTAACTATCTTAGAATCACGGAGTTCTCAAAGCAAAGGCCCTGTAGGAAGGTCGTACGATTGTGGGCGCCTGTCTCTCCGGCCTGGGTTGCCTGCCCTCCCTCTGGCCCCACGCAGCCCGTTCTCCCACAGCTGACCAGTGATTGTGTCTAAATGTGTTCAGCCACGCCACTCTCCTGCTCAAACCCCTTTAATGGTTCCCCATTACACACAGAATAAATCCACACTTTCTACAGTGGCCTTCAAGGCCTCTGGTTACCCTTCCAACCTCCCCTCCCACTCTCCCTCCTTCACTGTGCCCTCTCCTGTCAAACTGGCCTCGCTAAGCCACAAACTCACCAAACACGCTTCCATCTCTGGTCAGCGTTTCTCTTCTCTCCCCAGATGGGCACACGGTTTCCTCCCTCACTGCATGCAAGTCTCTGCTCAAATGTTAACCTCCTCAGAGGAAACTTCTAAAAACACTGCTTAAGATAATCCCCACCTCCTCACCCCCGTCACACTCTAAACTTTAATACAGCCTCACCGTGTCATCACCAGCTAATAAATATTGTGTATCTGTTTTGCTGACTGCCATTCCCAGTAAAGTGCAGCCTGCCTGAGTGCGGGCTTTCACTGCCATTTCCCCTGCCTCTAGAACAGTACTTGACAGGTAAGTGCTCCAACAGTGTCTATAGAACGAAATCTTCAATAAAACCCGAAACAGAATGCCTAGTGTCACTGACACTGCTCACTCAGAGGTGGCCAACAGTTTCCTCACTGATAAATCTCAGGTCCCGTCCTTGGGGGGTTTCGGGTTTTGTTTGGCCACAAAGTTAAAGTCTTCTCATCTTTCCTTTCTGAGCTCCGTGAAAATATATATTCAAAGGCAACTTAATACCTACAGTCGGGTCTTTCTGTATTTCGTCCTTGCCCGCCCCCGCAAAACACTGTCCACAAAAATAAATCCCACCTTCCCAACCCCCCGCCCCAGGTGTACCGCACAGCCTCCTTGGCGTCCCACACCGTCCTCCGGATACGCCGTGGAGGACCCAGCCTATCCCCCGTCGTGGGAGGCTCCCGCGCGCCGTGCCCTCGGTCCCCGGCCACCGCCCCGGGCCCGGCCTCCAGCGCCGCGGCAGCCTCCTTCCCCGTCTGCCGGCCCCCTGCCCAGCACGCCCCGGCCCCGCCGCAGGCCACGCTTGGCGGCTTTTGCGTCCCCCGGGCCCAGCCCCCCATCAGGAGCGCGCCTTTTGGGCTTGTCGCCTCCTACGCCGTACTGGGGGGGGGGTGCTGCCCGGGACCCACTCTCCTCACCGGACCAGGCGCCGCTCGCCCGGACTGGCCTCCCCTATCCCGTCCCCAACTCTTCGCCGGTCCCTCATCTTCCCTGGTTTGACCGGAACGCAACCAAATCCGCACCTGCGGGTTAGCACGCTGGGGGTCAGTTGCCAAAGGAACCGTGACGCCCCCGACGAGGCCTCTGGGAAATGTAGTTTCAGCGTGGAAACCCCCGGGCCTGGGCGGGGGCGCAGGCGCGCGATATCACTTTCTCCGCCCGCCGCTGGCGCAGGCGCCCGCCGCGGATTCGCCCTCTGGGAAGTGGAGTCCGGGAAGGAGAAGCGCCGCAGCTCCGCTCCGCGGTTCCCTGGGCAACGCGCAAGCGCAGTCCCGCCCCGGGCTGCGGACTCCAGCTCATTGTGCTCTGCCGGCGATGTGGCGCTGGCGATCTCTCGCCGCCGGCAGAAGCTCCTCGAAGTGCGTCCCAGTGGTGACCAGGCGCGGTGGCCAGGGCCACATCGGGAGAGCAGGATTGGCCTTGGGGTGGTCGAGCCTGGTGGGGAGGGTGGATGCAAACCGAGTAGGTCTGGGTCGTGGTCCGTTCTGGAGGACGCTCATCTGATGCCCCAAACTTCTCTGGATGTATGGCTAAGGTTTGACTCCCAGGACAAAAAGGCCAGATGTGGGCACTTGGGTTAGGGGTCCAAATCCGCGGGTGCATGTGGAGGAGGATGCGGTCAGGGCCTCTGGCGTTATCTTGGAACAGAGTCCGGGAAGCCCATTTACGCTCTGGAGTAGATGCTCCCCGTGTGGTTCTGAGCCTTGTATTCGGAACTCGCTGAGGCCCGGGCAGCAGCTCCCCAGGGGACGGGGCAGAGCGGCAGGGGGCACGAGGAGGGGTGTGCGATTAAGATCCATTGCGTCCTGCACCCCTACCCCTCACCCCGGCAAAGACACTGCTTCTCGCCCACTTTTGACTCCAGGTCACCCAAACAGGGCCCCAGTGAGGGAGAGACCTGAGGCCAGAAAAAGGCTCTGCCAGAGAAGCATCTCAACAATGAAGCCCCAGACTTCTTAGCTTCCTTTTTGAGGAGAAAAGACGACCCTCCTTGCCCATTTCCTTCACTCCCCTCCTAGGTTCAGGCAGGTGTCCAGGTAGGAGACACACCTTTCTTAGGTCTCTCAGCATAACAAGGGCAGAAGGCCAGAGGGTGTGTAGAAAGTGTGAGAAGGGGCTGGGGCAGGCTTTCTTCAAGGAGAAGTCGAGCATTTTAAGATACAAAAGGGAAGATATGGAGAATTTGACCCAGATTGCTGGGGGGAAATTGGTGGAGGGTGGTGGGAGTAGCAGCCTGGTGAGCTATATTCCCCTTGTAGCGGTGGCCCGCAGAAATACCCGCAGAAGGAGGAGAGAGGAGTGGGAGCAAATAGGGACTAAGAACTGACTGCTTGGGGTGCTGGAGGACCCCCAGAGTGCCATGCTCAAAGCCCCACTCTGGACTGCTGTGTGATGTCTTTTGACCCAGGCCTCTCCTCGTAAAAGGCGTGTAGAAGCTTCCAGCCTGAGGAGTTCTGCTCTGCTTGTCCTTAAAAGGCCTCATCAGAGAAGAAGGGATGGCAGTCAGGCGCCTGTCACCTGTGGTCCAGGTGAGTACGGGGGTTGCTGTGGGTTCTCCTCAGAATTGCCTTAGCTGACTTGAGGGTCGTGGTAGGAGCGTGGGCATACTTCCTCCCCCTGATGGGGAGCTTTTTCCCATCCAGTCTCACGCAGGAACTTGACCCACTTGCTCCTTTCTTCCCCAATCTCCACCCTCCACATTGGGCTCATCCTGGTAGGCGTCTGAGCTATGGAGCTTTCTAGAGGTCACACAAGTGACACAACTGGAAATGAAACCCAGATTGGTCTCAAATGGAGACCTGCAGCCTTTCCACTTTTGCAGGTAAAATTAAGGCTCTGACGTGGTCAGGCAGAGCCTACATGGGTTGAGAGAAGAGAGAAACTGGAACACTTTCTTTGGAGGGTGGGATTTCCTGGGCTCTTTTTTTTTTTTAATTTTAATGACATTTGGCTTTTTACTCCAATATTAGGTATCAATGAAATCATTCAAACAATATGTTTGTAATTTCAACATGTTGCTAAAAAACCTTTGAGCAGTGCCAGCTCCTTTAGAATAAGGATGTGGACTCCACTTTGAAGGAGACAGCATTCATTTGAGTGGGGAAATTCCGATGAATTTGGTAGTGTCGGCTGAAATAAATGCGCAGCCTTAACGTCGAGCGGGAGGACTCGAGCCGGGATGACAGCCTCTCAGATTGCTCTGAGGGACTGCTCCAAAGAGGTAGGCGAGGAGCTAGGATATATAGGAGCTCTACATCAAAGACCAGGTAGTTGGAACAATAAAAGATTGCTTGTTATCTAAAGAGAACCAGGCATCTCAAGTTAAAGAATGTAGTGCTTTTCTATGTATGGGAGGAAGCAAACTTTTGGGCTCACTGAATTCATTCCTTTGACAAGCACCTAGCTATCTAGGGCCTTTATTATTCTGAGTCCCCTCGGCACCACTGTGAGTGGCTGCAGAGGCCGGGCTGCAGGCTTGTCTTCACTGGGGGTTGGCGGCAGCCGCTGATGACTTGATGGCTTCAGCATTCTTTGTTAACTGATATAGTTGCAGTATTTTTCATTCCCAGTCACATTGTTCTAATTAGTTCACATTAAACCTGTCCAGGGCAGGAATCTGGCAGAAATCACCAGAAGGGTGGAACAGCCGGTTGACAGTGCCGTGTCAACCCAGCCCCGCTCTCGGGCCGCTCACGCCCTCCTCTCGGTGTCCGGCTTGGCGTGTGGGGCCCTTCTCCGGCACCACTCTCTCTGTGACAGCTGTCTCCACGGGGCCAGGCCACTGTGGTATTTCCCTTCCCTAGACTTTTCCTCAGACTCGTTGTTGATGGCACACAATTATCTCGTGTTTACAGGCTGCCTTAATTCGGTTGCCGTTCAACAGAGCTATATTAAGGATGTAAAATCTGCCAGGTATAATGACCTGTGCCCCTAATACAAAGGTGAACCATAGACCCTGACTGATTGGTTCATGGGTTCCATCCAACAGGTGTTCCTTGGTTCAGCCTCCTTTGTGCAAGGCTCTGGGTTCAGGTAACAGAAACCTAACTCAGACCACCTTACGCAGAAGCAGGTCTTTATTGGAAGGATGCTAGGGGTCTCCCAAAACCCAAAGGAAAAATGCAGCTGTATTTCGGCTCTGCACGGGAGTCTAGAATAATCTACAAGTCCTTTCTCTTGGACCCCTGGCTTTCTTCTCTGGGCTTCTGCTTGACTCCTCCTTCTCAGTGCACACCAGCTCCCTTGGCCTCTCAGCTAAGAGACCACAGAAGAAGGGACTGGTTGTGATCAGAGGGAACAGGGTCACATGGTCCAGAAGGACTGTTCCCCTGGAAGCCGTGGCTGTGTGCTGGGGGTGGGCGGGTGAGCAGCTGAAGGACAGCGGGAGTTGCTGAGCAACACACACGCCATAGGTGCTGGGAGCGTGGGCCGTGCCCCAGAAGCCATGGCGGGCAGGCGTGATGGGAGCTGTGGGACTGTGTCCGTAGACGGTCGGGTGGGGAAACCGGAAGTAAGCCAGAACTCAGCACAGTGGGACAGAGCTTGGGCGGGCCTGCACCGCGGACGTGGGGCAGCCACGGAGCTCCTGTCCAGGCTGAGGCCCTGGTAGGACTGGTCACGGGGCTGCGGGGAGAGGCAGGGCTGTGCAGATTGGCGCAGATGGGAGAAAATGTTTTGGATAAAATGAGCAGCCAGTGTGAAGTCCCAGTGCTGAGGTAGTATGGCTCCTCAAGAGCTATTTTTCTTCAAAGCGGGAGATGAACTCTAATGGAAGCTCGGCCCCCGGGAGCCCCTGAGGGAGCGCCCCCCTCGTCCCAGGGCATCAGCTCCAGCTGGGCTGCCAGCCCTGCGGCTCCCAGCCGGCTCCTGGGGGCGGCCGGCCTCGGCCTTTCCCGGGGGGCCGCACGAAGGGGTGGCCACCGGTCAGCGGGGACGGGTCTGCCCTTGCAGGAATCCGTGACCTTCAGGGATGTGGCCGTGCTTTTCACCCAGGAGGAGTGGGCAGAGCTGAGCCCTGCCCAGAGGGCCCTGCACAGGGACGTGATGCTGGAGACCTGCGGCAACCTGGTGTCGCTGGGTAAGTGGGAGCCTGCGGAGGCTTCTCTGCACAGTCGGAGATGTGTCCCTCCGCCGGGTTCCACACAGAGGCTGGGGCTGGGAGGGGGCTGGTCTGAGGATGCCATCACAGTGCCCGTCCTTTGCGTCCTGGGCACAAGGCTCTTTTGGCTTCTGAGGGCAGATGTCTTAAAGGTGACTAGGGGTCCAGCCCTCCCTCCCTGCTTGCAGGGAGGAGGACTCGGGAACATACTGTCTGTGTCAGGCCTGAACCAGCTTTTCCTCCTTCTGGGAACTCGCCTCTACCCTGGGCCCTACCAAGTCACCTTTTCCAGGAAGTTCCAAGGACCAGATCTCACCCTTGCAATGATTTCTACCTCTGATATGAACAGATGTGGTCCTTTTTTTTTTCCCCTCAAAAACAGGACTCTTAGGACCCAAACCAGATACACTGTCCCAGCTGGGCAGAGGGGAAGGATGGACGCTGGAGGACTCGCTGGGAGGCTTCTGTCTTGGTAAGAACCCTGCAGATGGGAGGCATCAGGAGGAGTTCAGCAGGGCGCCGGGCCGTGAGCCGAGCAATGAGCATCTTTTCCCAGCGTGTTCATCTCGGTACCTCGTCGCCCCATTTGTCCCCACGTGCACATGGCACACCCTTCTTGGGGCAGCTTGGCCTCCCTCGACTCCCTGCTCCGTGAGTTTTCTTCTCTCTCTGCTTGGCAGAGCTTAACAGTCTGTGGTTTGGAAAAGACCTCGAAGTCATCCGGGCAGCTCCCGGCTGTGCCCGCCTGCCCTGTTGCACCAGATGCAGATGTGACAGCATCTGACCGGGCGGGGTCTGCTCGCACGTCTCCAGTGAGGAGGCCCTGCGCTGGGTTCCACTCGCAGGGCAGCTTCTGGTCCTTGGGGCCTGTCACCATGTGTGCACGGAGGCCTTTTTTCCCCTTCTCAAAATAGTTTTAATTATACAAAAATTGTTTACTCAATAAACCTAAAGAAAACCACCTGATCCCTTAATTTGAGTAGTTTGCTAATAGCTTCACATTTTTTCTTTCTTTATTAATCATTACATCAGTTGTACATTTTACCCTTTAGCTTTAAATTATCTTTTTTTGAGCCACAAAATGTATTCATTTATAACTGTGCATGGCATTCATATGTAATTTTCATATTTTATATTATGTCCTCTTTCTCATTTCCAATTTTGTCTGCATTTTTTTTAATCTGCATTTTTTTCCCTTAAATTTGTTGAGACTTTTTGTACAGGACCAGCTTTTATTTATTTCTGTCATATGCTGTAATTTTTAAAAAAATTGAAGTCTAGTCAGTTAAAATGTGTCCGTTTCTGGTGTACAGCATAATGTTTCAGTCATCATATGCTCTAATTTTATTTCTATACCCGGCATGATCATTTTCTTATTTTTGCTTGAAAACAAATGTATTTTGATACTCTGCATCCTGTATAGAAGACAGAATATATAATATTTTGGAAGAGTTTGAAGCATAAGCAAACACACCCCCTCAGACCCAGCTATCCAGCTTAAGAAACGGGAAACGGCAGCACCTGTGAGGTTCAGTGTGCTCCCCCCGTGTGATGTTCAGTGTGCCCCCCCTCGGCGGGTCTCCCTCCATCCACACCAGAGGGCCGCTTTTGTTCGCAGCCCCCGTGCTGCTGCTCCTGTGTGCACAGCTCTGAGCGGCTCTGTGTGCCGCCCTGCACACTTCAAGCGTGCGCGATGTGTCCTGTGCTGTAGATTCCCTTCACAGCTTGCTCTTTTCACAGCCTTGTCGGGATGTGTAGCTCTGGGTCATTCTTTTTTTTTACTGCACTTTGATATTCCTTAAATGCCTGTACCTTGATTTACCTATTTTCTTGCTGATAGAGCTACAGGTTGCTTCCACACTTTTCGCTGCTTTTTGGATAACGGGGACCTGCATATTCTTGGTCATATTTCCTTATGCACATGGGCCTCCTTTGGCAGTTCCTTTAGGTGCGTTCACGGTGTGCAAATACTGAGTTTAAGAGTATATCTTCAGCTCTACTAGATGGGCCCGACGGCGGGTTAAATCAGTGGCTCCAGATTATCCTCGGGTTGATGCACGTTCCCGTTACTTCACATTCTTGCCAAAATTTGGAACTGTCAGACTTAGCAGTTCTAGTCTGATTGCTGAGAAGTGGTAGCTCGTGGTGGTTTTAATTTGCTCTCCCTTGTTCACTAGTGCAGTTGAACATCTTTTCCTGTGTTGATGGTTTGTGTTCCTGGACTTCTGTGCTTTGCCCATCTTTCTGTTATAGTCTGTTTTTGTCTCATGCACTTGTGGTTCTGTGTATGTTCAGGAATCTGATACTTCACCAGTGAATATATGTGTCGGTCTGTAGCTTATATTTTTCTTTACCAGCAGAAGTTCTTAGTCTATGTCTTTATGATCTCTGTCTTAGTGCTTTCAGGGTCCTGTTTAAATAATCCTTTCTACCCTTAGATCCACGAGGAGAGCACTTGGACTTGTTAGCTCTTACAGCCTCAGCTTACCATGTCCCCGTATGTGTTTGTTGAACAAAAGCATGAATTTTTTTCCTAATAATATTTACTTTTTTTTTCTTATAAGCCTTACCAGAGATTTACCTTTTTAATAAGCTTTTTTATTTTTATTTTTTGGAGGGCGGGAGGTAATGAGATTTGTCTATCTATCTATCTATCTATTTTAATGGAGGTGCTGGGGATTTGAACCCAGGAACCTCATGCATGCTAATAAGCATGTGCTCTACCACTGAGCTATACCCTCCCCTCAATAAACTTTTTATTTAAAATTTATAATAAATAAATATTTTAATGTACTGATCCTATTTTATCTTTGTTTCATTAATTTTTGCTGTTAATTATTTCTTTGACTTTTTTGGAGTTTATTTTGTTTTATTTATTGTATTAAATTGCATCAAAATAATACATGCTTAATGTATTTAGCTTAGAGTAATGAAACTACATTGTTTATTATGAAAACTGATGGCCCCTCACCCCCCCTTACCCCCATCCTCCCCTTTTTAGAAGTAACTGTTTTCTCCTCTTTCAGCTGAATATTTGGTATATTTGTTCCCACGTCTCCAGGGAACATGTTTCCATGGCTACCTCTGGACTTTGCAGTTTTAGGCATTATTTATTGAGTTTCTTCTATAAAAGGTGAGGACTTGGGTCACTGCCCGCACTGTTCGTCTTACTTCCTTTTCCATCCCCAGTCCTCCCAGTAGAGCTACAGCGTCAGCGTTACAGAGAGAGTTACAGAGAGGTGGTCAGAGGAGTAATTAGTGTACATGCGTCCTGAAGCGCTACTCACAGCTGGCCCGGGAGGTAAACTGCGACAACGTTGGCTGTTGTTTCCCTAAGCAGTCTCTCCCAGGGGTCGTGTGGTTTCGTAGAATGTAGTCTCAGCCCTTCTGTAGGTGGCGGCACCTCCTCTCAAGACTTTCAGATTCATCAGCCACTCGATGACTTTATTTTCCGGGAAGAGCCTCTTTTGGGGCCCTCTGACCAGCTCCGTTCTAGGAGAGCTGGTGCCCAGCTGTCGTCTTCCTGCAAGTTCCGTCTCTCTTGGGCTGCACGCCCCATGTTGTCCTTTCTCTTGGTTTTCTCTCTTCTTTTGGAAGCAGTAGCTTCCTAAAAAGGGATGCATCAGAATAAACTTTTTGTAACTTATCATGTCTGTAAATGTCTTTTTTCTGCCCTGACACTTCCCGGATATTTTAGATAGAATTCAGCACTTTTCCTTCAGACTTCTGAAGGTGTGGCCTTCTTGTTTTCTGGGCCTCAATCTGCTGCTGAGAAATTCGGAATCATTCTGGTTCTTCATTTGTGAGCTGTTTTTCCAAAGCTTGTGGGACCTCCTCACTTACTCGAGTGTTCTGAGGTCTCTCAGTAATGTACCTGGCGTGGTTCTGCACGTGTATCCATTGCGCATTGATGAGCCTTTCCATTTAAATTCCTGCCCTGGGATCTAGGGCATTTTCTTGTAAATCAGTATTAAATTTCCATCTTTAGTTTTCTCTGTTTTCTCTGGATGGAATACCTGATACCTCCTGGACTGGTTTTCTAATTTCATCTTTTTATTATAATTTCCAGCTTTATGTATTTTTGTCCTCCTTTTGACAGCTTTCTTCAATTTTATCTTCCAGTTCATCTATTGGGGTTTTTGTTAAAAAAATACTTTTAATCAGCTTCATTAAAGTATAATCTACATGCAATAAAATTCACCCTTCTGTGTGTAATATGTGATCAGTTTTGACAAATATATCACCAAGTGAAGAATAACATTTTTGTCATCTCTAACTAAAAACTCCCTCCTACCTCTCTGCAGTTGATCCCCTCCCCCATCCCCAGTCCCTGGCCACCACTAGTCTGCTTGGGTCACGCGAGTTTCCCTTTCCAGGATTTCATGTACATGGAATTACGCAGTGTGTGCTCTTCCGTGTGTAACTGCTGTCACTCAGCCCAGCATCTTTGAGACTTAGCCGTGCTGTTCCATGCTGTTGCTAGGCAACATCCTAACATACGGATGTAGCACTGTTTGTTCATCCATTCATCGTCAGTGAACATTTGGGTTGTTTTCAAGTGCTGGTGGAAGCTGCTGTGAACACTGCGTCCAGGTTTTTGGGCTTCTGGGTGGATTTATTTTAAGTGCTTATGCTTTTTGTGGGCATGTGCTTTCACCAAAGTGTAGAGGCCTGGATCCTCCGAATGTGTGTTTATACTGTGTGGCTGTTTCAGAGTGCCCGGTCCATTCTGCATCCCCACAGCAGTGCGGGCGGGATCCAGGTGTTCCCAGGTAGGTGTCTCTTACTGCTCTCCATGCTGGGGACCAGCTGTGAGGGCGGCCGCCCTACCTTGTTCCCCATCTCGGCGGAAAGGCTTTCGGTCTTTCTCCATTGAGTATGTCAGGTGTAGATTTTTTTGTAGATTCCCTTTATCAGGCTGAGAAAGTTTACACCTGTTCCTGGTTTGTTGTGAGTTTTGTCATGAGTTGATACTGAAGTTTTGTCATACTTTTCCGAATCCTTGTGATGATGCAGTGGTTAGCGTGGTGAGTTACACTGATTGGTTAAAAAATATCCAATCAGATTTGCATTCCCGGAATAAACACAACTTAGCCTTCATTTATTACCCATTTTTAAATATTGCTGGGTATAATTTGCGCACATTTTGTTAAGAGTTTTTGCATCTATATTCCTCAGAGGTGTATTAGTCTATGATTTTTCTTTCCTAGTCTGTAATCTTCTGTCTTTGCAATATTTTTGATTTTGATATTAGAGTAACGTTAGCCTCATAAAATGAATTTAGACATTTCCCTTTACTCTTTTCTGGGAAAATGTATGTAGAATTGGTGTTATGTCTCCATGAAATGTTTGGCTGACTCAGTGAAGTCTCATGGACCAGGACTTTTCCTTATGAAAATTCAGTTTCCACAGCCCTCTTGTCTTTAGCGGGCCATGGGTTTTCGCTGCCTTGGCCTCCCAAACCCTGATCTCTGCCACTTGATTCGCTGAGACCCCTGGGTGGTTTTGGCCCCTGTGCTGAGGCCCAGAAGGTGCCTTCAGGGACTACACCAGGGCATCCCCGGGTCTTCCTGTGTCTGTCTCCCTTCTCCCCGCGATCGCTGTCTTTCCTGCCATTTGTCCGTTGCCTAAAAACGGTTGTTTCTCTTTTCTTTTTTCTCCCAGTTTTCTAATTGTTTATGGTGGGAATTCTCTGTTTTCAAATTCTGCCATCCTTTTTAATTTCCAGGAGCTCATGTGTCTCTGAGTGTTGTTTTATTTGTAAGCTCTTACTCATATTTAACAGTTAAAATATTTTATGTCCAAAGAGAATGATTTTCAAAAACATCTCCTTCTCCCCTCATGGGCTCTGTGTTCTCGAACTTTCTCTCTGATTGTTCTGGTACCTCTTCCTTGTTAAAGGCTCTCCCGAGCTATCCAGTATCCCCTCACTGTCCGCCCCGTGAGGCAGTGGGAGGATGGAGGTCCTGTGGGAAGCCGTGCGGGGCTGGAGTCCTCCAGCCGATGCCTCTGCCATGGCCGCCCAGCGTGTTCGGTGCCAGGTGGCTTTGATTTAGTCTCTCCTGGTGAAAAAGCCGCCAGCCTTTTGCCTAGTCAGGAAGTCCTCCAGCTCGTCTGAGTTGGGAAGGGATCTGGGGGCATAAAGCTTTCATAAACTGACCTTAAACCAGTACTCCTTCTTTTATCACCCCCTCCCAGATGTACCTGGTGGTGCTGATTCTTGACACTTTTGACGACTTGGAGGTCAGTTGGGCAAGTTTCTGGTTCCTCCGTGGGGGTGGCCTCTTGACTACATTGTGTAGGGTTTGGATCATACTATTTGCGTGCCTGCCTTGCTTGAAACCCTAGAGTTACATAGTTTAAAACCTTTTTTTTTTTTCAACGTGGGCCAGTGCAGCTAGGGGTCTTGCCTCTTGATTCGGCCCTCCTGAAGTGACCTGGGCCCCGTGGGGGCTGACCCTGAGGGCTCCTAATTACAGTGAGTCCAGTCTTTCCCCGCCTCAGCTCCTCTTCAGCTGGTAAAACCAGGGTGTGTTTGACCCTGTCTTGATGCACAATTAGATGAGGGTTTTCCTGTAACATAAAACATTAAAAAGCCAATATTCTCTTGTATATAGATGATACTGTTTTTATGATCACAGTCAAGAAAGGGCTTTAATAGACAAAGCTATCCATGGCTGCTAGAAAAGAAAGCTAGCTATTGGTTATTTTTATTGAGCCACATTATTATCTTTGAAAACTACTCCCAGTTTTTTAAAAGTAAACTTTTATTGAAGTAATACTAACACAGGAAAATGCACAAATCACTCAACAGATTTTTACAGTATAACTACATCTGTATAGCCAGCAGCCACATCAAGACATTATATTTACTAGAACACCAGAAACCCACTCCCCTCTGTTTCTTTTGTGCCAAAGATAATTACTGCCCTGACCGTAGCTTTGTTTTGCCTATTTTCAAAGTTTGTATGAACAAAATCATAGTGTCTACTCTTCTGTGTCTGACTTCTTTCATTCCACGGTGTGTCTGAGATGCTTCCGTGCTGGCACATGTAACAGTTGCTGGTTTGCTCTCATTGACGTATAGCGTTTCACTGTGTAAGCCTACCACGACTTGTGCATTCTGCTGTTGCTAGACATTTGGTTTATTTCTGGCTTTGGAGCTCCCATCAGTAGTCCTGGAACTATTATGAACATTCTTGTACATCTTTTAGAGAATATATGTATGCATTTCTCCTGAGTATATAGCTGGGAATACTATGTTCATGAATATGTAAGCTTTAGTGGATGCTGCCAAATAGTTTCTTTAAGTGGTTTTACCATCTTACACTCCAGTCAGCAGGATATGAGGCTTCTATATCCTCTTATCTACTTAATATTGTTGTTTAAGATTTTTTCACCATTCTAGAAGAAATATGAAGCATCTCCTTGTGTCTCAACTTGCGACTGGTGAAGTCGATCATCTTTTTATTTTTGTTAATCATGTAAATATTCTCTTTTAAAGTATCTGTAAGTCTAAGTCTTTATCCTATTTTCTATTTGGTTTTCTGGTCTTTTCTTATTGATTTATATAGGGCTGTATATCTGGGATTCGATCTTCTGTCATATAGATATATATGCGTTGTAAATGTTGTTGCACACTTTGAAGAATGGTGTTATTTGATAAACAGAAGTTCTAAATTTGTAGGATAGTACAGTTAATTGAGGGTTTTTCCCCTCTTATGGTTAACGCTTTTTATGACATAAGGTCAATATATAAAAACCAGTATCTATATACCAGCAATAAATAATTGGAAAATTAAAATTTCCAAAAACATTTCAAATGTTTGCATATACATCCTCATGGTGCATTCTCCTCATGGAGATGGCACATGATTCATACAGGTTTGAAGACGTTGCTTCCCCACCTGTAGCAGGAGGTCCTAACCCTAACAGTAGATAGCAGGGGTTCACACCACTTCCATGGTCGCCTGACTTCTTGGTTTCCATCTGAATGCTGAAATGAGTCTATAAAACATACATGTTGGTTTTAGAAGTTACTCTGGAGCTGGATTTTTTCCAACCAAGTGTTGACCTCTAGTTTTAATGGTTCGTTAAGGCCACATCTAGGTTAGTTTAGAGACCACATCACTGAAGTAGATAAGGTATACATTTTTCTTATCTGCAAGCATAATATGGTCTGTATAGGTTTTTTGAGGCTTAGAAATTTAGGGAACTTCTCTGTCATCACAAAGAAGGTAAGTATTGTGCTCAGGATCCCAGCCCAGGCCTGAGACCCCCAAACTCCAGCTCCAAGCCCTCCTGCTTCATGTGCTGTGCTTCAATCCGCCCCTTCCGGCCGTGCCCTCTGTTCCCCTCTCCTCCCCTTTCCTTTCTCATCCTCACGTCACGAACTCTTCAAAGCTGCAGTCCCTTCGTTAGCACGATAAACCAGGTCATGTTCTTATCCCAGCTAGATGTTTCACTAGGATAAAACTGACAATTTTGTTTTTAATGTCTTTCAGACTGGGTGACTATGCCTGTGAGTAAGAAATCTACTCTCACAGCAGGTATTCCTGAAGGAGACGTGGGTCAGTGGATGATAAAGGCGAAATGCATTAGAGACAGTCACTGGAGATATGACAGCCTGTCGGAGTGGCAGCGTGAAGGCCAGGAGGTAAACCCACAGCAGGTGGTACTCAGCCACCAGCAACCCTCACCCCTGGTCGGTGACCAGGAACGTGACGAATTCGGGAAGCACCGCACCATCAGCTCATCTTTGGTTCAAAGCCAGGGGGTTCAGCCCAGCAAGAAAGCCTTTGAGTGCAGCAAGTGTGGCAAAGCCTTCACGAAGAGTTCAGCCCTCAGCAAACATCAGAAGGGTCATACTGAAAACCTGAATGCAAACCGGAAAGCTCTCATCAAGGAGAAGCGGTACGAGTGCAGGGAATGCGGGAAGGCCTTTCACCAGAGCACGCATCTCATCCACCACCAAAGAATCCACACCGGCGAGAAGCCATATGAATGTAAGGAGTGTGGCAAGGCCTTCTCGGTGAGCTCCTCGCTCACCTACCATCAGAAGATTCATACCGGAGAGAAACCTTTTGAATGCAACTTATGTGGAAAAGCTTTTATCCGAAACATCCATCTTGCCCACCATCACAGAATACATACTGGAGAGAAGCCTTTTAAATGTAACGTATGTGATAAAGCCTTTGTGTGCAGGGCCCATCTTACCAAACACCAGAATATTCATAGTGGAGAGAAACCCTACAAGTGCAACGAGTGTGGGAAAGCCTTCAATCAGAGTACGAGCTTTCTTCAGCATCAGAGAATTCACACTGGAGAGAAGCCTTTCGAATGTAATGAATGTGGAAAGGCCTTCAGGGTGAACTCCTCCCTGACAGAACATCAAAGAATTCATACTGGAGAGAAACCTTACAAGTGTAGCGAGTGTGGGAAAGCTTTCAGGGATAATTCATCCTTTGCCCGACATCGGAAAATCCACACCGGGGAGAAACCTTACCGGTGCGGCTTGTGTGAGAAAGCTTTCCGGGACCAGTCAGCCCTCGCCCAGCATCAGAGGATTCACACCGGGGAGAAACCTTACACGTGTAACATATGCGAGAAAGCCTTCAGTGACCACTCGGCCCTCACTCAGCACAAGAGAATTCACACCAGAGAAAAACCTTACAAATGCAGGGTCTGTGGGAAAGCCTTCATCCGCAGCACGCACCTGACCCAGCACCAGAGGATTCACACGGGAGAGAAGCCCTATAAGTGCAGCAAGTGTGGGAAAGCCTTCAACCAGACCGCAAACCTCATTCAGCATCAGAGACACCATATTGGAGAAAAGTGACACGGAAGCGAGCTCTGAGGCTGACTGTACTGATGACTGAATAACCCTGGAGGCTCTCGTGAAGACAGTCCTTTTGTTTACGGGGAGTTGAGCTTCACAGTACTGGAGGTGTGGAGAATTTAGGAATGCCAAACACTCATAGTTCAGAACTGCCTCATTTGAATGGCAGTCCTGTTGAATCAGACCGAGTTACCAAGTATCAGAGCCAAAATGGACCTTCAGTAACAACATAGCAATTAGTTGATTATTAAGAGAAATTACCAAATTATAAAAATGAAGGTTGAAAAGCAGAGGAACAAAAAAGTAAGAAAATGGCCTGTAAGCATTTTAACTCTACTTCGTTCCCCTGATAGAAAAGAGTCTCCCCCGTGAATGGGGCCCTTTGTTTTCCTCACCCTCTGCTGGCACCCAGCGTGGAGAGTGTGGTCACCCCTGCAGCGGCCCAGGAGTTACATAAATTATGTTCCCCGCCTTCTGCTTCAAACCACCTTTTGTCAGCTCTCTGGGTCCATGTGTCCACTGGCTCTTACCTGTGTTCTCCTCCTGGGACGATTTATTCGAGTGGCCTGTCCCTTTTTGGTCTCGCAGCTCCTGACCGGCGACATCAGGTCACTTTCTCCCAGCCACTTGCCCTTGAGGGCTGAGGCGAGCTGACCTCACGCACAGCCTGCGATTCTGGGTGGTGCACAGACCCAGCCTCCAGAACCTGGGACCTCTGTCCGGGAGGCAGAGGTTGGTCAAAATTCTTGCTTTCCCCGGTTTGGTCCTCAGCTTGACTCTGACCCCGGGATGATACCTAAAGGAGAGGCCTAGTGTGTGCAGACATGACCCCACCACTGTTCTGCATGCTGCCTCCTCTACACACGGCAGTCCGGGGCGTGCTCAGCCTCAGGGTGACAGTCCCAGCCCCCTGGGGGCCCCATCCCCTTCTGTGACTTGTCATTTCCGGATGTGCAAGTGACAAGGGAGGTCAGAGCCTCAGCACCAGCTGTCGGGAGCCTCTGCCCCCCTCGCTTTCCCTTGGCCAGGCAGTCCTCTGTCTGCCGCGCAGAGTAGGTTCGTTACTCCCGGAATATTGAACCGCCGCCTCCTGGTCCTTGCCCCGCTTTTGCCCACTTTCCTGAAGGGACCGACTCTGTGCTCACTGGGAAGGCAGAGAGCTCTGAATGTCTGCTTTTGCATTTGGAGGTGGCCGTTTCCTCTCGTCCATCCGGGTGCTTCACTACTTAAAGACGACCCCGTTTCTGAGAGTGGTGGGCAGGGTGTGGAGTAATTCCGTGGAGCGGTCAACAGCACTGGGACATGGTCTGGCGGGCGGTGTCCGTGCCCAGAACTCTGAGTGATATCTCGTCCTGCAGGTGCAGTTCCCTCACCATCCTGAATCTCTCAGCGCTGTCAGTAGAAATCCCGGGTAATATGACATCCATGTGCCTTCCCGCACTCAGCCTCTGGCGGCCCCTCCCCTCCCCCAGCACAGGGACTGGGGTGGGGGGCGTGGCAGTCCCGGGAGCTGGGACACACCACGTCATGAAGATGGCGAGTGGCAGGCTCCTGGTCTGGGGAAGTGTCCTCCGTCAAGGTGGGCACCGTGTGGCCCTATGGATGCAGTGCCGTGGCTCCGGGTTACGGGGGAGGGTGCTCTGTCACGGAGGATCAGTGGGTCTCAGGTTAAACATGGACTTGGAAGCTGCCAGCAGCTTTGGAGCCCGAGTTCTGTAAACTCAGCTCCCATCTAATAAAGGCCATCGGTGTGGGGAGGCATCTCCTGTCGGGTGATCAGCGACTCCTGCTTTCTTCCCTATTGAGCTGCAGGCGAGGCAGCATTTCAGGAGTTTCCTGTGAACCTCTGTGCTCTGGGCCCACACACTCTGCAGCCTCACGTGGCTGGCAACTCCAGGTTCCAGAATAAACTTGAAAAACTGCTCACTGCTAACGATGTCTGTCTTCAGTACCATCCCTGTGGCCTACCTGGTCCTGTTACCTCCTTACCTTGACTTCCCCACCAGAAACACATTTCTCAGCCGAGTTTGTTGTTCATTTTGTTTGCTTTTGATGAGAGCTACCGCTGCCTGGTTCAGGCTTGTGGCTGGGCTAGGGCCGAGACCTGCCGCCATCCATCCCAGTGACAGCTCGGTGGCTGTACCTCTGCCGGCAGGGGTGCAGCCCGGAGGCCCTCCGTCTGGTGACATCCACGTCCCCCGAGCCCATCTCCTGTCAGGCTTGGGTCTTTGTGAGACTGGACCCCTGAGATGCCCGTCACTCATCCCTGTCCAGGGAGGCGAAGTGAATAAATGGCCTCCTAGCTCTGCTAACAGGGCCTTTGTGCCAGCTTCATGCTCTTACGGGAGCACGGCTCATCTGGCCAGGCCACTAGCAGTGGCTTCATTATAATCTGCCAAGATTTACACCTTGTCGAATGACCTTCTCAACTAAGGGAGCCAACCTTTGCCCAATTGCTGTCTCGTCCGTTTCTGATCTGAAATGGCATGGTTCTCCACGCAGGCAGTCTGACCTGCCCCGGCACCTTCTTTGACTTAACCCCCAAAAGTGCATTTTTGAGAACTCAGAGTCCCTCAGCCGCCTTCTCATCTGCCAGCTGATGTTGCGGGGTTAGGCAAAGGGTCCAGCAGTTACTGACAGGGACCTCCCTCCACCCCACCCTCCGCCAGGTCAGCCCCAGGACACCAGAGATTCCTAGGAGGAACAGTTAATCCCACATCACGATTTTCTAGTTGTACTGGTTAGCCACACAGACACCGTGACAGGTGAGGACCACTGTTTGGACCCTTCAGGATTAGCATTGCCGAGCTGGTAATGCGCCATCCTCAGCACATTCAGCCCATCCTCCCCTCCCTGCCCCAGCCTGGTGCACACAGACTTCCCCGCACACCCACACCTATGCCATCACGAATCTATACGTGGCAGAGGACAGGTTGAACTCACATGTGAGCTAGGACCCCGCCCCCCTTCACCTGGACTCTGGAGAAAGACAGGAGCCAGAGAAGCAGACCTGGGCCCGCCTTCCACACTAGTGCTCTCCTAGGATGCTTCGGAGTTGCCCAGTGGGTACACCCACGACTAGTGCCGATTCCTCTCTGCCCAGCAGGAGGGTGCAGCAGGGAATTAGCACGTAGACTTTGTTCTATTCTTCAATGCCTACAGGCACCCATGAACAGCGACAGTGCCAGCTCCTGAGAGGAGAATAATTGCTCCTCGTTCCCCACTTTTTTTCTCCTTAGTTGAAGTATGGTCAGTTACAATGTGTCAGTTTCTGGTGTACAGCATAGTGTTCCCCCTAAATTTGCCTGTCACTTACTTTCTTGGGTCCTTAAATAGCTATTCCATGCTTTCTGTCCAGGTTTTACAGCAGCATTTAGAGGAGGAGACCAGGATGGAGTCTACTTACTCCATGTTATCCAGATCTGGAACCTAGAATAAAATTTTTCTTTTTATCCAGCATTGTATTTTTCCTAAGTTAACTGCCCTACAGTTTTGCTTACATTAATTTCAACAGATGCTTAATTCTTTTCAGATGTTTTAGCATATGAGCCAGCCATTTTTCCCTTTTATTTAACTTTTACACTGTTCTCCTCTGTTTGGAATCCTTGGTCCTCCCCTTGTTTAGACTACTCACTTTTTAAAAAATCTGTATTTATTCAGATATTTAACATTTCTCCTCTTTATTCTTTTATTTATTTTTAATAATTTTTCATTAAAGGTTATTAAAAGATATTGAATATAGTTCCCTGTGCTATACAGAGGAAATTTGTTTTTTAATCAATTTTTGTGTATAGTGGTTAACATTTGCAAATCTCAAACTCCCAAATTTATCCCTTCCCACCCCGTTCCCCTGGTAACCATAAGATTGTTTACTATGTCTGTGAGTCTGTTTCTGTTTTGTAGGTGAGTTCATTAGTGTCCTCACTTTTCTTTTAGATTCCACATATGAATGATATCATATTGTATTTTTCTTTCTCTTTCCAGCTTACTTCACTTAGAATGATGATCTCCATGTCCATCCATGTTGCTGCAAATGGCATTATGTTATTATTTTTATGGCTGAGTAGTATTCCATTGTGTAAATATACTACAACTTCTTTATCCAGTCATCTGTCAATGGACATTTAGGCTGTTTCCATGTCTTGGCAATTGTAAATAGTGCTGCTGTGAACATTGGGTGCATGTATCTTTTTGAATTAGAGTTCCCTCCAGATGTATGCCCAGGAGTGGGGTTGCTGGATTATAATGGTAAGTCTATTTTTAGTTTTTTTGAGGAATCTCCATACTGTTTTCCATGATGGCTGTAGACTGCTCACCTTCTAAATTGTCTATGTCTTTCCAGCTGGATCTTTTCACTCATTTCTTAGATCAGATCCATTGTTTCTTGGATCCTGTGTATTCCTCTTTCATGGTTTACTCCTTAGTTTTGTTGGAGCAGATCCTCCAACAGCATTCTAAGGAAGCACGAGAGATGAACTTCATGTCCTCGCATGTCTGAAATGTCTTCGTTCTGCCTTCGCATCAGATTAGTAGTTTACTGTTACAGAATTCTAGCAGTGGGTGAGGGGACAGATGGATCTTTCTTACCCACATAAGGCACTGCTAAAATGACAGTACAGGTATAAAAATTGTATTAACTCACTGTTAGCACAAGGAACTATATTCAATATCTTGTAATAACCTTTAATGAAAAAGAATATGAAAGTAAGTAGGTTTATAAATAATATCCTTGTTTCTAGTCCCATGCCTCACCCCTGCCATACCCTGTGTACCTAAGACCTCAGTCCTTCCCAGTCAGTGTCTCTAAGGAAAAAATTACCCTCTTTTCTCATCCCTGATGGGTAGGTTTCTGTTGACGGCTTTCTGTGTCTGATGTGAGTGTGCGGGTGCATAGTTTCATAGATGGACTTTCAAAATAATTTCTTGTTTTCTCTGCTCCCCCCTTGGCACACTCCCCTGCTTCCCTTTACCTACTGCTTCCAAGCATTCAGTCTTTATGGGAGACTTGTGCAAATTAGCCCTCTCCGCTTTCTTTTTTCCACAGTACTGTTGTCTACTTTGTCCCTTTTTACACTCTCTTTGTTCATCTGAGTTTATATAATTTTTAATTGCAATATAGTCAGTTACAATGTGTCAATTTCTGGTGTCCCAGTCATGCATGTACGTACATACATTCATTTTCATGTTCTTTTTCATTAAAGGTTATTACAAGATATTGAGTATAATTCCTTGTGTTATATAGTGACTTGATATAATTTTTATATTTGTACTGTCATTTTAGCAGAGCCTTATGTGGGCAAGAAGATACATCAGTAAACCAAAAGGCTATCAGTTTATTTAGGTGAAGGTAAAAGAGGAGTAGGACTTTGGCATAGCTTTGTGTTATGCTGTTTAGAATTAAAATTTGTTCTGTACAAATATGTCCATCTTCATTCCTCTCATGACATTATGTTAAAAGTTGAAATGGGCATTAATATCCAGGGAGCAGCACTGAAACCTAACTGAAGCTCTCCATAGGTCAGTACATTACATGGAAAGTGCCTTTTAGGAAAAGGCTATCTCAGGTTGGAGTGGAGTAGTTATAAGCAGAGTCAGGTTACATGTAAACCGGGAGACTCAGGAACCTGTTTCTGGAAAACATACGTATCCAGAAAACTCAGGGGCAGAATTTAGGAGAAATAGTACAGTACTTTTTGAACGTAACGTGAAATTAAATTTGGATCAATTCTTGATTAGTTAACCTTGATTAGTTAACCATAATGCTTCTGATGTTACTGTATTATTACAAAGCTTTCGTATGAGGAGAATTCTGAGAGGAATACATACAGAATGAAAATTACCTGGCCTTAGTGTCAGGAGAAGTAACTCCTCCTTCTTAACGTAACTATTTACAGAGTTCCGTTATTGGTCCGAATACTAAGTTTTACCCACTTTGTTTTTTAGAGATGAGAACTATTAAGACTTAAAGGTTTACATTTAATGTATTGCTAAGGTTTTTTTTCTCCTGAGATTTGATTAGGAATATTCAAGAGTCACTGGGGATTAAAAAAGGTGAATGAGCCATGAACTATGAGGTCATTTGGTTCAATAGTAATAAGCAGCTACAGTGCGTGATGGGTCTGTGACCAGTGCCACCAGGGGATAGGAGCAAATTGTTGTCAGAATTCACAGAAATGACAGAAGTGTTGGCAAAACTTCATGAAACTTGGCTGCAGACAGTAAGTGACCTTTAAAACTGGGATCAATCAGTAAGGGTTGAGGAAGAAGCAGTGTGTAGGTGTTTTTGCACAAGCCATGGTGCTTTTGTAGGGGTGGTGCCCTCGGGAACGCAGACTTGCCTTTTGCTTCTGCCATTTCCTAGCCGCTTAACTTGGGACAAATCTTGTATCTTCCAGTGTTTAGTTTCTTTGCTGATTTGAAAAAAAAAAACAAAAAAGAGGAGTGGACTGGAGGATTTTTAATATCCCATCCAGTCATGTTACTTCTGCTATTCTTTATCAAGGAGTATGTCGTCTGAGAGTGGATACTGAGGGGCATCTGTTGCCAGTGCTCTGTGCTGGAACTTATTAAGTAGGCAGCGGGGATGGGCTGGGATGATGAGTGAAGAGATGTCACGGTTACACGTGTTCATTAGGGAAGTGGTATACGGATTATTTGGGGAGGTGTTAAAAAATGCAGTAATTTATGTCTTTGGCCCCGCTCTGACAGATTCTCTGGTAGGAAAATACTCTGGACTCCTGACAGCCGGGGGAGGCTGGGTCTGGAGGACCCAGTTCTGCGGCTGATACGGTAATTCACCTAAACTGGTGATGATATCAGTAAAGGAAGTGTTTGTGGCTAGTCCTCGAGAAGGAAGCCATAATTCTCATCTTCGTCCTCGTCTTCTAGGTTTTCTTTTGTCAGCAGCTTTTCTTCCCCTTTCTGGTCATTTTTATTTGTACCATCATAGCTTGAAAATATGGTCACATTATAGGTAATATTCACTAAGCCTTTACTATCAGGCAGGCACTGTGCACTTTACCTATATTGTGCCAAGAAATTTATACAAAACCCCCAGGTTTGTGGGGGCGGGTGATTACCTGTCAGCTAGACAATGGTTATCATACTCACTTTATAGATGAAGAGTCTGTGACTTGTCCAGAATCACAGTGTCAGAGTTAAGCGAAGGGCTTTTTCCTTTTGTTGTTGTTGTTTTGTTTTTTGTTTTCCCCTTGGGTTGGGGGAGGTAATGAGGTTTATTTATTTACTTATTTATTTTTAGTGGTGATGCTGGGGATTGAACCCAGGACCTTCTGTATGTTAGGCAGGCACTCTACCACTGAGCTATACCGTGCCCCCCAAGAAGGGTTTTTAATGTGAAGTCTTTCTGATTCTAGAAACCAGATGCTTGACCACTAAGCTGTACTGCCACGATTCTGGAGAACTTGTCACCCTAGCTACCCGAGTCCTCTGATTGCCCCTTCTCTCTCTTCCTTTTTATCCCCTCCCCAAAATATAAGGTGACACCAAAAGCTGTTTCTAAGAATGCTAGTACACGCATGATTGAGAACAGTGTTATTTCAGTGAGTGGATGTGTCCACCACACTAGTCTGCATGTAATACACTCTGAAAAGACACATGCATGACAGTATCATGACAGTACCTTAGTATCTTATTTCTAAGATATTCCCAACACAGCAGCCAGAGTGGTCCTTTTAGCTTAACCATATCACTCCTCTCTTACAGCCCTCCGGTGTAACCCTCCAGTGTTTCCTGGAATAAAAGCAAGTCCATAATTATAACGGCCTGTGGGGCACCACATGGTATACCCCCAGGCATTCCTCTTTATAGTCCTCTTGGCTATAAACCCACTTATTCAACCAAACACTAATCAATGTGTTGCCATAAAAGTATCTTGTAGATATGGTTAACACTTACTGTCAGTTGGCTTCAAGTAAAAGGTAGAGAAGTAAGTATCCTCAATAATGTAGGTGGGCCTCGTCTAATCAGTTGAAGGCCCTGGGAGCAAAAATCCAGGTTTCTAGGAGGAGAAGTAATTCTGCCTCAAGGCTACAGCATCAACTCCTGCCTGAGCTTCCAGCGTACTGCCTGCCCTACAGATTTCAGATTTGCCAACCCCCACAATCATGAGAGCCAATTTCTTAAAATACATGTCTTGACATTATGCATGTATATGTATCTTATTGACTATAGACTAGATAGATAGATAGATAGATAGATAGATAGATAGTATCTGCATAGGAGCTAGATCTCTGTATCTGTCAGCCTTTCTATCCTTTATCTCTGCATACTGTGTGTTCTCTATATCTCTGTCTACCCATCTAATCTATCAGTGTTCTCCAGAGAAAGCAGCATGTTCTGTTGGTTCTGTTTCTCTGGAGAACCTGACTGACACAGCTCACCTACCTTCCCACGTTGGCTCCTCCCCTCACCCTGCTCCAACCACTCCAGCCTCTTTGCTGGGTCCTCAGATACACAGGTGTGCCCTTGCCCTAGGACCTCTGCACTGGCTGCTCCATCCACTAGGCCCTTCTTCCCCTGGATAATCCCATGGCTCGCTTCCCACTTCCTTCCAGCTCCACCTTCTCAAGGAAGCCCACACTAAACCACTTTATTTAAATTGCAGCCCGTCCCCTTGAGCCATCCCCATTCTACTTACCCTGCTCTGTTTTCTTTTTTCCACAGCACTTCATCACCTCCTAACATATTATGTAATTTATTTGTTTTCTATATTGTTTATTGTTTGTTTCCACCACTAGGATGTAAGTTCTGTGAAGGAAACAGTCTTTGTCTATTTCATAGACTGATGTATCCCAGGTGCTTAGCACAGAGAAAGCACCCAATGGTACTTGCTGGAACAATGAACAAGCAGTCTGTGGGGGTCAGTGAACAGGGGCCAATGGGTCTGAGATGGGGTGTTGGGACTGGTCAGCTGAGGACTTTGCTTAATGGGTGGGATGTGTGTGGACAGTGACTGGTAGGACTGGGAGGGTCCATGGTAGGTAAATGGGGTCAATGATTTGGGCATCTCTGCAGGGATCACTAAGGTGACTGGCTGTGAGAGAGGCTAATTATCTCACCCAAGCTCACCCAGCCAGGAAGTGGCAGAGCTGGAACTGATCTCAATAAGTCTTAACCTCAGTGCTGTGCAGTTTCAAGATGTGGAAGCTGACTGAATGAAGTATCCAGTGGTAGGAGCAAGACAAGGTCTGTGGATCTGGGAAAATTTCTCTGTCTGGCAAATCAGAATAACTCAGGAATTGATACTACAGGTAAATTCAAAATTCAAGAGCTCTGGTGGAATAACCTAATGATGCCCGACCCGTCAGAGGGTATCAGTGGCTGGTGCCTGGGGCCACGATCCTCTAGACTAGTGCACCCTTCCTGCGATTTCTGCTTCTGAGTCTGCAGGTAAATATGATGCAGGTGCTGGGAAAGGTCAGGACCACAGCCATGTTCCTATAAATGTGGGGACCCAGTGCTCTGGAATGATGATTTTAATATTGGATGAGTGTGGGATGAGAGGGGAAAGATATAGGAATTAGGAAGTCTAGCTAGTGTCCTGCAATAGTAATCCATGAATGAAGTGATGAGGCTTAAAATGTCCACACCCAGGGTGGAAAGTATAGCTCAAGTGGTAGAGCACATGCTTAGCATGCATGAGGTCCTGGGTTCAATCCCCAGTACCTCCACTAAAAGTAAATAAATACCCCCCAGTAAAATAAAATAAAATATTTTTTAAAAAAGAAAGTGGACTTGGCTTAGCCATATGTATAATAATATATTATATATAATAACAATATTGTATATAATATGTATATAATACATATAAACGTCCACACTCTGTCCCTTCACCATAAGTGCCTCTCTGCACCCTTGTCAGCCTTTTCCATCCAGTCCTCTCGCTCAGTTTTCCCCCTTCAGAGCTGTATCCTATCTTGGTTCTTCCTCTTTGCTCCACAGACTGAAAGGTCACCTCTGAAAGTCCCAGCCTACTGGTCATAGCTGTCACTACTCTGCTCTCCACTCAGGAGCAGATTCCTCCCTCAAAGCCCAAAAGAGTGGGACAAATTTATGCTTGGGAATTTTTCACATTTAGAGGCAAAGACATCGATATATCAAAGGATTCCTGAAGACCCTTCATTCTATAAAATGATGGTGGAAAGTTTCACTTGGAATTATGCATCTTCTTCCACTTTAGAAAGAGTCTTGCAAATCAATGACAACATACAAAAGCAACAGGAAACCCAAGTCCAACTTTCGGGAAAAGTCACGTTTATTTAACAAGAAGTTACTGAGTCAAGTGAGCTACAACGACTAATGAATTTGGGAGAAATTTCCAAAGAGTACAAAACATAATAAATGTGACAAAGTTGTAATAAAATGTGTCCCCAAATAATTACACTAGTGAAAACATCTAAGAATATAATTCATATAAAGACCCCTCCTATACGAGTCTCGGCACAATGCTCACAGTGAGTAAAAGCTTGTGTCAGAATGAACCCGGACTCTGCTTGAGAGAACTCCCACTGGAGGGGGTACTGTGACTGCAGTGTGCAGGAGTTTCCAAAGGAACCCCACTTTCACTGGGACGTATAGCCCACACTGCAGAGAAATCATTCGAGGGCAGTGAATGCAGGAGAGGCTGCGGGTACAGCCCGGCTCTTACTTAACAGAAAAGGAGCCACCCAGGCAGAATGCCTGATAAATTCCACAAATTTAAGGAACAACCTTTATTCAGGGGTTCAAATTGATTGGGCATCGGAGGAGGCAAACTATGTAGGCAAATAACATGGAAAAACCTTCAGGGAGTTGTCAGCCCCCACTGGACGTCGAAGAATTGATCCCAGAGTGAGACCTTATGTACATACTGAACGTGGGGAAGCCCTCTTCCCGGAGCCAGACCTTGGTACACATTAGAGACTTCAGAAATATGATAACACCTTTAACAATAAAGGATGCCCCACCACACACAAAATGGTGCATGCCGTGAAGACTTTCTATAAGACGACTGAATGAGAGGAGGCCAGGAAGAAGACAGAACTTACTATGCATCGAAGAATCCACATCAGAGAGACAGGTCGGAATGAATGTGGAGGTGTGTGAAAGTCTTCAGCTGCAAGCCAGGAATCTAAGTCAGAAACTTCACATGGGGAGAAATCCTCTCAGTGTGGAAAAGCTTTTACTAAGAAATCATTGGAACACTATAGATAAACAAGATTATACTGATAGCAGAGGGAATATGTATACAAGATCTTGTGGCAGCTCACAGCGAAAATGTGACAATGAATATATGTGTGTTCATGTATAACTAAAAAATTGTGCTCTACACTGGAAATTGACACAACATTATAAACTGACTATAACTCAATAAAATTTTTTTAAAAGTTCAAATCCTAAACTCTAAAGAAACCTTAAGAGAAGAACTTGGGAACAATGTTGTGAGGATTTGTAGTAAAAAATGAACAGGAGAAAAAAAAAGAAATCAGTATGTGAATAATAAATAATGGTTCTATTTTTTTTAAAAAAGAAATCATTGGAACTCTAAGTCATAGGGTTCAGAGCGGGGAAAACCACAAAAATGTAAAGACTGTGGAAAGGTTTTCAACTGGAAGTCAAGACTCACTGCACATCAGAGAATTCATACTGGGAGAAACACCAGGAAAACAGCAAATACAGGAAAACCTTCACCTGGAGATCAGAGCTCACAGCTCTCTAAGAATTAGTGTAGGAGAAAAACTCTATAAAAGCACGAATGTGGAAAAGCCATCAGCAAGAAAACACACCTCATTATATAACAGAAAACTCACACAGGAGAGAAGCCCCATGAAATAATGAATTTGGGTGAGCATTCACAATACATGAAAATTCATAATTTTGGAGAATTGCTAGGAATGCAACAAATGTGAGGAAGGAGAATGTGTACACCAAAAACATTATTCTGAGGAGAAGCCCTATTAAAGAACGCAGAAGCAGTCAGTCCCAAGGTCAAAGTGTATTACGCAGAGGCTCTGTCTAGGGAAGAGTCTCCGTGTTGTACCAAGTGTGGTTGACCTTCAAAATCAGAGCCAGACATTAGATACTAGAGAATTCATACTGATAAATAAAAAGAGTCAATTTAGCAAATTTAAATTCTACCCCAGGGAAATAAAATTCCGTAACGTAAACCAAGCTCTTTGTAAAACAAAATTTTCCTAAAAGATGCATCTGAAGTCAAAGCATCTTGCTCCCTATTCCTCATGCTTGCCTTTCAAAGGGAACCGCCCAGTAAATACTGGGAGAGAAGAGTTTGGATATTCATCCTAATTTATCCATTTGGTTTTGGTCTTCTCCATGGACCCAGCTCTCTCTGTCACTGGCCCCAGCCTGGAGCTCATGAACACCATCCCTCAAAGGCATCAGAGGAAGGAGAACACAATGCTTGTTAGTTTATTCTGACGCCACTAACACCACAGAGGTGTATCTGATTTTCTTGAAATTGAGGGTTCATTTAAGGGAGTACACACGAGAAAGGAAAAAAACTGTACTCCAAGTGTGGCGTCCCCCAGATCCCAGGAGAAAAGCCCTGGAGGAGAAGGTTTTGACACAAATACCCTCGTGGGGGAGCCCCAGTTCCCTCTGCTCGCCCCCCACCCGCCCCCGTCCTGAGTGGGCCCAGCCTCTCTCAGGGGCTCTCACCCAAGGCCCGATCCCTCTGCACCAGCAAAATATGTACTCATCCGAAACGCAGACCCACAGAGCCCTGGTGGAAACCGTGCCTCCCTGACTCCAGTCCTGTGTTTCATTCTGGGGTCTACACATGCTCACGTGCTGCTCAGTCCCCAGATTCCGGGGGTTGGTGGAGGAGAGGAAGTCCGCTCCCACTGGGCCAAGCTCGGGGTTTCATCGCGATCTCTGAACGTCAAACCAGTGAGTGTAAGTTTAGTTCCTCTCCAGAGCAGGGACTCTCGGTGGCCGTTTCCCATCACGAGTGTTGTGTCTGGTTTGCAGTGAGGACAACGAAGCCAACACGTACAGGACAACAGGGCTTAGACGTGGCGGGTGAGCCCAGGCCTTTCGGAAGGCCAGCGCCACCCTGCTGGGCGTGGCCTCTGTGGGCCCCGCCCCGCCCCGCCCCAGACCCCTCCCCCGTGGCTCACTGCAGACCTGGGTCTTCGCAGCTTCCACCACGAAGTGAGGGAAAGGAAACAGCAGAGGAAGGGGAGCAATCGTCCCATTCACCCCCCGCCAACTAGCTACTTGGGGGCCTCTGCGTCCTCTCCCTTGGGTGGGGCCGCCGCGGTGGAGGTGGCCTTGAGGCTCCGCTTCCGCTTCTGCACGTTCTGCTCCGGGTGGAACAGGATGACGTAGGTTTTGGGTACGTAGAGCATGCCGAGGGACACCGACGCGCTCAGGCTTAAGGACACGGTCAGCGTGGTGGTTTGGATGTAGATCTAAGCAGTGGAGGAAGGGACCAGGTGGGACTCAGCCCAGCCCTCTCCCACCCTCCACCCCCTCCACCCCAGCCTGGAGGGGAGGCTGTTTCTGTCATGTGAATGGGACATCTGCAGAAGCAAAGGCCCTGTGGCATGATGAAGAAGTGGCGGTCATGGTGTGGCTCTGGTATAGGCAGGAAGGAGGCTGAGTGACACAGGACTGAGTGGGCAAGTGACCAAGAGAGGTTCATTCACAGAGAGCGAAATGGTCCATATGCCTAAAAAGGGCTAGAGCATGGTAATGAATGAATGACCATATTCTCCAGTGTATAAATGGTTGGACGAACCAAGACTGAGTAAAGGAGCAAGTGGGCAAACAAAAGGATGACAGGGCGAATAAAGAAATGTTCCACACGAATAAATGATTGCATGATGGTCACACACATGGACTGAAAGATTAATGGGTTGGCAGACATAAAGTACTGATTGAATAAAAACAAGTTAACTGATGGTTTAGAAGCATGAATGAACAAAGGAAGAGGGAATGACTAAGTGAACAAGCAGAGGGAGCTTGGACAGACAAGTGAGTGGACAGGTGTTTAAGTGCATGAATGAACCAGCCAGCCGAGCAATCATTCATGTGGTGGTCCAGCTCTTGGAACAACTGAGCCCTTCTGTGCACAGGCAGGAAGCAAACAAGGTGGTAAAACTGATGGGGGACCCCAGATTACCTTTTCAGCTGACTGGGCGGTGCCAAAGAAGATGGGCACAAAGGCCAGCCAGATGATGCACGTGGTGTACATGGTGAAGCCAATGGGCTTGGCCTCGTTGAAGGTCTCGGGCACGCCACGGGCCTTGATGGCGTACACCGTGCACGTGACCATGAGCAGCAGGCTGTAGCCCAGGCAGCCGATGAGGGACAGATCCGACATGTCGCACTTGAGCACCCCTCTGGCCTGCTCCGGGTCCACCGTCCGCTGCTCTTCGTAGTCGATCACGCTGTGTGGGGGCTGGGCCCCCAACCATGCCATCACTCCCACCACCTGCAGGAGCACAGTATTGGGGACCTGCCCACACTCACCCCTGACCGAGGTTTCTGGGAGATTAGGGTCACATGGAGGCTCCTGGCCTAGTGAGTGGGATGCTCAGACCTGAGAGCCACCATGGAGAGGGGCAGGCTGTCCAGGAGGGGACTGCCTGGGCAAAGGCCTGTGACACGGGCAGGTGGAGAGAAGGGACTGCAGCAGAGGTATGTGCTGGCTGGGCCAGGGTCCTCTGGATGTCCTCTGTCTCTATTTCAACCATTGCCAGTGCTATTTACTGAGCCCTGCAAGGTGCAGGGCCTGCAGGAAGAGGCTTTGGAATTGTGACCCTAAACATCTTCTCCACCTCCTGGGAACCCTCTGTTGTGAGGACACAGTGCCAGCTTGCAGGAGGAATCAGTGCATGCCCCAGGGATTAAGAACCAGGCCCAGCCAAGACGTTCCTTCTCACAGCCCTCCAAGGAGCCAGTACCATGTCCATTCTGTCCGTGTGGAAACACTAGCTTGATCCACTCTAGCAATAGCAAACTTAGTTCCTGAGGACCCCCTTCTTTTCCCAGGTCCAGAGAATTGGTGAACATTTCACATCCATCATGTTGCTAAATAACCTTGTGAAGTTGAAGGTGTGCCTCTTTGAAAAGGTCTGGGGTGTCTAGACAGGGAGGTATAACGTGGGGAGGCCACAGGTGAGCCAGGGGCACTGAATGGAGTCTAAGCATCTCTATCCCGGGGCGAGGGGCACCGTGGGGGTTTCAGGCAGGAAGCAGCAAGGTGCCTCCTGAGCATGGGCTGGGCACTGGGATTCTGGCCCTGGCAGGGGAGCTCAGGCCCTGCCCCGTGCAGGAAGATGGCGGCACCTTCCGGTCGTGGAGAATTGCGTGGACCGAGGCCTGTGGGTGGGAATGACCGTGTTATATGCAGAGCTGGGTAGGAAGAAGGGCTTGCCTGGAGTGGAGAGTGAGCTGTGTCCAGCTGGGCTGGGCACAGGCCCTCCACCCGGCCCTGAGAACGGGGCTGGCCCTGCAGTGTCATACAGTGTCGCACAATGTCGCACACACCTGTCTCTTAGTACCATTTGCACAGAGAACACCCAGTGCTTTCCAGACCCTGGGAGCCATCTCCAGTGATGCAATGTGACTATCTCAGAGAACACCCTGAAGGAATTCTGCTTTGGCTGCACCTACAGCATGAAATTCTGGCCATCCAAGGGACCGGACACCCTGGTCCACAGGAACGTCATTACAGCCTATGCCATTTGTCCAGGTTATCCAGGGACAGGGCAGCAGGAACTCCCTTTACGGAAACAGATGCTCTGCTTGGGAAAAATTCATTAGATTCTCTCTTTGCCCTATTTTTAAATGGGAGCCAAATTGTGCAAGAGCATGTTCAGTTTATGAAAATAATTTCACTGTTTTATATCAAAAACATCACTGGATGTTTGCTTGCACTCCCCACCTAACTGACCCATTTTCCTTCAAGGACGAAGCAGGAGAAACAGCGGCTGTTAAATGAGTTCTAGTTACAAAGAACAGTAGCACCCTATCTCCTGGGGCAATTTGTTTTTATTTATTCATTTTAAAATATTTTATTTATTTAGTTAGTTGTTTTAATGGAGGTACTGGGGATTGAACCCAGGACCTTGTGCATGCTAAGCACGTGCTCTACCATTGAGCTATTACCCTCCCCTCTATTTTTTTTTAACATAGAGGCCAAAATAGAAAAGAGTGACTGATTTTTAAAGTGGGGCTCAGTGCCCACCACCCACCTCCCCCGGCTCCATTCTGATCCGCCCACCCCGTCACTCACTTGGAGCCCGAGGACCCACCTGCACGGAGGTCAGGCTGAAGGTGATGACGAGCTGCGAGGTGGGGCTGATGAAGGGCGGGGGCGTGACCGAGCGCTTCCCTTGCTCAAAGATGCGGTAGATGCGGTTGGTCTTGGTGAGCAAGGCGGAGTAGCTGAGGGTGGTACCCAGGCCGAGGAAGAGCCTGCGGCAGGCGCAGACAGCCGCCCCGGGCTCGGCCACCATGAGGAAGGTGATGGCGTAGATGAGGAAGATGCCGGTGAGGAGGACGTAGCTGAGCTCGCGGCCAGAGGCCCTGACGATAGGCGTGTTGTTGTGTCGCACGAAGGTGGCCACCACCGTGGTGGTGGCCAGGATGCCCAGCACGGCCAGGAGGAGGGGCGGGGCCGCCCAGGGCGAGGACCAGGACAGGCGGACCACGGGTGTGGGGCGGCAGCCCGTGTGGTTGCGCGTGGGCCTCATGTGCCCCGGGCAGGCCTCGCACGTGAACTCGTCCACCTGGAAGCGGTACCCGTCACAGGCCTCGCAGTGCCAACAGCAGGGGACGCCCTTCACCATCTTTTTCCGCTCACCCGGCCCACAGGGGAGGCTGCACTGAGACGCAGGCACCTCGCGGAGGTCTCCCGACCACTGCAGGGCTTCCACCTGGGACAGAGGACACAGGCACCTGTGACTCCGGCCTCCGGGCAGGTGGGCCCGCCTGCCTGCGCCCGGGGCTCAGCGCGCGCCACTCACATCCAGCCTGAGGGTCTCCGCCCACTGGCCCACGGCCTGGTAGCCGCCACTGCCCGCACTGCCATTGGTCGCCTGGTACTGGAAGATGTCGTATCGCCCGGGTGCGTCCCCGTTCTCATTGAACATCACAGGGGTTCCTGCACTGCCTGGAAGGAGAGCCTGTCATCCTCAGCTGGTTCTCCAGCCCATCAAAGCCAGCCTCCTGCAGAGGCCACAGCCAAGCCAGGACAAAGGGAGAGCTTACTTAGCAAGCATGTGAAACGGTGCTGAGCGTCAGGGATCATCAGGGAAATGCAAATCAAAACCACAGTGGGTAGAGGGGGGAGGGTAGAGCTCAGAGGTAGAGCCCGTGCTTAGCATGCACAAGGTCCTGGGTTCAATTCCCAGTGCCTCCATTAAAAAATAAATAAATAAACCTAATTCCCTTCCCCTCAAAAATACAAACCCTACACCTCCTCACAACCACCTAAGATGGCCACTGTCAAAATCAACAGAAAATAAGTGTTGGCAAGGGTATGGAGACCTTGAAACCCTGTATTTTGCTGATGGGAATGTAACATGATGCAGTCACTACGGAAAATAATATGGCGGTTCCTCAAGAAATTAAACACAGAATCAGCACACGACCCAGTATCTCCACTTCAGGTATATCCCCAAAGGAAACGAAAGCAGCGACTCAAAGAGATATTTGTACGTTTATGTTCACAACAGCGTTATTCGCGATAGCTTAAACATGGATGAAACTCGTGTCTATCAGCGGATGGATGGATAAGCAAAATGTGGTGTATATGTACAACAGAATATTATTCCGCCTTGAAAAGGAAGGAAATTCTGACACATTTGACAACGTGGATGAACCTGGAGAACTTTGCGTTAAGTGAAATAAGCCAGTCACAAAAGGACAAATGCCGTGTGATTCCACTCATAGAGAGTAGTCAGATTCATAGAGACAGAAGGTGGCTGCCAGGGGCTGGGGGAAGGGGAAGGGGGAGTAATTGTTTAATGGGTACAGAGTTTCAGTTTGGACAATGCAGAGTTCTAGCCATTGGCTGCACAACACTGTACACCACTAAACTGTTCACTTAAAGAACAGTTAAGCTAGTAAGTATTATGCTATGTGTATAGTTACCGCAGTTTAAAAAAAAATAAGGAAGAGCGTAACTGTCCAGGCAGAGGAAGAGTTCAAGCTTGTACAAAGCTATCAGTCTGAACCATCAGCTTGCTTTCTTTTAGAAGCTTGCTCTGCCAGCTTGAAGAGCTGTTCTGGAGTGATATTAAGTCACACTATTTAGCAGAGAGCTTGGCAGAGAAAAGGTGCTCAAT
Organism: Vicugna pacos; assembly: GCF_048564905.1. NCBI lineage: Eukaryota > Metazoa > Chordata > Mammalia > Artiodactyla > Camelidae > Vicugna > Vicugna pacos. The sequence goes on along the minus strand of NC_133008.1, from coordinate 7,395,245 downwards.
ATTTGGTGGAAGAGCAGAATTTTTAATTTTCTAAAGGATCGTAACTGAACACAAATGTATCTCTCTCCACAAACCGTAGCACAGCTGAGTCCATCTGGGCCTTTTCAGAAGCCCTCATGCTGAGCCCTGCCAGGTCCTCCGCTGGTACCAGGGGGAAAGACTCATGCCTCACAGAGCCCAGGGCCTGGCTGGGGAGACACTTGGAAGCCTGAGACTCAGAGTGTGCAGCATGTCCACAGTGCCTTTGCACAATCTGTGCTGTGATCCAAGCATGCCCCGAGAGACCAGACGCCTCCAAACTCTGCGATGCAGGGGAGAGTTGTGTGTGACCCTCTGAGGGTCCCAGGCAGAAGGGGTCACAGAGAAGTTCCCTGACACCTGGAATTTGCAGGCTGGGGCAGGGGGAGCTGAAGCCTGGGGAAAGAGTGTTAAAAACTGGTTCCCAGAACGTGGCTTGAGTCTTCAGCTCTCAGGCCAGGGCTTCCGCACTATACCCTTCTCCTTTGCCATCCCTTCCATCCTGAGTCATCCCAGGTCCCAAGAACCCCATCCCAGCAGGCTTCCCCTCATTCACTTCAGGGCTCTGGCTCCCACTCACCATTGAAACGTACGGCTCGAATATACTGCAGCAGCGTCCGCCCGTCGGTGGGCTCCATGGCTGGGCACAGGCCTGTGTGCCCAGGGCAGAGAGCCTGGTGCATGCTGTGCAGGGCGTGGGCAATGGCGTACACAGCATCGATCACAAACTGTACCTTCCCCTCCTGCTCGTAGGCAGAGTCCCGGCCGATGCGTTCCTCGCCTGTCCTAGGGATGCCCAGAGGAAGTGCGACTGGCCCCCAGGTGCCCGACCTGGCCTCCCACCTTCTCCTTCGCCACCCCCGTCACCCTGGACAGCTCTCACCTGTGCATTTGCGGGTGGAATCGTCTGACTGGGTACCTGAGCTGGTCAGTTTGCAGTTAAAATTCTCTTCCCAGAACTCGGCAAACCAGATGTTCCGGCGATTATTCTCCAGGGAGCGAGTCATGAAGTACTGGTCAAACCCTGCAAGAGAGGGAGGGTGGGTGACAACCATCTGAGCCAGCAACAGCTCACCACCTGTATCCCATCACCACTTGCTCACTTTGTAGCTGGGGGTGTCCATGTGACCAAGTTCTGGCCTGGCCGGTGAAAGGGTTCCAGGGTAAATTTGCATCCGGATGCAAACTCAGAGCCTCACCACATGAAAGACTTTTTTATGCTGCCCCTTCTTTCCTGGTTAGAATGCTGCTGTGAAGATGTAATGGGTGGAGCTTCAGCAGCCACTTTGTCAATAAGATACCACAATCATGAAGACATATAACAACCACAGAGGATGGTGGAACAGAAGTGGGGACAGAGCTCAGGGCTCTGAGAATGTCATTCACTCACTGCCTCAAACATGAAGTCACCCCTACTTTCAGACCTCTTTTATTGTGATGAAATGCTTTGATTGTTAGAACCACTCCCAGTCTAGTTTGTCGCCTGCAACTGAATGCATTCTAAGGGAAAGAAAGAGTATGAGGGTGGGTGTACACCCCCAAAAGGCTGGAGCCCCTGGGGGTCAGGGCTTAGCCTTTAAAAGTGTTTGCTTTGTAAAACAGCCCTGAAACACCTTATCAAGGAGCCTTCAGTCTAGCCTTTGGGAAAACAAGCAATCCTGTTCTAAAGTGAACATCTTTCCTGCATTTTTCCACATATTCACAGGCAGGATGGTGGAGGAGGGGAGGAAAGGTAGGCTTCATCATTTGATCAGCAGGACATTATGTCCCACATCCATGGTTTCTCTTCTTCTCACACCTACCCTCAAATTACAATACCTCTGCCAGAACCAGGAATACAGGCATTGCATTAAAACAAAACTAAACAAACCAACAAAACCTAATAATTCTCCACCTTGTACAGTGGGATGTGCATTTCCTCATTTGCCAACTCATTCAAACACTGCTTGGAGGGGTGGAATCACAGAATCTCAGAATTCTAGAATCTGGGAATCCTAGAAGGGACCTGGATCATGGTGCAATTTTACAAAAGGGGGAAATGCGCACCTTCAAGAGGGGATTGTGGGGAAGGACAAGCATGGGTGGGAGATGCAGTGGGGGAGGGCATTCCCATCCTCACCATCGATGGAGGCCCTTTTGGGCAGGATGGTGATAGCCCCCACGGCCACATCCTCCAGGTTCAGGACAGGTGAGATCTTGGCTCCCCAGCTGTCTGAGCCAACCCACAGGAAGTGACCGGTCAGGTTGGCCTGGCGTGCAGCCTCCAGGACCCTCCTGGTAAGAACAGCGCGGGAGTGAGTAAGCGCTGAGATCCTCCTCCAACTTAGCTCTGATCACTTCTCAGTTTTCTCTCTCCATCTACCCCATTCCGCATCATTCATCAGACCCTTATTTATCAGGAAAAGAAGGATGTGGGGTGTTAAGGACACTCGCCCTGAGTTTCTCAAGTAGTAAAGGATCCAGCCAGGCTCCCACCCCAGTCCCGCCCTCTTGTTCTGTGTACTGTAGCCACTTCCTGCTGCCTGGAGCAAGGGACTCCCTTCTCTTGCTAGAGCTCAGGCCAGGGTCTGTGGCCTCCGGCTGACACCCTCCTGCCACTGGGAGTCCTTCCCTGACAGCTCATTTCCTGCACTTACTGTGCCAGCCAGTCTCTCCCCCACTGGGAATGATAAAAGCAGATATGTATTCTTGTGTGTTTCCCTGGCTAGGCTTGGAGCATCTCCACCCAGACTAGGCCTGGTTCACTTCTGGGGGCCCCAGACAGATGGTAGTGGGAAAGGTGTGTAGGGGCAGGAATATGGGGGGCGGCTGAAAGAGGGAAAGGGAGAAAAGGAGAACTGACGTGGCTGGAATGTGTGAGAAGAGGCGGTGGGGCCTTCAAGGAGAGCTTCTGAAGAACATGGTGACTGATCGCGCCATCCATCCCACCTGATATCATCCTCGTTGGCAAAGATAATGATGCCCCGGGCGTTGGGTGTCTCCATGAGTCTCCTGATTACTTTATTGAATTCTCCAGGCTTCGGTTCCCTGGGAATCTTGATGGACTGAGCAATACAGACCCCCCCTGGGTGTCGGAGATGTCAAAGTCAGCTCTGGTCCCACCCATTCACCCACCGGGGCCGCCACCGCGCATGACTGTGGCAGGGGCTGAGTCCTCCAAAGGAAAAGGGCACCAGCCCACAGCAGGCACCATGCAGGCTCCCCCTCATGGACCCAGTGTCCCATCTCACAGCTATGCCCTGTCTGATGGCCCCTCTGTAGGCTCCTTCATGCCTCAGAACCCCCTGCCCCCAGCTCACCAGCCTCTCGGGAGATCTGCACAAAGGCCTCCACCCCGCTCTCGCCATAGTTGCCCTCTGAGGCCAGTGTGGACACGTAGTTCCATCCCAGTGCCCGCACGATGTCCACCATGGCCTGGGCCTGGTAGGAGTCAGGTGGCACCACGCGGGAGAAGAAGTCGTAGCGTGTGGAGTCGCTGAGCTCAGGGGCTGTGGAAGCGTAGCTGATCTGGGGTATCTGGAGTGGGGAAGGACACCTGGGCTGTGGATGGAGGGTCAGTGACCCCAGGGAGGGAAGGTAGTGAGAACCCAGGACTCAGGGTGGGGAGCATGGAAGTTTGGAGTTATGGTACTGGGGGCAAGCTAAAACAGCCAGGTGGAGAAGCTGGAAGGTGTGGAGAAGGATCTGCATTTTGTGAATGGGTCTGACAGAATACAGGAGGTAGGAGGGTCTAGAGGAGAGGGCCGGACCACCACATGCGGTTGCATGGGCATGTCCCAGGCAGTAGGGAAGTGGGGGTTCCCGTCCAGATTGTGGCCAATGCAGCCGCTAGGCATAGGCTGCATCTGCCTGGGAAAAGGGACAACTGTCAGCCCCAGGGGAAGACGCGTTTCCCTCATTCACACAAAGGGGTGGTCCGTGCAGGTGGGTGGCAGCCCCTGCAGGGGCAGAGCAGGCAGGGGAGCAGGGGAGGGGATGTTTGATGGAAGGCTGTGTCTGGCCAAAAGTAAGGTCTTGTTCGGAACTGGGTTTATCTGTGTGCATTAGAGTGATTAACAGCGGGGATTACGGCTGAGCTGATCCAGGAGAAGCGGGTGGGGTGGGGCTGGGGGCAGTAAGTGGGAAAGAAGAGCGGAGAATGGCGGCAGAAAAGCCAAGAAGAGAGAGGCTAGCAGAGAACAGGGGTGAATCCCTCGGGTTAAAGAAAGACACGCTCACCGCCTTGCTCCCTTTGGGGAGCAAGTGGGAGCTGAGGTGAAAATCAGAGAGGGCGGAGGTTCTGGAAGAACCTGGCTGGAGCTGGTCTTGGGGGGTTAGGGAGGTTTGAAGCGGGACGCAGAGAGAAAGGGTGGAGCATGAGACGTTATGGAAAGGGGAGGGGACCAGCAGAAGGAAAGAGGGAAGGAGGAAGGGGGAACAGAGAGAGACAGAGGGACAGGAAGACCGGGGGCTCGAGAGAGACACTTTAATCTTCAGAACAACCGTCCCAGACAGACTTGCGTCTGGCGCAGGGGACAGGGTTTCCTTGTGAATTAGTGTGACTCTTCCCGGGAGACCAGACCTCGGCCACCCCCCGGGCAAGGAGGGCCGGAGAGAGACTCCGGACCTCGAGCCCTCACCGCAAACAGGCGCAGCACGTTGGCGACCATGATGGAGACGGAGCTGGCCGAGGCTCCCACGACGGCCACCACGCGCTCGGGGGGCGCGGCGCGCAGCGGCGGGGCGCCTCCGGGACAGCGCACGGCCGCCTCGTCGCCGTCGCCGCGGCCGCGGATCAGCGCCTGCACGAAGCTCAGCGCCTGCTCCAGCGCGTACGTGTCCCGCGAGCAGGTGTCGAGCAGCCGCGCGCCCAGGCGCACGCCGGGCAGCAGCGCGGGGTCGGCGTTCACGCGGTCCAGCGCGTACAGCATGGCCTCGAGCCGGTGCACGCCCTGCTCCTTCTTCAGCGGCCCGCACGCCCGGCCCGCCGCGCCCCGCGCGTGCACCGGGAACAGGCCGCCCAGCGTCAGGCCGCCCGCCAGGCGCACCGAGCCCGCGCCGCCCGCCACGCCCGCCTGCGCCAGCGCCAGCAGCGGCGCCAGCAGCGCCGGCAGCCCCGCCATCGGCCCGCGGGGCTGCGGGGGAGAGCGGGGCCGGAGCACGCGCTGAGCTCCTGGCGGAGGAAGCCCCCGAGGCTCGGGGAGAGCGCAGGCGAGCAATGAATAAACGTGGGCCGTGCCAGCTGGAGAAGAGATGGAGGGGGGTGTCAACTCAGCCAGCCTTCCCAGGCCGCCTGGCTCTGCCACCTTCTGAGCCCCATCACCCGGGCCCCCCTGCCCGACCGCTGTCTCCGCCGCTCCAGTCCTGCTCCCTCCCCTCCCCGACAGCCCCGGGCCTCGCTTCCTCCAGGCGCACCCTCAGTGCACACCTGGGCATCATTTGTGGCCACACTCACCTGCGCCAGCCGCTGTCGGTCCAGGACAGGGCAGTGACAGATGCAGAGCGCCCTGAGGGAGAGAGGATTTAAGGATTCTGGGGAAGGGATGAGAGGCCGCCCTAAGGGCGGAGACCCCTCCTGAGCAAGGGGTGTGCGCAGAACTGGCCCTCTCCATATCTCCTTTCGCTCCCTCTCCTTCTGCCTGGGTCCGTTTCTTTCCTGTCTTTGGATATGTGTCTGACACCCATACTCTGTCCTTCTCTGTCTCCTGGTCTCTCCCTGTCTCTCTGTCTCTGGCTTTCTCCACCCACCCTCTCCTTTTTCTCTCTCTTCTCTTTCTCTCTCTGTCAGTGTCTCCTTCTCTCACTGTCTCTCTGTCTCTTACCCTTTTTCTGTCTCTCCTCTCTTTCCTAGCCACCAGTGTCTTGGCTCCAGCTGCCTAAGGTACTTCTCAACTTTCCCCTTGCAAAACCCTGCAGGAAACCAGTGAGTGGAGGGAGGAAGGAGCACAGGGTGAGCGAACTGAATGCCCTTGGACGGGAGAAGGGAGAACAGGGCTGAGCACGAAGGAGGCGTGAGCAAGCAGACTTTTAATATTAGCAAGGACTCTGCTTAACACAAGCACAACCCCGCAGAGAAGAGACTGCTACCATCAGCCCCATTTTGCAGATGCGGAAATGGAGACCTCAAGGAGTTAAGTGACTCACCCAAGGTCACACAGTTGACATGTGTCAGTATCAGGATTTGTACCCAGGTTGCTGGGAGACGACGACCAGCTCTCACTGCCTTTGAAGGAGGGCAGGGACAGGGCTGACTCACCCTGCAGCTCCCACCCCCACCTCTTGCATCGGATGATGGAGTCCTGAGGAATTGTTCCTCTAGTGGTGTAGAAAGACTTCCTGGGCGCTGGGGTCTGAAGCAGTGAAGAGCCCTGGGAGGCTCCCTGTACCTGAGTTTCCCCATCTCATGTTTCAGGCCAAGATGAGGGGGACTGGCCAAAAGATGCTCTTACCATCACCCCCATCTAGGGCCCTGGATTTGCCTTGCTGATGCTGAGAGCGAAGTGCATCCTGGAGACAGGTGGTGAGCTCCCAGCCCCAGGGATTAGCAGGCCCGTGCTAAGGGGGCCTGAGCCGGCTTGGGCTCCATTAGAGAGGGTGGATTAGGGCGGCCGCGGGGATTTGGGCAAAGCTGGCAGAGGGTGCAAACAAAAGCCCCATGTCGCCCTTCTCTCTTCCCTCACCACATCCAAAGCCCCCGAGGGTCTCTGTTTTCAGAAATGCCCAGGCACCTGTCCCTGGTAGAAGCCATGCATCAGGAGGTCTGGCTTGGCCTTTACCCACTTTACAAGTGGGAAAGAACGGGGCACCAGCTAAGTGCCCCATCCACTGCCCTAATCCACCCTAACGGAGCCCAAGCTTGACATTGCAAAGGTCACTTTTTGACCTTTTATGGTCAGCCTGGAAATTGTCATGGCGCCTGTGGATGTGCCATGTAGCTCAAGGTCTGCTGGAAGTCGAATCTTCCGCCATCTTGGTTCTAACCAATTACATTTCTCAGTTGCTGTGTCATTATTTTCATGGTTGTGCCCTGCCCCGTTCCTCCTATCTCACCAGCGTTACACAAGCATTAGGGTAAGTTACAGAGCTGGGATAGTAAAGCCAAGTCAGGCTAACTTGGAACTAGGCTATTACCCCCTGGGTTATGCAGGTGACAGCAGTTGGTGTGCATCTTTCTAACCATGCATTCCTCCCCTCTTGTAATCTTGACAGGAAGGGAAGAGAGTGCTACAGAAATTACAACTTGTTTATTTTGAACATGTGGTTTTTTTGATTCTTGGGGAATTCCAACTCCGGAATTCCTCTGGAAGCAAGAGTCTCTCACCGCATCTATTAATTTACTAGGGCTGCCATAACAGAGCACCACAGATTTAGTGACCTAAACAACAGGCTTTATTGTCTCACAGTTCTGGAGCCTGGAAGTCTGAAATCAAGGCGTCAGCAGGGTTGGTTCCTCCTGGGGGCGGTGAGGGAAGGCTCTGCCCCATTCTCTCTCCTTGGCTTCTAGATGGCTATCTTCTCCCTGTGTCTCCACATCGTCTTCCATCTGCACGTCCCAAGCTGCTTCTTATAAAGACGCCAATCATGCTGGATTAGGGCCCGCCCTTATGACTTAATTTCCCCTGGATTACCTCTGTAAAGACCTGTCTCCAAATAAAGTCACATTCTAAGGTATTGGAGATTAGGGCTTCAATATATGAAATCAGCTCATAACACATCAAAAAACTTTGCAAATGAGCTTTCTCCCAAGGCTGCCAGCCCTTTGCTTTGGGATAATAATAACTCTTCACACGGGTTATGAGGTGAGTGGAGGCAGCCTGAGCTGAGGATCTGACACTGCGGACTCAGTAATGTTATTCAGGTGTGATATATATTTGAGCAACTGTCCATTTTCAAGGGCCTATTTGCTAAATATCAGGGTATTCATTGAGAGATACTGCCTAATTGTTGCTGTTTTTAATAGCAAAGTCTTTAACCAAAATACCCATTTTCTTCAAAATTAAGAGAAATCAAAGTGAAGAAAGCCATAGAATGAATCTGAGGGACGTTATCTCACATACAGTGTGGAACAGGGGTCAAGAAAAAAATTTTTTTATTTAATGGAACTTAGATTTAATGGAATTTTCTCCATAACACACAGTGTCAGTGTATGATCATAGCAAACAATTTTTTTTAATTGAAGTAGAGTTGATTTACAATGTCATGTTAGTTTCTGGTTACAGCAAAGTGATTCGGATATATACATACATATATGTGTGTGTGTATACATATGTGTATATATATGTATGTATATTCTATTTCATATTCTTTTCCATTATGGTTTATTATAGGATGTTGCATATAGTTCCCTGTGCTCTGCAGTAGGATCTTGCTGTTTATTTTATCTAGTAGTTTGTATCTGCTAATCCCAAACTCCTGATTTATCCCTCCCCCACCCCCTTTCATAACCATAAGTTTGTTATATGCTGTGAGTCTGGCAAACAACTTTTTTTTTAAGAGCCATATGATAGGCCCCCTCGCCAATCTGGTCAAGTCCTAATCCCCAGGACCTGTGAATGTTACCTTATATGGCAGAGAGAACTTTGCAGATGTGATTAAATTAAGGATTTTGAGATGAAGAGATGACGCTAGATTAAACTGGCGGGCCCCATGTATTCATAAAAGTCTTTATGAGAGAGAAGGCAGTGTGAAGATGGAAGAAGGGAGAGATCTGAAATACTCAGTGCTGGCTCTAAAGATGCAGAAAGGAGCCACAAGCCCGGGAATGCGGCCCCAAGACCTGGAACAGACAAGGAAACGGATGGTCCCCTAGAGCCTCCAGGTCTGCAGGTCTTCTGGCACCTTGATTTTGACCCAGTGAAATTGATTTTAGAGCGCTGTGAGCAAATACGCTCGTGTTGTTTTAAATAACCAAATTTGTGGCGATTTGTTACAGCAGCGATAGAAAACTAATACAGTCCGGTTGATAAGTATTTCCAGCCTCGCAGGCCGTCCAGTCTCTGCTGCAGTGATTCAACTGTGCTGCTGTGGCAGGAGCGGTCATGGCCGAGCTCTGGGGCCAGCCTCAGGGACGGGGCCAGGCGGGCACGCAGGCCCTAGCCGCTTGTGTGAATGGGATTCCCGTTCTTAGTACCAACTTAGGTCAGGAACCCCAACCAGTAGGTTTGATTTGGGGTCTGTTGGACCAGCTGGAGGCCGAGAGAGAGAGAGAAAGAGAGAGGGGGAGAGAAAGAGAGAGAGAGAAAGAATGTCTCCTATTAAGAAAGGTGAAAGTACTCTGGATAAGGGTTGATGCCACTGAGTTAGGAAGACCACGCAGAAGTGTTTCTGAGAGAGAAAGCAGAGGGCCACGATGAACTAGGAGAGATTATGGGAGTCGAAGGGGTATGGGAAACAGTCCCGTTTTCTCCAACCGTATGCTCTCAGCTGTGTTGGTTTTACTTGCATTCAGATCCCCTTACTTGAAGTGTAAAATTTATTTTATTTCATTTTTTAAATTGAAGTACAGTCAGTTAGAATGTGTCAATTTCTAGTGCACAGCACAACGTCCCAGTCATGCATATACATACATATATTCGTTTTCACATTCTTTTTCATTAAAGTTTGTTGCAAGATATTGAATATACTTCCCTGCACTATACAGAAGTAATTTTTTAAATCTATTTTTATATATAGTGTTTATCACTTGCAATCTCAAACTCCCAGATTTATGCCTTCTTACCCCCTTTCCCCCGGTAACCGTATGATTGTTTACTATGTCTGCGAGTCTTTCTGTTTTGTAGATGAGTTCATTAGTGTCCTCTTATTTCTTTTTCTTTTCTTTTTTTTAGATTCCACATATGACTGGTATCATATGATATTTTTCTTTCTCTTTCTGGCTTATTGAAGTGTAAAATATTAATGTGCTAGGGAAAAAAATTCTCACACAAACCAAGACACCTTGCCCGTCACACCGGACTAATCCATCATGCAGAAGTACGCATTGCAGCAGCACATACTCTTCCTAAAAAGATTCAGAATAGAAAAAAAGAAAACATCTTACAATATGTTTTATGAGACTAATCCATCACGAGGACCAGAAAGAAAATTTCCAGCCAAACCAAGAAGCACAGATACAAAAATCCTTGTCAAAACATTTGCAAAATGAAGAACATAAAAACATCAGAATCAAGTCTGTTGTGTCCCAGAAATGCACTTTAGCAGATTAGTGATTTAGGAAATTTATTAATGTAATTCACTGCATTAACAGATTAAAGGAAAAAAATGATTATCTAAATGGATGCAGAAAAACATTTGCAAACATCCAATATTCATTCATAACTTTAAAAATTTAGCAATCTAAGGATTGTCTTTAACCTGATCAAGTTATCTACTGAGAGCCTCCAGAAGATACTGTATTCAGAGATAAGTCATTTCAAGTATTTATTTCCCTTAAAACCAGAGCAAAACAATCCAGTTGATCCTTAACAATGTGGGGTTTAGGGGCATTGACCCTCTTCACAGTCAAAAATCCACGTATAACTTAGAGCCAACCTTCCATAACCATGGCTTTGCACCCACAGAGTCAATCAACCATGGATTGTGTAGCACTATGGTATGAATTCGTTGATTTAAAAAATCAGTGTATAAGCGGACCCATGCAGTTTAAAGCTGTGTTGTGTGTCAACTATAATTCCCATGACCACTCCCTCTAGGGGGCGCTAGTCAGAGCCAAGAGAAATAAATGTAATGACTAAATTAAAATGAACAACTCTATCTCAACAAATCTGGAAAAAAATTCTAAAGAAAATACAATTTAAAGAGATTGCAATGAAAAAAGTATGTCCACAACTCTTATCGTTTGGTGTGTGGTTGCCTACTGTATTATTAAGGATTCTGCGGAGAAACAGAACATGAATAAGTTAGAAGGAATCAGCTCATGTGACTGTGGAGGCTGAGAAGTCTCAGATCTACAGTCGGCAAGCTGGGGGCCTGGGAAGGCTGATGGTGTCATTCCAGTCCAAGTCCAAAGGATTGAGAACTGGGAGAGCCCATGGTGTAAATTCCAGAACAAAAGCCAGAGGCTCAAGATCCAAAAAGAACCAATGTTTCAGTTTGAATCTGAAGGCAGGGAAAAGACCAACGCTCCAGTTTAAGGCAGTCAGGCGGCGTTCCCTGTTACTCGGAAAAGAATTAGCCTTTTCCTTCTATCCAGGCCTTCAACTGATTGCCCGAGGTCCACTTACATCATGCAGGGCAATCTGCATTGTTCAGTCTATCAATTCAAATGTTAATCTCAAAAAAGTGTTAATTTCATCCAGAAACACCTTCACAGGCAGACATATCCAAAATAACGTGTGACCAGGTACCCGGGCACCCCATAGCCTATTCAGGTTGAAACAATGAATTAATCACAAGCCTACCTTCTGTCAACTTGGCCCCCACAGGCAGCTCTTTAAACCACACTCGATCTCTACGTAAAGACAATAACAAGCTCATACTTCCACCCGACATAATACAACTATCCTGCCTCCAACCCCAAACTCACTAACCTCTTCCCCAGAAGAGGCGGTAACAACCTTGAGTGATGTTTCCTCTTCTCCTTGATATCCTGTGTTACAGAAACCTGTATCCTGTAGAGAGACCAAGTGACACTCGGAGGGTTGGGGAACTCGGGTTTCCCAAGGAACCCGAGAGGAGTTAACACTCCAAGCTCTGGACCCCGTCTGTAGGTTTACACAGGCTTTTAGGTTTCAGTTAAGTTCATGTCATATGCAAATGAGGTGTTAGGAGTGGACCAATCAGGAGTGAGCTTTTGGGAACAAATGGAATTTTAGTGCTAAGTTCCATTTTCCTAGAAGCAAACTGTTTCACAGAAGTACAAAAGTGGGAAGGCAGTGGCCCTGGCTGGGAGGTCTTGCTGGTCCCTTTGTGGGTTTTGCCCCTTCAACTGAAATATTATGATGTCAAGTTAACAATACTTAAATACTACGATATGAAATCAGTACATCTTGTGTTACATGAGAAGAGAATAAGAGAAGAAAACAAAGATTATAAACAAGCATGTTCATCATGAGACAATGAACTTATGATAGGACATGTCCTATCTCATGTCATGTCCTCATGTCTATAACCAGTCACATGGTCATAGCTGGTATTTATAACCACCTTCTTCCACTACCTATTTTGTATTCCCTTTGCCTTCAGCAAGCACCTCAGCTGGTTACAGTTTTTGGCCTGGTTGGATGATCTAAACCTTCATTCCTGAAGGGCCTGGGCCATTAGTAATCCTGCCTGGATTGGGTTGGTATAGTTTTCCGCTGACCTTAATCACAGGGCATGGTAATACTAAAGATGCCCTAAGAGAGCACTGGTATTCCAGACATGCTCTTCCTCACCTCCATTGTGAGTTACAGTCCGGTTTCCCCTTGGTGTTCAGCATCACTCACCCCAGCCAACATTGTATGTCTCCTTTGCTTGTTGACTCAGAGACATGAGGAACCCAAAGTGGTTCTCTTAATTTCCAGTTCAGTGAAATCATTGTTGTGTCTTCTGGTGGAAGTTTTTTTTCTCTCTGGAACTAAGACCTCTAGGCTAGCAGAATGTAGCTTTGCAGGAATAAGAAGCAAAAATATTACTAGTGGGTTTCTAGGAGTAAGAGCCGGGGAGGGTACCACTATTTCCCAATTCCAACCCTTGATTCTTGGACCCATGAATTCTGGCTGTGGGAGAAACAGAACCATATACTGGAGGCTGATTCAGAGCATATACAGCCTTATGGAGAAACTTGCCCCAGCCCTGCAAGGTATTGGCACCTAGTTCACAATGTAATTAGGTCTTCAAAAGGCCATTCCACTATCCTATCAAGCCAACTGCTTCAGGATTGTAGAAAATACGGTAAGACCAATGAATTCCATAAGGATGGGCCCCTTGCCACACTTCATTTGCTGTGAAGTGAGTTCTTCAATCACAAACAATGCTGTGTGGAATAGCACGACAGCGGATAAGGTATCAGTCTGCCACCACACAGCTGCCTGGGCACCACAGGAATGGTACTCTACCGAGGACTCAGGGTTGGCCTTGACTGCTGGCAGATTGGACATTCAGCCATGATCATAGTCAGGTTGGCCTTGGTGAGTGTAAGTCCATGTGACTGAGCCCATGCATAACTCCCACCTTTGCTACCATGGTGATTCTGTTCATGGGCCTATTGGGCGGTGACAGAGGTGGCTAGGGAAAGATACTGACTGGTGTTCACAGAACAGGCTATCCTAGCTACTTGATTATTAAAATTGTCCTCTGCTGAAATGACCCTTTGGTGTGCATTCACATAGGACACAAATATCTTCACATTTCTGGCCCATTCAGAGAAGACTATCCATGTCTCTCTTCCCCAGATTTCCTTATCACCAATTTTCCAGTTATGTTCCTTCCAATTCCCTGATCATCCAGCCAAATGAATGGACACAGCTCATGATACATAATTACACCTCTGGCCTTTTTCCTTCCAAGCAAAGTGAACAACCAGGAGTGTTGCAGCAAAGTGTGTTACAGCTCAGCTGTGACAGCAACCTGAATCCAGGCGAGAGACCAAGCAGTACTCTGAGAGTTGGAGAACTCAGGTTTATTACGCCAGCGGGCCCAGAGGAGTTAACACTCCAAGCTCTGAACCCCATCTGTAGGTTTAGACGGGCTTTTATAGGCTGCCAGTCTACACTTTGCAACATCATATGCAAATAAGGTGTAACAATAGTTGACTAATTAGGAACCAGCTTTGTAGAAAATCAGGAGAGATAGAAATGGACCAGTCAGGAGTTAGCTCAGGGAACCAATAAAATCTTAGGGATAAGTTTCCCTTTTTTAGAAATAAGCCCTTTCAGAGGCAAAAAGTGAGATAATGCCACTGGGCCAGGGAACCGGATGGTGCTGGCAGGAGAGTAATGGCCCTCCCTGGAGGTCCTGCTGTTCTTTTTCACGGGGCTTCCCACTTCAGGGGCACTCCTCAAGGTTCTTCCTATGGGGTGGATTTCCCTTCACTAGTGCCCTTCAGGGGTGCCCTAAAATGGAGTACCACGTCTAGAAGAAACCTCTGCCAAATTCCCTTGCTTCTCCTGGAACTTACCTCTATACTTCCAAGTTAAATAGAACAAAAGCAAAAGTAAGCTTATGCTGCTATTTTTTTTTTACTTTGGATATTATATATTGGCAATGTTTTCTCAATGATTTCATTTATTGATTTTTTTAACTTGGGAAATATTTGGTATAAGGGTTAGGAAGTATAACTTGGTTTCCTTCTTTGTAGAACGCAGAAAGTACTAGTAACTAGCTATAGGTTTGTTGTGAGAATTAAATGAGCTATAAAGTATATAAACAAATTTCTTCTGTATAGCACAGAGAACTGTATTCAACATCTTGTAATAACCTCTAATGAAAACGAATATACGTATGTGCATGACTGGGTTATTGTGCTGTGCACCAGATATTGTTACTATGTTTCAGTTTTTAAAAAAATGCATCCAGGAGAATGGTTACCACTGGTGTCTGTGAAGGGGTATGGGCGAGGAAGGTGCTGAGGGTGGAAACAAGAGTGGAGATAACAAAAAATAATGATGATAATGACGTAATAATGTCTGATACTTGTATAGTGTTTACAATTTTCTAGTGTTCTAAGTGCTTTTTATTAGAACTAGTTTCTCACATAGGGCCAGACCTCATTTTTTTTTTTGGTGAGGGGAGGTAATTAGGTTTACTTATTTGTTTATTCTTGGAGGAAGTACTTGGGATTGAACCGAGGACCTCATGCATGCTAAGCATGCGCTCTACCATTTGAGCTATACCCTCCCCTCAATGGTGGATATTTTTAAAAGCGTCCATTCGACACTTACTGAGTACGTATTATTTGGTATGTACAGTGCCAGACACTGAGGATGCAGTTGTAAAGAAGGGAATTACAGTCAATATTGGAAGGCAAGCCTTACAATTTAAAGGAACCCTTTTAAAAAGAAGTAATGAGTGTCATGAAAAGGGCAATACTGAGTCTATGCTTTTGTTTTAACCAATGGTGAGCGCCAGTTAAAATATATGTCTCTTATTACAGGCTACAAAATGTAGACATAATTTTTTTAAATTCAAAAATCTGTTAAATAGATTCTAACAGTTCTTTGATCAACCAAGAATAAGCAGTAGTGAGAGGCTAGTCTTCCACGTTTTTGTATTACATACTTACTTTTCCCTTTTGCTATCATTGTCATCATAATTATTAATTAAAAGGTGTACGAGGGGATACGTGGTTACAGCAGGGGCTGGAAGACTTCAGCCTCCTCGGGCTTCCAGCAAGAACGCGTTCTCCGGCGTTCCTGCATTGGCCCTTCGCGGACACCGTAGAGGGCCGTGCCATGGAGACGGCTGGGAAATAGAGTTCGAAAGGAAAAGCGCCGCGGGTCCCCTGTGCGCAGGCGCACCGGCGCCCGGAGGCCTGGCGGCGGCGGCCCCGGACATCCCCGCGCTGGGTGTTCCGCTTTACTGCGGTGCGGTCCGCCGCGTCCCGTGCCCGTCCCGGCGCGCCCAGGTACAGGTGCCGGGGAGAGCGGGCCCGGGATGCGCGGCCCCCGCGGCGGGCCGGCCGGGACGGAGGGAGCGCCAGCCGAGCCCCAGCGCCGGGCGTCCGAGCCCAGGCGGCCTCGGCAGGTGGACGCGGCCCGGGGAGGGGGCGTTGCCCCGGCAGGAGCCCCCGCCCGACCCGCTGCCTCCGCCTCCGCCTCCGCCCGGGCTCCCGGAGAGACGCTCCCTAAAGAGGGGTTGCGGGGGGGCCGTGTCTTGTCTCCGGGCTGGCGAGCCTGGGGCGGCTTTCGGCTCTTGACGTCTGTTGGTCTCCCCCTCCGGAGTTCAAACTTTCTGTTGTGTTTCTCCGTTTCTGCCAACCTTGCTTTTCCGCATTGCTCTCCCACAGTGAATCCTAAGTGATTTAATTTTTTTTTATTTAGAATAATTTTGTCCGCTTGCAAAGTTACTTCCCTTTTCTCCAAATTTTAAAGTCATTTCTAGCCAACGAAGCTGTTTCTTCTCAGTTTTGTAATTTTGGGGGGGTGGGGAAGGGAAGGTGGGTAGGAAATACTTCCTTTTACATTTAAGGAGGTTTGATAAGGGAAGCACAGCTTCCAAGAAGAAGAGAAGAGAGGACTAATTTTTGGTTGGCTGTTCCTGAAAAGGACACCAGTTCTTCAAGTGACACTTAAAGAATTACTGTAATCATAACTGTAATTATTATAGCTCAAAATACCTAAATGCAGGTGTGTGGAATATTTATGTCATTTCTAAGATCTTTGTGAGCCCAGCATGGCTGCCCTTTACATTGTTAATGTACATCAGAGAGTTTTAATCCCTCAGTTTGATTCGTCTTTACTCGTAAAGCACTGGCTGAAAGGAAGGAGGCCCAGTGATTGGAGTTCTGCTTACTGCCCACCCCTGCTTTCGGTGGTCATGCCTGGGCCTCTCCGACTCAGGAATGCCTGGGCTTCCAGGTTCCCTCTTCCCTCTGCAGGTTGCTCGTGTGGAGATTATTCTAACCAGGTCTAACCCTAATCGGGGAGGAAGTGCAAACAGGATCGTAGCGACCTCACAGTTTCTTTCTCCGTTTCAGGTGCCTTCTCCAGGAGGGAGAAATGGCCACGAGGCTGCTGCCATTCCGGGCTCTGGTGAGTGCAGGCTTCTCTCTTGAACTGTCCTTGGGGTTCAGAGGTGGATGGGGCTTGATTGCTTGTTGAGCTTTTCCAGGTAATGAAGCCCATTAAGGGGCCCGAGGGCTCCCGAAAGAGGTTCCCCTTGCCTCAGGGCCAGTCACATTGTGAATTCTTCACTTAACTCAGTGATCACCCAGCTGATCGCCCACTGGGGATCCGGTGCCTCTGAGGAAACTCATTTGTTACCCACATTGGGGTGAAGTGGAGATCAATATGTTAACAGTGCTTGTTGACTAGGAAGTGAATGGGCCCTCAGGCCCCATGCCGGTGCCACACCCAGAGCTTTGTGAGGGATCCAGGTCTGTTTTTGCGCTGTATGGGGCAGAGACAGTTTAATGACATAAAGAGTCAAATCTTTCCTTAACACTAGGAAATCAAAGAGGAACGGCATTCCTGAGGACCAGTCAGCCCCAGTAATACTTGGTAAGGGTCCAGTGATTTTCTAGGAAGATCTAGAAGGAAGACCAGTGAATCAGCAGGTGTGGTCAGGGGTACTCTCTACTATTTTTTTTTTTTTTGGGCACACCCAGGCAGTACCAGGCTCACACAGATGGTGAAAGGAAAAGAAGTCACAGTGTGGGCAGTGGTTTTCAGGGCCAGACTCAGGGAATCGAGCTTTTCCTGAGGTGGGAAGCCTCCGGTCCATGGTGATTTCTTCCCTTTGCCCATTCATGGCACTAGAGGAAATATAATCAAAAACATTATCCCTTCCCAAACCAGAAAACCTCTCCACAAAGGTAGGAGGGAAGGAAAACGCTTTTTATTACCGAATAAACATTAAACCAGAATGTAACGTGCGTCACAGGCAGGCCACTAAAGAGACTGCAGAGACAGAAAGCCCGCTGTCCTTAGCTCAGTGCTATGACCCAGTTTTGCAGTTTGGAAATTTGTCAGGTGACAAGTTAGGCCCATCTCCTCCCAGGAAATGGGGAGGTTGGCACATTCAAAGAGTTGTTACCAGGTCCTTGAGAAAACATTTGTGATGATTTGGCGGATGATTTATTTAGCATTTAAAAGATGTACATACATTTGGACAAAGAAAGAAATTCGGAAAGAAAATGGAAGAGGGGGGCGGGAGTCTTCTCCCTTATTTCTGACAGCCTCTTATTTTTCATTTGTTTTTGTCCTAACCAGTCAGAGAACATCCCTGGCCTTGTGACCTCCTTTCTCGGTTTGGGGGGAGATGTTAATGAGAGAGTAAAAGTATTTCCCCCTCTAGAAATGTGTCCTAAGGAAATAAGCTTTGCATGCTTTTCTGGTGACGTACAGGGATGCTCAGTTCAGCGTTTTTAGGATTACAAAAATGGGAACAGCCTAAATGCCCACAAGTAGATTACCTACGTAAACTGATTCATCTGTACCGTGACACACTGGGTAGCAAGTAAAAAAACTGAATGGGATAAAGTTACATGTGTAATATTTTATTTTTGTTTAAATCCAGAGCCATATTAGCATGTAAAAAGTCCGAAAGGATATACAGTTAGAAGTTAACAAACCTTCTTTCTGGTGGTAGAAAGTTAGATCTATTCCCTTTTCTTATGCTTATTGGTCTTTCCTAATTTGCTTTTAAAAAAAAGATTCTTAATAGTAAAAGAAAGAGACACCAGTTTATAAGAGGTGACTTGTGATGCAGTGAGGTGGGAGATGTTACGAAACACAGGTTCGTGTGCCTGATGCACGGTAAGGCCAAACAAACCGCAATGCCACAGTGTGGAGCGGAGGAAGGTTTATTCATTGCAGGGCCAAGCTAGGAGAACTGGGGCTTGTGCTCAAATACTCAAACTCCTTGTTGGTTTTCAGGGAGAAGTTTTTATAGGCGAAATTTGGGGTGAGGGCTGCAGGATGTATGACTTCCTTTGGTTGCTGGTGACGGAGCAGGGTGGTGTCCCCGGACTCCTGCTCTCAGCCTGAAGTCACCGCCCTCCACCTGGCTGGGGGCCTTAGCTCCTGCAGGAACACGCAAAGACACATTGTTACGTGTATCCCTGGAGCAGGAACGGGACCCTGCTTTACTGCTGCGCTGTTGTTTCTTGACTGCTTTTCCTCTGTTCTGCATTCCCTCACTCCCCTGATCAGCAACTGTTTGAATCTGCCCTTTGGTACTCAGGAAGGTTTAGGAGGCTGAGGCCTTTTTCCTGTAAACCAGAAGTGGGGACACGGAAGGGCTTTTGTCTC
This sequence comes from Vicugna pacos, assembly GCF_048564905.1. Classification (NCBI taxonomy): domain Eukaryota; kingdom Metazoa; phylum Chordata; class Mammalia; order Artiodactyla; family Camelidae; genus Vicugna; species Vicugna pacos. The sequence continues at coordinate 7,376,358 of NC_133008.1, read as the reverse complement.
CAGGAGGGCCCCACAGGGTCCTGCTCCGTCTCAGAGAGACGTAGCAGAACAGAGGCTGGCGGGGGAGGGGTGGGGGGAGGCGGGGGGAGTCCCACCTGCAGCCTCCTCACCTGGCTCTTCCAAGCCCACCTCCCTGGGCCCGCTCCTGGGAAAGCGGTGCCTGGGCATTCTAGAGCCTCCCTTCCTGTGACTGTCACTGTCCTCTCGCCCAGGACACAGATGGCCCAAGGTGATGACCGAATCCGGGCATACCTTTTCCTCCCTGAGTGAGTTTGCTTCTCAGACCCACTTCTCTTGTCTCACCTGGGAATGAGTTTGGTCTAGGCGATCGTGCATTTCCATGTCTAGAGTTCTGCACTGCCATCATTCTGATTTTATTTAATGATTTTAAATGCTTACCTTGTTTGGCTGCTGTGTTTCAGCTTTCTGAAGACTCAGTGCTTCACTGACAGTGTTACCGAGTATCGAGTCCAAACTGATTCTGCTCACTGCACAGCTGGCCAATAAATCAGGAGACGAGGTGTTGGGGCAAGGAATAACGACTTTATTTGGAAAGCCAGCAGTCCGAGAAGATGGCAGACTAATGTCCTGGAGAACCATTTTACCCAAGTCAGAATTCAGGCTCCTTTTATACAAAAAAGGGGAGGGGGTGTGGTTGGTTGCTGCAAACTTCTTGGTGTAGGAATTCTTTGTTCTTGCAGCTGTCCACGTGGGTTAGATGATGGTGTCCCTGTAAAACCTCTAGCAAAACAAACTTTATTTTTTATTCTGGAACTTGTTATCTTTATATGAGTGCAAAAGTGTTAATATCCTTAAAGGTCAGAGCCTTGAGAATAGGCTCTTCTGTGTATTTCAGGCTAAAGGCAACATTTTTTTTTACAACAGGTGCAGAGCCAGCAAGACTAAGCCTAGAAAACAGGGCACAGGGTTAAAGCCAAGGGAACAGGTCTCATATGGAGTCAGGTTTGTTCTCTTCTACTGCAGCAGTAGGTGGGTGACAGATGTGTGCTCAGTGACTGAGGGGTGGTCAGGAAGTACTCAGCTGGAAATGCTCAGAACCTAGAGTGGCGGCAGGGTTGCTGCTCAGTCACCCCACTGCGGGCATGGGCCTGGGTGAGCAGGAACGGCTTTCTGTTCCAGGAGTCTGTGACGTTCAGGGATGTGGCCGTGTTCTTCAGCCGGGACGAGTGGCTGCACCTGAACCCTGCGCAGAGAGCCTTGTACCGGGAGGTGATGCTGGACAACTACAGCGCCCTGCTGTCGCTGGGTAAGGACTTTCCTTGTGATGCAGAGTCTGGTGTGGGGGCATCCTGGTGCCCTCTCCAAGGAGGACACTGCGGGGCATGGACTCAGAAAGTAGCAGTTGCCATGCCCCTTGGCTGCTGGGACGAGTCTCGGCTTGGTAGAGTTGCTGATGGGCATCCTTTCTGTGCCTTTCCTGTCTTCTGCCCCCGAACTCTGTCCCTCGGGGTCTCATAGGAGGTTCCAGCTTAGAAAAATGCACAGCCATAGCCCTAACTTGCATCCTGAGCTCACCTCCTGGCCATCCTCTGGGAGCCCAGTTTTAAGCTCCTTTCAGAACAAACCTCTTTCCTCTCAGCTGTCCCTCTGTCTTAGAGACCCTGAGGCTGGATCTGAGTGCCAGAGCGTCCCCTCATGTCTGCACCGTGGATTCATTCTCTTTCTTGCTCATGAACAGGGATTCTGTTTTCCAAACCAAAGGTTATCCTCCAGTTAGAGCAAGGGGAAGACCCCTGGATGGTGGAAAATGGAGTTTCTCAGAGTGCGTGTCTAGGTGAGTGACAGTAATTGCATAGCATTTTCTAACTGCCTGGGCTCTGCTGATCAGTGAAGAGGCCGCGCTCAGGCAGCATCCAGCAGAGCCCTCCTTGATGTGCCAGGCCCAGTGGGAGATGCTGGCCAGAAGGGCATGTCCTCACTCTGCCTTTCGGAGTACGTGACATGGCAGGTTCGGAGGGAGAGTTGAATTCTCCCAGCCTGGGCTGCATTTTTACCACGTGTCCTTTGTCATTTGGATGCAGACTATGTAATGAAATATATAATGTTTAAAGGTTTGAGACTCATAGCTTCCCCTTTTTTTCTTGCTTTTACTAGATTATTTTCTTAAGTTATTTTCCTTTTATGGTTTGAACAAACCTTTTATCACTGCAGTGCACCCCCATTGTCCCATCTTGGGTTTTTGCTTTGACTTTTCTTACCTGCAGCTTTTTGCACATGGTTCAGCTAAAAAGAAAATGATGCACGGGTGTCTTTGTGCTACACAAGAGAAAGCAGGGCTAGCAGGACGGGACACTTTCAGACCCGAGCTGCAGGGATGTCTCTCTCTCGGCCTCTAAAACCCCTGTGGGTTGCAGAATTGTAAGCTCTTGCTTTCTGTCCCACTTTGGGTTTTGTCTTTGTTTCTGGCACCAGAGGATGGCTCACTGCTTTGAGTTTTGCAGCTTGTGCAGAATTTACTTCTCCTGATGGCAAGAGGTGGGCTTTCTGTGTCAGTTCAGTCTTGTGTCCATTCGTGAACCCTGTATTCAAGATTTTTTCCCCTTTGGTTTGACTAGAATATTTCTTGACTAATGTTTTCACATATTTGTGCATGTCTGGTATCAATTCTCTTATTTCTGTGGGAATTATGCTTTAAGTTTGGAATTCTGGCATCAGTTTTTATTCCCTAAGAATTACTCAAAACTTTGCTCTGCTGTTTTGGGGCACTGAGTGTTGTTGATCAAAAGTCCTCGGTTAGTTTTAAATTTTTTCCCTCTTATTTCCTGTATAGAAAATCTCTTTTCCCCCCCTTTTTTGTCTTTTGTCTAGAAGAGTATAAGATACTCTTTTCATTTTTGGAATTCAGAAGATTCATTATATTATATCAAGGAGGCTTCTTTTTTTCTCCAAATTATTTGACATTCAGGGGGCCCTTTGCTTTGAAGACCCAAGTCTTTTTTCATTTCAGGAATCTTTTTTCTACCACATACTAACATATATTCTGCCACATTTCACCAACAATTGGAGGAGGCTGACTGCAAGAATAATGAACTAATAAGATAGAAATTCAGTCAGAACCTTAGAAAATAAATGTATCTGTTCTGAGACCCAGAACAGTAGCCGTGGATGAGCTTCAGTTTTGATTGTGAGCTTTCAAAGACATCATTAGTTGGCAAAGAAATCATCAGGTTCAAATTGACTGTGTTCTTCTTTTGCAAGCATATAAAAATTAATTATATTAACTTGTTTAAGGTATACATGGTGTTGTAAAAAAAAAAAAGAGAGAAGCAAAAAAGAAATTTATTTGAAATTTCACCAGCCATGCTGAGCCATTGTTAATATTTTACTATTTATCCTTTCAAACTGTGTGAAGATTTGTTTGAGTGTGTTTGTACATGAAACACATACACAGAGAAACAGATTGTACATCTTGTTCTTGAGCCTGTTTTTGATTGTGAACGTCAGTGAATTAGTCAGCCTTTGTTGAATAGAGGTCTGCTTCATTGAAAGAACTCTAGTGTATTCTTAAACCATATCTTATTAAACAGTCTTTCTTTTGGAAATTTTAGTTCCCCATTTTCTCCTATTAATACTGCTGTCATGGCTATGGAACGCAAAGGTAAATATAAGGGGAAAAGGGTCCAAATAACTAAGTGCAAAGACACGAGTGTTGTTTAAAAGGCAAGGAATGTGAATTTAAAGTTCACATAAGATTTTTTTGAAAAACTAGTCAACTTAGTTATAAGTCAGTGAAATTCAAACCAAAGCAGTGAGATACCATTTTTTCCCTGTTAAATTACTGAAGGTTAAGAAACACATGTCCAGGGTTCTTCTGTTACTCTGAGCAATAAGCAGAGTCTTTAGTGGGATTTTGACTGTCCTCCTGGAGGACAGTCTGCCTTTATTAAAATCAATCCCAGGTTTAGAAATTTATTGTAAGAAAATAATTGCATAATTGTGCAAAGTTGTAAAGATGGTGTAAGGGAATGTTAGAACATGAGGCATCACTAGGAGTAAAGAAAGCTAAACGATTCAGAAGGGGATGTATTAAATGATGATATATTCATGCCTTGGAATATTATGTAGCTGTTAAAATGATGGTGTCAGCCCACATTTATTGACATGGAGAAAAGTTCACAATTTTTTTTTATTGAGGCACATAGTCAGTTTACCATGTTGTGTCAATTTCTGGTGTGCAGCACAATGCTTCAGTCATACATGAATATATATACACATTCATTTTCATGTTCTTTTTCACCATAAGCTACTCACAGTTTTTTTAAGTGAAGTAGGGGTAGGGGGAAGTTTAGTTTCAACCCATTTTAATTTTTTAAGTAAATGTGTTATTTTTTAATATACAGAAAAATTTTGGTGAGCTCCATTCCACATATAACAGTGATTATATTTGCATGATGTGTTTATGAGTGAACAGTATTTTCATTTTTATAGTCTTCTATATTTTCTTAATTTTTCTTACAATGAGTATATATTTCCTTTTTAGCTAAGAAAATTAAACCTCTCATAAAATACATTCATTCTTTTGAATCAATGGTTCCATTTTTTGCTCTGTACCCTAAGTGATGGAAAAGGTGGGTGGAAAATCACTCAGGAATGTACTCTTCTCCCAGTATTCCTCTGTCACTGTATGTGGCAGCTGTCTCCACTGGGTTCCCCAAGCCAAACGCTAGGCGTCTCTTGGGTCCTCTTGCTTAGTTAGTACCAGGGTGTATTCACAGGTGAGCATACCTGTTCTCTCTGCCTCCACAGTATCCCAGTGCACCTGCTTCCACTACGATGCCCCCATCCCCTCCACGCAGGAGGACCGTGGCAGCCTCCTAACTGGCTGCTCTGCCCCATCCCTGTTCTCTTTTCGCTGCCCCCAGTTGCAGTCTGTTCGTCACAGAACCGTAGTTACCCTTTTTAGACAGAACTGTCATGTCCCTTCTGCTCCCTCATGATCCTGTGACGAAATTCCAAACACCTTCCTATATCTTACAAGGTCCCACGAGCTGTGGCCCTGCCCGCCTCATCCCCCCACCTTGGAGCACTCCCCGGTTCCCGCTTGCTAGACCACGCTGGACTTCTTTATGGTGCTGCAACACTCAGTGCTTGTTCCTGCCTTAGGGCTCCGAGCTGGCTCTCCTTTCTGATTGGAATCACCATCTTTATACTCGCGTTCTTGCCTGGCCAGCTCTTGTGTGCCATTTAGATCTCATCTTTAATCTTATTTCCCTATCACCCAGTTTAAAATACCAGGTTGTGCAGTCATATGACCCGTCGCCTTGTTTTTTTGTTTTGTTACAGTTCTCATTACTCCCAGTGCTTCTCTGATTATTTGGTTAGTTGGTGGATGTCAGTATCCGGCCCCTAGAATGTAAACCTTGTGAAAATTGGACACTTACTGGGCGTGTTCCCTGTAACCCTGAGTCTTGACCTTTGCATGGTACATAGTGGACACTCAGGAAATAGTCTGAATGAGTCCGTGAATGTTCATCCCAGCAGTATTCACAGCACTCAGACGAGTCCCAAGACGCCACTCTCGGAGGCCCGTGTTTCAAAGAGGCTTTAGCCCTGCACTCCTTCCCCGTCTTGTTGACGGCCCCTCTGCAGTTTTCTCTTAGATTAACCTTGAGTGCACTGGTGGCTGACCTGGGGGTGAAGCCAAACCACAGCACAGCCTGCTCTCCTCAGAGATGCCCTGTGCCCTGCTGACCGCTGCTCTGTCACTGGGGCAGGCCCGGCTCCTCCGCGGGAAGAGCTGCCCTCCCAGTCCCTCAGCCCACCTGCATGTCGGTGTCTTCAGACCTTTCCTGCCTGGGCACGGCTTCCAGCCTGCTGTGTTCTCCTCCCCTTCTTCCCCCGTCCCTTTCTAAGGACTCCCAGGATGTATTTGCTAGCTGCCCTTGTATGTTTAGATGTCACTTTCCTTTATTCCCAGTGCGAGAGAGACTTACACGTTTTGCTTATTTTAGGATGGGAGAGCTTGTTTGAAACGACAACCTGTTCCAAAGAAGAAAATCAGGAAGTAATGAATGAACTCACAGGTGATGGTCCTTTTGACTTCAAACTGGGAAAAATCTACATAAATGAGGACCAGCTAGAGAATCAGCAAGGCAAGACGCACAGACCTTTCAGGGAAGTCTTAGTTGCCATCCAGAAAACCTTTATGAAGGAGAACAGCTTTCTAGGTGTTGACCTTGGGGAAAGTCTTGATCTAAAATCATTTATGAGAAAACCGGGCATAGTTTCCAGAGGAAGGAAACCCCGTTCACAGCAGTATTCAGTTCTGTTTAAGCAACTGGGAATCGACACGGTGCGTAAATGTTACAAGTGTAATATCTGTGGGAAAATCTTCCTCCACAGTTCCTCCCTGAGTAAACATCAGAGAATCCACACTGGAGAGAAGCTCTATAAATGTAAGGAATGTAGGAAAGCTTTCAGCCAAAGCTCATCTCTGACTCAGCACCTGAGGGTTCACACTGGAGAGAAGCCTTATATATGTAGTGAGTGTGGAAAAGCCTTCAGTTTCACCACGTCGCTCATTGGCCATCAGAGAATGCACACTGGAGAGAGACCCTATAGATGTAATGAGTGTGGAAAAACGTTTAAAGGTAGCTCATCCCTTAATAATCACCAGCGAATTCATACAGGAGAAAAGCCCTATAAGTGTAATGAATGCGGGAGAGCCTTCAGCCAGTGCTCATCTCTTATTCAGCATCACCGAATTCATACTGGGGAGAAACCGTACGAGTGTACTCAGTGTGGGAAAGCCTTCACGTCAATATCGCGGCTAAGTAGACACCATAGAATTCATACTGGAGAGAAACCCTTTCATTGTAATGAGTGTGGAAAAGTATTCAGTTACCATTCAGCCCTTACTATACATCAAAGAATTCACACTGGCGAGAAACCTTATGCCTGTAAAGAATGTGGGAAAGCCTTCAGCCAAAGCTCAGCTCTTATACAGCATCAAAGAATTCATACTGGAGAAAAACCTTATAAATGTAATGAATGTGGGAAAGCCTTCTCCTGGATTTCACGGCTTAATATACACAACAGAATCCATACTGGAGAGAAACCATATAATTGCAAGGAATGTGGAAAAGCTTTCAGTTCCCACTCAGCAGTTAATACTCACCGAAAAATTCATACTGGAGAGAAACCTTATAAATGCAATGACTGTGAAAAAGCCTTCAACCAAAGCTCCGCTCTGATTCAGCACCAGAGAATTCATACTGGAGAGAAACCGTATAACTGTAAAGTCTGTGGGAAAGCCTTTCGACAAAGTTCATCCCTTATGACACATATGAGAATTCATACAGGGGAAAAGCCTTATAAATGCAGGGAGTGTGGGAAAGCTTTCAGTCAGAGCTCATCCCTCACCAACCACCAGAGGACTCATACTGGAGAAAAACTGTAAGTAAAAAGCATGTGGCAAAAGCTCCCAACTGAAGTTCATGCCATTGACTATCAGAGAATTCACCCTGGTGAGAGCATCAGGAAGAGTATTAACTGTGGGTTAAGCACCAGAATTTATACCTCGTCAACCATGAGAGACTTCGGGGTGCAGGATAACCTTAGGGACAGTAGGAAAACTTTGGTACCACTGTTTTTTCATGTGTTGTTAAGTTATTACAGACCATAGAATAGGTAGATCAAACAGTATTTTATTTTCTTTGTGGTGATCACAGCCACCAGCTTTCCCAGCCGTCACTGGGGAAGCATGTAGATCGATGGAAAAGTGTAGCCATAACATTCCAGACTGCAGATGAATGTAGGATTCTGTTTTTCTGAAACTGCATTTTGAGTGTCGTGCAGGTAAGTTGTACTAGGAAGAATGTTTTGGAGGGGAGAGTAAGCAGGTGACCTGGAGCTACCTCACTGTCACTAAAATTTGTTTTTGTAATAGTTTAAAAGTAAATTCTGCACTTGGAGATTAAAACTTCGGAGTTATTTCTCCCCTGCTTCCTTAGCCACTCACCTGAGAAGAAAATCACTCCATAACCTGCAGGTATAAATCTCGTGCGTTTTCTCCCTGGCTGCTTGCTCTAAACTGAATCAGATCGGAGGTCACATTATTTCAAATCACAAAATGCATCGTATGTCACTTGTTTTCCTCATGAAGTGATTGCCTTTGCTGTGTTGAGAATTAAAGGTTATTTAGACAACTGTTGCTTTTTGCAAGTTAATTTACTGATAAATGTAAAAAATTACCTTGCAGTGTAACCATAGGGAGGGTGACTCTTGGCTCCCAGGCTGTGCCTGCCTCCTTGGACTTTCTGGTCACCAGCCACTGGGAAGGCCCAGGGGCGTGGAACGTGGGTTGTCCTCCTGGGAGGTAAAGGGACAAGGAAGCTTTCACTCTTACATTCCACCTTCACCCCCGTCAGGTGATGCGCCCTCCCTCCCCACACTCTGAAGGCCGCCAGACAAAATGCAGGCTCTACGTTCAGATGCTTTTTCCTCCAAAAAAAAAAATGGACTCTTATTTTGATAAGTTATTTATCCCACTAAATCATTTCTAAAATGTGAATAATAATTCGAGCAAGCTGAAGACAGTTATCTCAGAAGTAAGACTGAAAATCTGTTGAACCCCGTAGAGGCTCACACCGGGTTCTGCCCCGTGTATCGGGCATAGGCAAGCACTTGGGGACAGGAATATTCATTTCACTTTAAAAGGCTTTAGTTTTTTCTGTTTGCCCAGATGCTTAACAAACAAAAACCAAAACTCCAGGAAGGTATTGGGGTTGGAGATTAAACAAAGCAGAAGTCAGTTGACTTCAGCTTTTGCCTTCTGGGACTAGTCAGTCTCATCGTTTCAGACTCGTGAGGAACAAACTCTTCTGGGTCACTTAATGCTCCATCTGCAGTGCCCCTTTCTCCACAACCGTTCTTTTAAACTCTAATTACCTAAGGCGGGAAAATTCTGGGAAACACATAACTTCCCTATCTTAGTTCGGGCTGCTGTACCCAAATACAGGCACTTGGTGCCTTATAAAGAACAGAAACTTACTTCTCACAGTTACGATGGCTGGGAAGTCCAAGATCAAGGCGCCAGTATGCTTGTGTTGTGGTTAGAACCCCCTTTCCTGGTCCGTTTCTGGTGCCTCCTCATGGTGGCGGGGGTGAGGGTTCTCCTGGAGGCCTCTGACAAGGGCACTAATCTATTCAATGAGGGAGGAGCCCTCACGATGGTCACCTCCCAAGACCCCACCTCCTAATTCCTAACACTCATCTTTGGGGTTGGATTTCAACATGAATTTTGAGGGGACGCAAACATTCAGACCAAAGCATTCCCCAAGTATTATAATCCTAAAATCACCCAAAAAATCAAAACCACACAAAATATTAGGCCTAGTTATTTTTACGGTAAGGTCTGTCAAACTTGCATATAACAGGTTGTGTAAATCTTGCGGGATCTTTCAGAGGAGATTGCCTACAAGCATGGCGACTTTAACATAACCCAGCACCAAAATCAAGTAAGGAAAGTACAAGAAAGGAAAACCGCAGGCCAGTGCCATCCAGGGACAGAACTGAAAACTCCTGAACAAGAGCGTTAGCAAATTAATCCCGAAGTACCTAAACATGGTAAATACATCGTGATAAATGTAGGTTTTTCGTGGGTTATTTTAACATTAGGAAACTTACAGATACTGTGCACAGCCTTAACATTAAGGTCCATATGCTCATCTCAATAAATGTAGAAGCAGCAAACAATGCACAGTTCCCATTCATGACGTCAGCCAAGCAACAGCAGAAAGAACATTGGGGTTGTTTCCAGTTTGGGGAAATTATGAATAAAGCTGCTACAAACAATTGCATATAGGTTTTTGTGTGAACATAAGTTTTCCTTCCTCTTTGGATAAATACCCAAGGGTGGGATTGCATAGTCAGCTGAGAAGTGGATATTAAACTTGATAAGACATTGTCAGACTTTTCCACAGCAGCTGCAGTGTTTTACATTCTCATCAGCAACGTACAAGGGCTCTGGTTTGAATGTGGGTTCTGCTGCCGCCTCGCCAGCACTTGTTAGCACTTGTTAACACTTGTTACTTTTCTTTTCTCCCCGCATGATAGCCGTTCTAACAGGTATGAAAAGGCATCTCGTTGTGGTTATGACTTGCGTCCCCTAATGACCAGGGATGTGGAGCATCTTTTAATGTGCTTTTTAGCCATTGTATATCTTATTTGGAGAAATGTCTGTTGAAATCCTTTGCCCATTTTTAAATTGCACTGTTTGTTGTTGTTGTCAAGCCGTGGGAGTTGTTTATATGTCCTGCGTGTACTTTCTGGCACTTCCTTATTTTCGGTGCTCTTACATACCAGGCAGCTGTTGCATATTTTCACATGTAGGGCATACTTTCTGGTGGTGGTTTTGTATCAATTTTAGGAACACCGCTGCCTCTTCTCTTTTCTCTTCCATACCCTTTATTGTTTTCTTTTTAAAGGTTATGTTGGGAGTTCTAGATTTATACCAGCATCACTACCTCATCTCCAAGAATTACCAGAAGAAACATTTTTGTTATCCACTCAAATAACAAGTCATCATGTCTACCTGATTTTTATTTGTCTATTCCAACAATATTTTTTAAGTGCTTATTATGTGCCATATCCCCAAACTTGGTTGTTCCTAAAACAGAACAAGCCACTGGCAGGCCTGTACCAAGAGAGGTCTAAAAGCTGCTGGTTCTCCAACATCTGCTTTGTGATCTCTGCTTCAGTAGAAAGGTATGCGCCAAGGAAAACAAGCTAACAAAACTCCGATTTCTTTTCAGCAACTAGATTACACCCAGTCAAAAATTATAGGTTTTCATGACTCACCCCATAAATTTGTAGAGCTGTGATGGAAAGACCCAGACAGAATTACCCTCAGAACCCTATATTTCAATACCATCTGGCCTGTATATCTCCTCATTTAGGTCAGTGGGGTTCTTTCTTCTAAACAAGTATTTGCAGTCACTCTTAAATGTATCTGTACAATTATAATACCCTTTAAACCTCTAAGAGAGTTCATATAGGACTGGAAGATACAAATAACTTACTGCCTATTTCTGTCATTAACACTCAGAATCATAGTAGTACCTGGGTGGCATTCTAAACGGTATACGTGTTATGTTCCCCCAGTCTAGTCCGTCCATCACCCTCAATTCCACATGTGCACGAGGATGGGTGTCACTAAGATCATCAGCTGATTAAGAGAGTAAGATAGAAGAGGAGCCGTAATTTAATTTTAAACACGGTGCATATACTCCATTTTATTTAGCCTTTCAGATTTTGAATAGTTGGGAACAATTCCCATTATTCCTTTTCCACATTTTTTCTTTTTTTCCCTCACTGTAAAGAGAAGGAAGGGAAGGGAGGAACTAAGGAAGGAAAGAGGATGGAGAGGAGGGAGGAAGCAAGGAAGGGAAGAAACAGTTTGCCTTCAGTTACACCACCATGGACCCAAGGGGCCTGCTGGGTCAGGACAGTGGGTTTCTTACTATGTCATGGATGCTGTATGCAGTGTAGACATTTTTTCAAATAAAGCAGATGGTCATTTCTTTTTAAAGAATAAACTACATTAGAAAGAGAAAGTGAAAGAATAATCACTTTATAAATTGGATTCTGTAAGCTTGGAAGATAAATTTGAAGGCTTCTCCCAGAAATGGAGGAAAGGACAAAGAATTAAAATGTAAGATCTTCACATTGTCATGAAAGCCACACGCCAAGAATAAGAGTTTAATAAAGGAGAAAAAAAAATAGGACAGACAGTGCCTTAGCCTTTCTTTGTATCTCAGACAAAATAATGGAAAAGACCAAATTGCTAGATACAGGGGCAAAAAAATAGAAATACTTAAAGATACAGGAAACAAGGAGGGCAGGGTGGAGATTTATAAAGTCAATGTGGAGAAATAAACAAGCTTACCAACAAGAGGAGAAAAAGCATATTGGCCTCAGATTTCTCCAGAAAACTAAGTACAAGAGGCCCACATAGTAACAGAGGGCACAGATGACAACTAGGCGGGGACAGTGTGAAAAAGAAACAGAAATGCCAAGTCTCTCAAAAGAGAAAATAAAGTTGGTATAGACATGATCAATAAAGAAACCAGTTAAATATAAATTTAAAAACAAAAATGATAAAACTCAAGGGAATGGCCAAAATTCATATCTGAGAAAGAAAAGGGAATATGGAAGTACTACAGTTAGATACTAGTAGTCATGGCCTATTAGCTCAGATTTTTAAAATTTTACCTGGGACAGTGAGTAAAATAAAATTGCACTTGGTTTAATGTATAAAGTATAAAACTTTAATAAACAGAAACCTCAAATAGGGACGGGAGACAGCAGGGGGCGCGCTCACCCCACAACAGGAAGAGCCCTGCAGGAAAAGGGCATTCGTCCTCCGGCACCAGCGCGGCCAATGAGAGACTGTCTGGACTCAGCCAATGAAAAAGAACTTTCTGTTTATAGCCTTCTCATCTTCCTTTGCCCCCTCTTTAAAAGAGTTCTCTCCATTTTTGCTGGGGACTTGCACAACCGCATTTGCAGACCCCAGATTGCGATTCTTTGTTTATCCTGAATAAACCCATTTTTGCTGGAGAAATAACTGGCAGCCTGTTTGTTTTAGGTTAACAAAAGAAAGTCAAGAGAGAAGGTAATTCTTAATTTTTATAACCAGAAAAATAGGTCATAAAGAATATCTTTTTTTAAAATGTAATATAATTACCAGGACTGTTTTAAAAGTATAGATACACTTCATAGTTGAAAAACAGGATATTGCAATGTTCATAATATCTTCATCTTTTCCATATTTTGAATTTTGAGTTTTTCTAACCACTTGTCATAACTTCTATTCATTCCAAACTGCTGTCTTCACTCACACTTACTGTAATGGTCTTCTAACTAGTCCTCATCTCTGTACTTCTTCCTTTGACCCTTTAGTTTATTCTCAGCACAGCAGAGTGATCACTGAAAAAAATGACATGAGTGTCTCTTCCATGTACAAAGCATTCGCTTCCAGAGCAACATCCAGTGACATAACGACCAATAAGAGCCTAAAATTCTAGCCCTCTTGCCTCTGATCCCCTGCTTCTCTTTCCCTCCTTATTTCTGTTTCAGCAACTGTATTCTTAATTGTTCCTTGAACAGACCAGGCATGCTCCCACCTCAGGACACCTGCTTTTAAAAAATCTATCAGAAAGCCACATACATGTTTGTTAAATGAATGAATAATGAATCTTTTACAACAGTGAAAATGAATGAACTTCACGTGTATCAAGACAGGTGAACATAACGTATGTTCACCCAGGGAAAGAAACATACCCCTGTGGTGCAGGATGTGAGTGAGGCTGGGGGAAGCTCTCCTCATCCCAGGAAGGGGGCGATGGGGTAGCCGGAGGTACAGGGGAAGTGTGAGGTTAATTTTGCCCAACGTCAACCAAAAACGGCTTTAAATGTAAGCGGTATGGAAATAAAATTGAGTGAGCATTCCCATTCCAAAAAAAAAAAAAAAAAAGGTGGTGAACTTGTTCATGTCGAGCATTTAAATCAGAAGAACATATACCAGATTCTGTTTACACAAAGATCAAAAACCTTGCAAAAGTAAACACTTGCTGTTTTAGGGACACATACATATAAGGTACTCATCAGGTTCAGCAAGGGAATTAACACAGTCTAGAGTATATAAATTCCACAATTTATGGAAGCGTTTGGATAAGTCTTCCAAAATCCTGGCCAGGTTCTTTTGTAAGCAGAGTGTAGGGTATGTGGGTATTCGTTTTATTATTAAACGGCACCTATGCATACATTATCTTCTGGGTACACATTAAAATAATTTTTAAAAAATAAAACTAGCCGGTGGGCTCTACGGCGCATGGACCCTCCTAAAGACGTCAAAATTCAGGATTGTTTTTTTCAAATAGTTTTGCCTGCCTAACGAAACAAGCCAGGCGGCTGAGTTGGGCAGCGAGCACCCGGAGGAAAGCACCCACCTGGCTCTCCCCGTGCGCGCGCCCTGGCCTCGCTGCCCGACCGGGACAGCGGGACGGAGGGCTCCCCGGACGGGAAAGCGCTCGCCTCCCTCCCGGAAGTGGCCGCGCCCCGGCGCCCCCTGGGAAGTGTAGGCGGCGCGCGGCCCGAGGCAAGCCGGGAGTCGTAGTTCTTGGGGTTCGCGGGGCGGCGGGGAAGGCTCCAGCGGCCTTCTTGGGGTTCTGGGTACGGGTGATCCCAGCTCTGCTAGGGCGGCCTGCCTAGGACCGAGAAGCTCCCTGCTGCCTCTTCGTGGTGGCGGTCGGAGGCCCCGCGGGTGTCCGTCTGGCCGGGGGGGTGTGCGGGGCCGGGCCGGTGCGTCAGGAGGCGGTCCGGTGCGCGCGGCTGGACATCGCTGGTCCCCGGGACACGCGCGGGGACGCAGCGCACCTGCCAGGTGAGGTGGGGCGTGCCTGGGACTGCTGTGTGTGTGTTGCGGGGGAGTCTCAAGGGGCCGTCTTCCCTGAAACTTGTAAGTGAAACAGATAATAAACACAACAGCTGGCGCCCATAGAGAGCCTCGGTGCGCCAGGCTCTTGCCGGGCGCCTCGGACGAGCTAACTCGTTTCACCCTGATAACGGGGGTCGGCTGTGCACGTCCTCCTATTACAGGGAAAGAAAGTGAGACACAGACTGGACAGGTAAGTTGCCACATTTAACTGGGGCCCTGGACTCGGACCATGAGTCCCCTTTTGAATCTACTACTAACCGATTTTGTTTCTCTGGGCAAGTCAGTAGACTCCCCGCTTCTCAGACTCCCTCACATCTGTGAAATGGGGAAGCAGTAACTTTAGAGTCGCTGTGAGGATTAAGTATTATATGTAAAGCACGCAAGACGCCTAGCAGGGAGAAGGTGTGCGTCGCATCTACGGTACTGCTGCGGCAGCTTCCCTCTCCCGGCCCCGGGACCACGCAGCGCCCTCGGCGCGCTGAGCCTCCTGCCGGCCGCTGTCCCCGCAGAGCCCGCTGCAAACCCAGGCAGCCAGCGCAGGCAGCCGTGGCCAAGGCTCTTCTCTGCCATTGGTCTGGCTGCTCCTCCCACCTTCTCTCCCAATTGGGGCTTGTGTTTGGAGCTGTGGATGCTATAATAGGTGGCGCTCTTGGAATTTGTGATTAGGAGTGGCAACCTATCTGGCGTACGTCGTGCATGTGTGTGCGTGTGTGTGAGAGAGTATTTTAACCATGTTACCTCGGACAGCTATGGTAAGGCTAGATGCAGAGAGAGAAAAAGGGAGAAAGAGGGTGAGAAAGTTCACAGGTTAGAGGTTACTCACAGTTCCCTAGAGAGAACACAGCACTCCAGGCAGGGCCCCTCAGAGGGAGCAGCTGGGCCTGACATTAGGCAGAGAAAGAGAGGGCGAATGTGGGGAAGCACCTTTATTGTCGTTTCTTCAGGAAGGAGAGGGTGAGGCAGGGCAAACGGGCTTAGGACCAGTTGGCTGTGTTTGAAAGTGGCAGCCCAGGAATCTCATGTTTGCTGTGACTGTTTGAGCGTGTAGTTTAAAATTCCCTTAAGGACTCCAGATACCTATGGTGAGTCAGTCTGCTTAGACGCAGCTAATAGACCCCAGGCGGATGTGAAAGCATCATTTATAGAAATTAGCAGTATGGTTAATACAAGGAGGAGGTGGAGATGGGCAAACTGTCTTAGAGCTTCATTGGCTTTTTTACTTGGTTTGCGTCATTGACGTGGGTGGCTTTGTCAGGACATGATAGACATTATGGGTGGCTGTAACGTCCTTTTTCCAAGCCATCCCTTGACACCAGAGTTCTTCATGACACCTTTTTTTTTCCTCTGCAGATCTACCTTGTCAAGCATTCTGCTCTCCCTTGACGGGAAAACTGAGAAGGAAAGAATGGCACTGGATTTCCTGCCTTCTCAGGTGACAGTAAGTGAATTTTGTCTTTTTCATGAATTGCCTCCTGGGTTCAGAGATGGTGGATGTATTTCCATCCTTTGTCCAGATACTTTACCTTACAGTGGTAACTATGGAGAATTCAGACCCTCTTAGATTTTTCCCCATGATCCTGGATTTATCAAGGGGTCACTGAGGAATGTGTGTCCTCTGTCCTCAGACCTCAGACACAGGTCACTCTTAATTCACCCTAAACTCATTTTGACCAAAGATTAAGTCAATTGTGAACATAGGCTTCCAGATGGAGTAAGTGTTTGGTGTGGAGTATGGGGTATTAGGCAGGCTTTGTCTTCACAGATGATACAGTGTCATTTGGGGCTAAGCCAGGGAAGGTCAGAAGACACCCTCAACAAACATTTATTGAGCACTGACAGTGTACAGGATACTGTGCAGGGCACTGGAGGTACAGAGAGGAAAGGTGTTATTTCTGTCTTCAAGGAGTTCATGGTACTGATCTTAGGAGATGATCAATCGTCCAGAAAGATTCAGGGGAAAGATCCAAGCAGTGGAGTTACTTTGAGCTGATACTGAAGGGCAGGCCTGATACTGGTGGGCAACCCAGAAGGAGTGTAGCTTGGCCCGGGCCCTGAAGCCGGCAGTGGGGAGGGCAGAGGGCTCCCCCTCTCTTGGGAGATTGTCTGCTTCATGCAGCTGTGATGTTAAACTGTCCAAAAGCCCCTTTCATCTGCCTGACTGGTGCCTCTGTCTCCTCTGATTGTTTTTTCCCTGCTATTTCACACTCCCCTCCTGGGCTCTTGTTTCTTGCTCTTTCTCCTTGAGATCTGTTTTCATTATTTAACCCTCTCCTTTCTGAGGCTCTTTCTCAAATCTCTGTCCTCAAGCCTGAACTTTTCCCTAGAGATCCAGTCTGTCACTCCCCAAACCTTGTGAAATATTCCCCACGAAAGTCCTGTCTTTCCCCCAACACCAGCTTCCTTCCATTCTGTTGACACTTCCTGCTTGTCTACAAAGCAGCGTTAGCCCGGAGGGTGAAAATGTGGACTCTGAAAGTTGGTTTCACGAGTTTGCATGCAAGCTAGACATGGGACCAGGCACATTATTTTCTCTCTCTGCCTCTTTTCCTCATTTGAAAGTGTGGTTAGTAGTATACATACCTCATTTAATCCTTACAAGAGGAGAGTTAATATCTGCATTTTACAGACGAGGAGGCTGAGTCACAGAGCAGCAAGTAACTTAATCAAGGTCATACAGCTGGGTTTTGAAACCCAGACGAGACAGTCTGTACAGTTCACATGCTCTGAGGCAGACTATGTGAAGTGCTGAGAGCAGTGCATGGTACATATCAAATCTCAGTAAATGCCAGCTGTCACGACTTTAGTAACAGCAGAAACAGCATTATTTTAGGACCTGCTGAATTTGGTACATCTCTCCTCACTAGGCTAGGTTTTCCTTCGATTCTTTAATTACAAGCAGCGTTCAGGGTGTTTCAGGTAACCAAAATATAAAACCAGCAAAATGCAGTGCAAAGCAAAACGCAGCTGTGACCTGGGCCACCCTCTGCCTAGAGTAGGGCTCGTGCCTGTCGTGAGCTTTCTCACACCCCCAGGCTGGAGAGGCTGACTTGAGTTTAGCTCAAGGAAGAGGGAGAGAAGTATGCTTGCACCTCGGAGCCAGATTTTGTGGACCACTAATTCAGTATCTAACCCTTCGATCATTAAGTCTCTTAGAGACCCCAGGGGACCCCATCACAGGTCTCATTACCCCATTTGAGTCCCATCAGTGGCAGTGTTCAATCTCACCTTCTTTCCTCACTGAAGGTCCTGAGAGGGGAATTTCTCTCTGCTGTCTGTCAGAAAAATCAAACAAACATAATTTTTGGAAGAAGCAGGATACTCGCAGATTTTACAAATAGTCCTTATTCTATTCTATTTGCATATAACATGTAATTTATCTTGTGGGGGAAAGATACGTAGGGCTTGGTGCTGATTGCTTTATAGCTATAGTTTGTCAGTTAACTTTTTTTTGCAGTAAATCAGTACCTGTTTTTGGTATTGTCACTATTTTTTTAAAATTAGTTTTTGGAGACAGTTTTAGATTTAGAGAAAGAGTTCAAAGGTAGTACCGTACTTACCATGTAAGTACATAGTTACCACGTACCCCTCACCTAGTTTTCGCTATTATGAACATCTTGCATTATTATGAAACATTTGTTACAATTAAATGAGCCAATGTTGATACCTTATTATTAACTAAAGTCCATACTTTATTCATATTTCTTTAGTTTTTAGCTTAAGTCTTTCTCTGTTCCTGGGTCCCATCCAGGTCACCATGTTACATTTAGTTGTCATGTTTTCTTAGGCTCCTTCTGGTTCTCTGGTTCTCAGACTTTCCTTGTTTCTGATGATCATGACAGTTTTGAGGGGTATTGGTTAAATATTTTATAGAATATTCATCTAATGTGATTTGCCTGATATCTTTCTTAATGGCATTATGGATTTGGGGAGGAAAGCTACAGAGGTAGTCATCAAAATGACATACTGATAAATGACCTATCACTGTTGGCGATGACCTTATGGCACCTGGCAGGATTCTCCACTGCAAACGTCCTCTCCTTTTCCATCTGCCCCCCTATCCTCTGTGGGGAGGAGTCACTGTGTGCGGCCCACCCACAAGGAGCAGGGATGATGCTCCACCTCCTTGGGGGCAGAGAATCGACATAAGTTATTTGAAATTCTGTACAGAAGGTTGTTGCTTCTCCCTCATTGTTTTTATTAGTGTGGGCTCATAGATCCGTATTTTCTATTTCGGGTTATAATCTAATACTGCTTTATTTTGTTGCTCAAATTGTTCCAGCTTTGGCCATTGGGAGCTCTTTCAGTTTGTTCCTCTGTCCCTTTGACAGACCCCGTCAGCGTGTGGGTTTGGTTTTGTTTTTGGAGCACTTCCTTACTTTTGGCACTGCGCGATGCCTTCGGCTGATTTTGTGTATTCCCTGGCCCAGTACCAAAATCAGCTCTTTCTCCAGTAGCCCTGGTATTTTTCCTTGGAGAAGGGTGTTAGAAGCAAGATCCGGGCCTTATGTTTACTCATTGCTGCTGGGGTGTCTTTGCTTTTAGACCCTCTCAGCTGATAGAGGAAACTCATGTGTATGTGTGTGTGTGTCTAAACATTTCTGTAAGTAACCATCTAGGTGTACGGTTTTATATATGTATGTGGATAAAACCGTCTGTATGTGTATTTCTGTAGGTAACCACCTGTATGTATGTTAAGCTAAGTATTCATACTGATGTCTCCAACTCTGATTTCATGCCACAGGGGTTGTTCTAACCTCCTTTCTTTCCTTATCTGTAACTTCCCGCTCCAACAGCAGTGAGAAACCTAGCCCCCCCTCACCACCCCCACCCCCCGTCTGCCAGCCGATGACGTTAACCCTTCAGTTCCAGGCTACATGGGTAGCAGTATCTGAACTGTTAGCTCATACCCCGCTGGGAGTCTACGTTGTCAGCCAGGGTGCAGTGCTTCTGCGCGGTCCCGCTGGTCTCACAGACCCCACTCATTTCCACAGTTAGGAAGGTCAGCACCTCTCCTACCACCTCCTTCAGTAGGTTGGGCCGTACGTTTGTACTGTATGTAGACTGTCTGTCACACTCTGTGTTCCATTCCGGGACCCTCTAGCATTGGAAATGAGCTTTCTAAATTGGCATCCATTAAGTTTCACTCTCTGTGTTGTAAATTTCTCTGGGTTTTGACAAATGCAGAGTGTCACGTATCCACCGTTACAGTAGCATACAGAATGGTTTCACTGCCCTAAAATGATCCCTTTGCTTCACCCGTTTAGCCCTCTTCCCCTGCCCTACTCCAAACCGCTGCCAACCACAAGTCTTTCTACTGTCTCTGCATGTCAGTAGTGCTTCTTTTTTTAAAAAGAAAATTTAACGGTTGCCCTGCAGTTTGCAGTCTAAATTTACAACTAATCTAAGTCCACCTTTAAGTAACACCATGCTGCTTCCTGGGTGTTACAGATACAGAGCAGTCCCCGTCCCTCCCACCCATCCCTCGTGACCTTGCTGTCACTCGTTTTACCCCTCATATGCTGTCATCACTCAGTTCGTTGTTATTATTACTTTAAGCTGTTACCTTTTAGATCAGTTAAGAATAAGGCAAATAAACGATTTTATTTTCACTTGATTCCTTCTTTGCTGCTTTTCCTTAATGTAGATTCAAGTTTCTGACCTGTATTATTTTCCTTCTCCCTGAAGAACTTCTGTCATTTCTTGCAGGGCAGCTCTGCTGGTAATGAATTTTTTGCTTGTCTAAGAAAGTTTATTTCTCAATCCACCACGCCCTCCTTTTTTAAACCCTTTTGTGATGTTTTTTCTTGATGGTGTCATCAGAAGCTCCCATTAATCCAAAAAGATGGCGTGAGAGCGTGGGTACGTAAGCCACCTGGCACAACGTCTGGTGCCCAGTGAACACGCAGCAAGTTGTACCCCAGTTGTCATCACTGATGTTCTTAGTGATCTGTTCTCTACTGATACCGTCCCCTGTTTTCCAGCATTGCTCTAAATGTACTCTGATTTTTTTCCCCTTTTATTTAATTTGGATTTTGAGTGGCAAGGAGGAGATAAATGGATGCACTCGGTTACTCTGACAAACCCCAGGTTGGTATGTAAATTCCCTCTTGGCAGGAAATTTGCCCCTTTTTTCTTACCCTCAGAGCAGGCAGCATGGGTCTTTGCTCTAAGTGGGCACTCAGTAAATATCTGTTTAGTAATTGATGGGTGGTTCCAGAAATAACACGAATAGTTGATTTGGAATACTTAGAGTCCTGGGGCATTTCAGAATTGGTTGCCACACATCCCAGTGTCACCTCCTCACTGAGTCTCCCGGTGGAGAAGATGTGGTCTGGGCGGACAGGAGTGGCTTTGCCGTTACAGGGGTCTGTGACGTTCGGGGATGTGGCCGTGTTCTTCAGCCGGGACGAGTGGCTGCACCTGAACCCCGCGCAGAGAGCCTTGTACCGGGAGGTGATGCTGGACAACTTCAGCGCCCTGGCTTCTCTGGGTGAGGAGGTTGCCGGGCGCGGGCACCTGCTGCGGGGGCACCTTAGGGCTCCCTCTGGGGTTCGAGTCTGTGGGCCTCTCTCCTGCACACCCCCGGGAAAGGACCAGAACCTGTAGAGTTGAAAGCGTGCCTGTTTGTCGTGATGCCCTTCATGTCGTGACGCTGTTCTTCCTCTGCCTGCCTCCTGCCCTGCCCCCCGCCCCGCCTCCTGATCCAATGACCAGATCCCAGTTTAGTGTCTGAAAACCGTACAGGAAGGCCTCCCATCTCAGAGGCTTTCATACTTAGGGCCCCGTATTGTTCCTGAAGCAAACCCGCCTCCTGCCCCATCCCCCAAAGTGCTGGTGTTGCCCCTCTGCCCTGCAGGGTCTGGCTTGTGAGTCCGGGGGTTGCTCTCCTGCCTTCTGTTCCAACTCCATTTCCTTCCTCGCGAGCAGGGATTCCATTTTCAACGCCGAAGGTGATCTGCCGGTTGCAGCTAGGAGAAGACCCCTGTATGGTGGAAAGAGAAATCCCTGAAGACCCCCATCTCGGTGAGTGAGTGACTGGGCGACGGGCACGAGCGGGTCCTGAGGAGGGCTCGGAGAGCTCCTGGGGATTCAAAGCCCCGTGGAGACGCTCAGGGCCACCTGGTAGACAGCCCCTTGGTTGCAACGGTTTCTTTGCATCAGGAAGATCCCTGTCTTGACCTCTTCCTCCTGTGCACTCCCTGCGCTCTCTGTCCCTTGCTTCCACCGCTCACTCACTTCCTCCTGCCGTCTGTGGCCCCTTGGTCTTCATGGTTTCTTCTCATCTGTGTTTACACCTGTTCGTGTCTGACAGATTAAAGACTTCACACCTTCTGCCACATTTTGAAATCTTTATAATTTTTTCATTTCTGTAACCATCCACACATTTCAGAGTATTATCAACGTCCTTTTATTTCTGGTTTCTTAACATTTCCCTTTTATTTTCTTGAAACTGGGTTGTCATCTTCCGCTGTTACGTTCAGCCGGCTTTTGTTAACATAACCCCGGGGGCCTTTCTAGTCCGAGGCCGGCAAACTTTTCCCATAAAGGACCAGGTAGTAACTGTTTTGGCTTTGGGAGCCGTACGGTCTCTTGCAAGCATTTAACTCTGCTGGGGGTGGTGCCAA
Organism: Vicugna pacos; assembly: GCF_048564905.1. NCBI lineage: Eukaryota > Metazoa > Chordata > Mammalia > Artiodactyla > Camelidae > Vicugna > Vicugna pacos. Next base: position 7,354,272 of record NC_133008.1, on the reverse strand, counting down.
GGCAGCCAGAGACAGTACTTAGGCGAGCGGGTGTGGCTGTGTCCTCACAGAACTTTGCAGAAACGGGGGGCAGCTGGATTTGGCCCAGAGACCTGAAGTTTGCTGACTGCTCCGCTAGCCCGGTCTGACCTAGTTGGTCTTTATCACCAAACTGTAGGTTGTCAGGACTGGGGGATCACTTAAAGATGATCAAATTTCACTTCCTCTTTTTATATCTGAATAAACAGAGCATCAGAGATTTTTAAATACTTTGGTCACAGAGCTACAAAGCTGAAGTGTCGTGACAAGAACCTAGATCACCAGTGTCATTTCTGTTTACCATGTGACGTAGATCCGCCAATATTGTGCTCCTGTCTTTGTGGTTTAAGTTTTAATCTACGAGTCTTGCTTTCGTTGACATCTTTTTTTCACTTGTTCTCCCTCCAGATATTTTTCGACTTTATTAAAATACAGGTTTCTCCTAATAAAGAGTTAGCAGGCAGTGCAGTGCAGCATGTAAGACGATGGTTTGAGCTTAGACATTCCAGCTGTCACTTTACCCCACTGCGATTTGCAGAAGTCTCATGAGCGACGGGAAAGTTAACCCTCTCCTCCCGGAGCCGTGTTCTCTCCACCCAGCTTCCACGCCGTCAGCAGAGTGATCTTTTTGAAACTCAAGTGTTCATCCTACACCTTAAGTGACTTCATTGTTTCTCTGTTATCCATGGAGTGAAGTAAGATTCCTTAATGTGGCATTAAGCCTACGTCATAGCTTGTCTGCAGATTCCTATGTGGTTTCGTCAGTGGCCACTTCCACTCTGGCGCCATGCTCTGGCCACGCTGTGTACTCATGAGCATCTGTGTGTTTGTCCTTAGCTTGTCTCTCCTCTTCCGTCCTGTCCACTGGGAAGCCACCTCCCCTCCAGCGCCCGTCTGCCCGCCTCGCAGGCCGCCCTCGTCTGCGGGTTCTCCTTGTCTCTCCTGCTTCCCAGTCCGCGTTCATCTGCCCGTCGTTTGTGTCCATGTAGCACCTTCTGCATGCCTGGAACATGTCCATTATAGTATTTATCATAATGGATTATAGTTGTTTTGTTTCCATTTATTAGTAGTTACTCACTTCTTTCTAATTAGATTGCATGTTTAAGGGAGAGACCAAGTCTTTGAATTCTGTGCCTCCAGCATCCAATATATTGGATTTGGTCAATATTTTTTTAAATTGAATTGAATTGCCTCTACGATTAACTCAGTGCCAGTGAGGTTCAAAATGAGGTGCCCAGTCCAGCCAGACCACTGCAGCCATATCATTTTCAGATTCCATCCTGTCCCTCCTCTGAGCCACGCTGCCCCCTCTGCCGAGTATGACCACTCTGTCTTATTACTACCTGCCTAAGAACTGGTAACGCCTTCAGTTATTATGTTATTCTGAATTCTTCATTCAGTTATTCAGAAACTTGGCCTTACTGTGCTTAACCAAAATTTTGACTAGTTCCAACCTGGATTTCCTTCTTTAGCCAATACGCCTCCCCTGCACGGGTTACTGTCCCCACGGATGACTCTGACCAGCCTTCTTTCTGGCTCGCACGGCCTCCTTTCTTTTTCTGTTGAAGCCCGTCCCTTCTCTGCCGTCCGTCTCCCTTCACACGGCCGTTCTTTACTAACGCTGTTGGCCGCAGTATCCTCATTCTCTGAGCCTCAAACCAGAGCCCCACACCGTGGAGGAATGAACGGTTACTGTCTGGTCATTTATTTATTTCTTATTATCATTGCCTCTTAGTCAGTATTTGTTCAGTAAGTGACTGATTCAGTCTCAGGATTCCAATAAGACAGGACAGAATCTCTTTTCCTTTCCAAACTCACCTGCCCTTTATAGTAATTTTTCCAGCTTGCTCTCTCTGTTTAATTCTTTTTTTTTCTTTTTTTGTCTAAGACATTCTAACTGTGTACTTGTCTTATACACAGTAAGGAAGTAACAAATCATCATAAGACATATCCACCGTTGTCCTTGAGCAAATACTGGAATTATTTTCAGAAGCTTTATATATGTAAGTTAAGTGATAGAATGTTTTGATATTCTAAGAGCAAGATGGTCAGTTTAGGCTTAAACAATTGAGTTTCTGTAAAGAAATATGATTAGAGTAATAGGGTACGTTTCTGGTTGGGCAGGAAGGTCATATTGTGGGACAGGATTAAAACAGAGAAGGTACCTTGGTTGACCTTGAAAATCCAAACTGCTAGGTTTCCCATAGATATCATTAAGGAAAATCTATTTTTTGTTTGTTTTGTTTTGTCGGTGACGCTGCCAGGGGATGAACGCAGGGCCCCATAAAGAAAAAAATCTGGATTTTTATACAGAATTATAGCCTATATTTCTTTTTTAAATTTAATTTCAATAAAATATACTTTATTACTAAAACTGGATGGACTTTATTAATATAACTAACCTATGTTTTATTTAAGGTGTTTAGCTTATTTAAGTACATACAATGACCTAGTTATAGTGATCTAATTTTAATCTGTTTTCAATCGTGGATCGATGAAAGTGAGCCAGGCTGTAACCCAGAGCTCATTAGAGTCAGCGCAAGCTAGACCTTCTCACTCAGCATCAGATTGGAGCCCGGGGCTTGGGCATGCGTCAGAACTTCACCTCTCTTGTAGACTTTCATTAATCTCAAAAAATTCCTACAAAGAGAATCCAGTCTTCTGGTTGCAGCTTATTAGAAGACATGAACGTGCCTGCTGTTCCTCATGACCAGGTAGAGAGGGGAACGCAGTGGTGGGTGGTGTGAAAGAAGTCGTCCCGCCGTCAGCCACGGGGGGTGGATGGCTGTGTGTGGCGGACGTTCTCCGTACTCCCCCCTTTTTTACAATCAGCGTCGTGAGCGTAGATCAGGTGGCATCAGCCCGTCAGGCTTCAGGGCTGCTGTAAGTTCTAAACCCTGATGTCCTCCTTTTTAAGAGACTGTTTCCCCTTTTGCAGACTGCTATGAAATCATATCCACATACAAAAACAAAATTTAAAGGAAACATTGCAAATATTTTTAAGTTACTGCGTATAGAGTTTCAGTGATAGCATGGGGAAAAAAATATAATAAAAGCAACGTGTGGGTAGAGAGGAGGAAGTAAAGAGACGTTACCTGCTTCATTGCCTCGTGTTCTCAGAGCAGGAGATGAAGGTAAACTGCAGGGTCCCGTAGGATTCAGGCCGAGCTCATCAGCCACACTTTCCTGCATCCTCACTCCTTCTGCTCAGCCAGCTCTTCTGTCTGCCTTTACTCCTCTCCAGTGGCAGCGTCTTCATTTTCACTCTGATGAGTCCACTCTATCCTCTCGCACCTCTCCTTAACCTGTGTGCCTCTCCTTCCATTCCATCCTGTTTCTCTCCAGGTTCAAGTCTGTATGCGAGATCGCGTGGTATCAAACCTCTTTTCTGTGCGTTGCCAGCTTTACTGTCCCACTGATGCACGTTTGTCTCTTCCAACAGAGGCGCCGTTAATTCTTCTGATTCATTCTAGATTTTAAGACATGGCCTGAAATAGAAGCACTGCCTCCGAAACAGGACAGTTCTATAGAAGAGACATCTCAGGGAATAACGCAGAGAAAATCCATGAAGTTTGGTCACTTGGATGTCAGATTGGGAGGAGCTTTGGAATTTGAGGGCAGGATACAACAGGAGCAAGAGAAGAAAGCTCCTGGGCAGACGGTGGCTTCACACAGGAGAACCATCAGCAGAGATGGGAACCAGACAAGTTTTGAGCTGGGGAAAGGCTTGTTTATAAATACAGTTCTTGTTACACCACAGAGTGTTCCTATAGAAAGGATACCCAATTTATATTATACTCTGGGGAGAGATTTTAAACAGAATTTTGATCTAATGAGATATTTCCAGATGTACCCAGGAGAAAAGCCTCATATTTACAGTGAATGTGGGAAAAGCTTCAACCAGGCTCTTCATTTTATTGAACACCAGAGAATTCATACTGATGAGAAACCCTACAGATGTAATGAGTGTGGGAAAACCTTCAGCCACAGATCATCTCTTCTTGCCCATCAGAGAATTCATACTGGAGAGAAACCTTACAAATGTAACGAATGTGAGAAAGCATTTAGCAGCAGTTCAACCCTCATCAAGCACCTGAGGGTTCACACTGGAGAGAAACCCTATCAGTGCAAGGAGTGTGGGAAAGCCTTCAGCCAGTGTTCTACCCTCACGATGCATCAGAGAATCCACACTGGGGAGAAGCTCTATAAATGCGGTGAGTGTGAGAAGGCCTTCAGCTGTAGAGCAAAACTTCGTAGGCATCAAAGAATCCATACAGGCGAGAAACCCTATACATGTAGTGAATGTGGGAAAAGTTACAGCCAGTTTACATCCCTGGCTGAACATCAGAGGCTTCACACTGGAGAACAACTGTGTACGTGCGTGGCATGTGGGAGAACCTTCACACGCATCTCAACCCTCATTGAACATCAGAGAATTCACACCGGACAGAAGCCCCATCAGTGTAAGGAATGTGGGAAAACCTTCAACCAGTATTCATCGTTTAATGAGCATCGGAAAATGCATACTGGGGAAAAACTGTACACATGCAGAGAGTGTGGGAAAGCCTTTGGTTGCAAATCCAACCTTTACAGACATCAGAGAATTCACACAGGAGAGAAACCCTACCGGTGTAATCAGTGTGGAAAGGCGTTCAGCCAGTATTCATTCCTAACTGAACACGAGAGAATCCACACTGGAGAGAAACTCTACAAATGCATGGAATGTGGGAAAGCCTACAGTTACAGGTCAAACCTTTGTAGACACAAAAAAGTCCACAGTAAAGAGAAGCTCTATAAATGGAAGGAATACGGGGTTGGAGATTTCTTAGAAGATATAAGCCCTGTGACGTTTAATTCACCTCAGATAATTTAAGAATTCTCACTGGAGAATGATCAGGAGAATGATAAACAGGGCACCAACTTCTGATAGATTAAGTCTTTTTTTATTTCTCCTAGAGAGAATGTGCCAGTCACCATTAAGTATTGATAAAATATAAAGAGCACTGACTTGGCACATTTTATAAGAACCAATAAATTCTAAGGTTTCGAAAAATACGTAAAATGTTTAAATTCGTAGAAAAATGTAAAAGGCCTAACTTTAAAAAACAAATTTTTAAACTTTCATGTTTAAAAAAAAATGAAAATAATAGACTAAACGTTTTGTTTCTTTCATCAGACTTTATTCCCCTCTAAGAGTAAGCTCCAACATGAATTTTCTTTTGGGAATAGGTTTTGAGTTATTAATAATGTGAATAAATGTGGGGCCTTATTTTCTAAAATGGCAGGCAGACGTAGGACATGCCGCCTTTCATAAAGAGAAGCTAAAGGTGAAAAGGAATTCTTTAAATTTAGGTTTTCACATGGAAATAATCAAGCTCACTTTCCGTGAGCTGCCACACCAACAAGTCATATTTATAAATACATGTATATTTTTTTCTGGCGGTGTCTCTTTCTTACATTATTACTTATTTGCTATGATTCTACGTTGCTGAACAGAGACTTACAGTGTGGTAGACGTTGGAGTAAACTGAAGCAGGTAGAGAGACTGTCAGACAGACACTCTCCTGTCTGTTGCAGGACTGATGTATTTCCAGAATCTGACTGGACACCTGGCAGCTCATTAGAGCCAGGAGAGATCTTAAGTTTATGTAGAGCCTTTCATTTCACTCATAAGGAAAGTGAGCTCACTGAGCAGAGTCAAGACTAGGATCTAGGTCTTCCGTTCTGGGTTTCTGTGTTGATTATAGGTTCACTTTCAACCCCAAGTCCCAAGAGTGCAAGTCCCAAAGCTATGTGTTTTGCAAACGGGTTAGGGGCACAATTACCCTAACTTAATCAGCTTAATTTTCATGTTTGACAGGTTCCCCCTGACTTTAATCTTGATAATTGACTTAGTCATGTTTTTCCATTTTCTTATGTGTCCCTAATTATAACTGCTTTTATACTAACATAAATTATTAACATAAACCCTAAGACCCCAGCTGAGGTCCCGATGGTGAAACTGCCCCTGGAGATTTCACACAGAAGATTGCCTTTTTGTTTGTTTTTGTGACACGTCTTTTAGGAATTCTTTTTGTAAAGTGATATATGCATATTTTATTATTAAACATTCCAATCATCAGTTGAAATTGTTTATCCAAACATTTTCCATGTTTTTTTAGAAAGATTTCATTTTCCCCTTGGGCCTGCTTCCTCCAGTTTTATATTTCCCCTTCACAGCTGGTATCATTCAAAAGATTATTCTATTAAAATTAGCTAGAACCTTCTATCTGAAAAAGGTTTTAGAATTAAACTCAAGAATTCAGCATAGTATGTCTTTTGACTTAGCTCATTAGAAAGTATCTCATATATTTAAGTGTATTTAGAAGGAAAATGAAGCTTTTAAACAAACCTCAAAATTTAACATTGTACAGAGCCATTTGCAAGGCATTATAAATAAAAACATGTTTTGATTGCCCAATAGCAGTGAGCATGCTTAGTACCCAGATTTTGGTTTCTAAATGCCATTTCCCCACTAAAAGGATCTAGAACTCCTTGGAGAAATGGCTGATTCCATATTTGGAGCAGGGAGAGTGTAAAGTATGCCTGGAACATTTTTTTATGCAATAGCACAAGAACAGAGATGAATGGGACAGTGTCAGAAGGACACGGAGGCCAAATTGAAGGTACTTCCAGTGATCAAATTTAGGACAGTTGAAACATCAAAAAGAATAATCACCATAATTAGTTACAACATATAAGTAAAAGTAAAATAAGCCCATGATGGAAAAACACAAAAAAAGACAGCTTTTTATAAACGTACTTGAAGAAGCCATCTTTTAATTGTGCATGCAGTGATAAATTTAGAAGAATTACCATTTTACAACCCTTAATGTGATCAAATCAGGCACATTCAATGGATGATAAAACCCTAATAAACGAAAAAAAAATTTTAAGGAACATTATTGACCTGGTGTCAAAAGATCACATGCCAAGTGCAGAGGAAAGACATGCCTTTATAATGGAGGGATCTGGCTGTCAAACTGAGTTTCTCTACCAGTGGGGCAACCTGACACCACGTGACTCCTGACGAGATGCCGTATGAAGCACACACGAGCGTCTGTGGTGGATTCTTGCCAAAAATATTTAATGAAAATCAAAGTCTCTTATCTAGACTTATTGTCCTGTTTACAAGCAATACAAGGTACAGAGAAACAAGTTGAATTACATGGTGAGGAAATAGACAAACCCAGAGTTTGAGTCATTGTACGAGACAACCAGTCTGGACTTTTCAAGAAGCCAATGTAACAAAGTGGAGTCTTCTAGATGAAGCCACTCAAGAGATGGAACCAAAAGCAGGATGTGATCCTTAATTGGCTTCTGATTCAGAAACAGTAAAACAACTCTACAAGACACTTGGGAGGAACGTGGAGAAATGTGAGGGTGGAATGGGTATTAGATAATGTAGTATGTTTAATTTTCCTAGATGTGATAATGGTACTGAGGTATAAAGGACAATGCCCTTTTTCTTAGGAGATGCATGCAAAAGTTTTCAAGTTTAAAAAGTCATGATGTTTGCAGCATATTTTCAGATATGTCAAAAATTAGTCAACTGTTGTCAAATCTTTGTGGACGATATAGATATGTTCGTTGATCATCCTCTAAACTTTATGTTAAAAATTTTAATAAAAAATTTAGGCTAAGTGTGATTGGAGACGTGATGAATAAGAAGCTTCCAGTCAATATGCTTCCTTTATACTCATAAATTCCCTGTTTGTGAGTTTATTCTGTATGGATATAATCACTGGAAGCAACTTTGGTTGGTTTTGGTTCAACTTGATGGAGTAAGCACACACTGCCTTATATCTCCCACTAAATATGAGCAAAAATCCTAGACAGTGCATGGAGCAGCTGCCTGAGGACCCTGAAAAGTAATGATAGTGAGGTGGGAAGCCCCATGAAAAAGACCAGCAGGACCCCCTGGCAGGGCCACTACTCTCCTGCCAGCGCCATCCGGTTCCCTGGCCCAGCGGCTCTATCTCACTTTTTGCTTCTAAAACAGCAGGTGGAAAAGCAAAGGAATTAGTAGCCAAAACAATTTTGAAAAAGCAGAATAAAGCTGAGGACTCAAAATACTCATTTAAGTCTTATGACAAAGCTATAGTAATAAAGACACTGATATTGGTGAAGGGATAGACCTGTAGATCAATGAGACAGAAAGAGAGTCCAGAAATAGGATGATAGTTTTAAAATTATATTCCAAAATGCTTTGATAAGCTGCCCTCCAAGATACGGGACTCACCCTGCCCTTAAGTATGTATTGGATTCAGTGACTCACTTCTAATGACCAGAATGTGGTAGAAGGAATGGTACATTATTTAAAATGTTTGGTTATGTAAAGACTGTGGCTCTTGTATTGGCCATGTGCTCTCTTGGATCATTTGTCCTTTGGGAAGCCAGCTGCCATGTCGTGAGGCCTCTCAGACAGCCTGTGGCGAGTTCCATGTGGTTAGGAACCAAAGCCCCTGGCCAGCAGCTAGCAAGGAACTGTGGCTTTCCAACAGTCACATGAATGAGGGCGGAAGTGGGTCCTCCCTCAGTTCAGCCTTCAAATGAGACGAGCCACAGCCATCAGCTTTCCCGCAGCCTCATGTGAGACACTGAGCCACAAACACCCAGGTGAACCACTCCTGGATTCCTAACCCTTAGAAACTGTGGGTTAGTAAATGCCTGTTGTTCTGCCCTGCTAAGTTTTGGGGTGATTTGTTATGCAGCAATGGATAACTTAATGCAGATTTTTGTACTTGGAATTTGGGCGCTGCCATAATGAAAGCATAAAACGTGGATGTTGTTTTGGAACTGGGCAGTGGGTGTTGAGCAGAGTGGGTGTGTGCTAGTAAAAAGCTGAAGTGCTTTGCAGAAACTATTAATAGAAGCCACATGATCTTGTAAGTGGGAACTTTCAGAAAAGAGAGCCTTTTCTATTTGTGTGTGTGTTTGTGTTTGTGTGTGTGTGTGTGTGTGTGAGAGAGAGAGACAGAAAGAGAGGGAGAGTGAGTTAGTTTTTATTGGGTAAGTTCCCGGGAATAGGATTGCTCAGTCATGTTGAAGGTGAGTATTTAACGTAATAGGAGGCTACCAAACTGTCGACTAGTCATTCCATTTTTGCATTACCAGGATCAGTGCAGGAGGGTTCCCATTGCTCCACTTCCTTACCAGCACTTGGTATTGTCAGGGTGTATTTGTTTTGCTTGTTTGTTTTTCATTTTAATCCTGCTAATGTTGCAGCAAAGTGTGTTACAGCTCAGTGGTGACAGCAACCTGGATCCGGGTGAAAGACCAAGCAGCATTCACAGGGTTGGAGAACTCATGTTTATTACGCCAGCGGGCCCAGAGGAGCTAACGCTCCAAACTCTGGACCCTGTCTGTAGGGTTACACAGGCTTTTATAGGCTGCCAGTCTACACTTTGAAACATCATATGCAAATAAGATGCAACAAAGTTGTCTATTTAGGAACAAGCTTTGTAGAAATGGACCAATCAATAGTGATAGAAATGGACAAACCAGGAGTGAGCTCCATGCAAATGAGGTGCTACAAATGGACCAATCAGGAGCTAGCTCAGGGAACCAATAGAATTTTACGGCTAAGTTCCACTCTCCTAGAAGCTGTTTCAGAGGCAAAAAGCGAGATAATGCTGCTGGGCCAGGGAACCAGATGGTGCTGGCAGGAGAGTAGTGGCCCTGCCTGAGAGTCCTGCCGTCATTTTCATGGGGCTTCCCACCTCACTAATAGGTTGGTAATATTGTCTCATTGTGGTTTTAAAAAACATTTCTCTAAAGCCTAATGATTTCGATTATTTTTCATGTGCTTATTTGCCATCCATTTCTCTTTAGTGAAGTGTCTATCAAATCTTTGCCCAGTTTGGGTTTTTTGTTTGTTTGTTTGTTTAATGCTGAGACTGGAGAGTTTTTATATAGTATGTAATCAAGTCTCTTGTCAAATAAGCGATTTGCAAATATCTTATCCTAGTTATGCAGCTTTGCTTTTTATTTTTTTTAACAATGTCTGTAGCAAACCAAGTGATCCACTGTATTCATATATATATATATATATATATATGCATATACATGTATATCAGTGTACATATTAACTGTACTTACAACATAAATATTCTAAGATCCAAGAGCATTTCACTGAATTTCAAATTTAACTCAGCATCTAGCAGTTCTTCCTGGAAACCCTAATTAGAGGAGAGAAGTGGGGTGGTAATGAGGGAGGAGGAGGTGTCTGCAGAGTCCTCACCTCCTCCTTGACCTGCAGGGTGACTTAGGAGCTACTGGCTACGCCATGTTGGCTGGAGGACTGACCCCATGGGGAATGGGAGAGGATCAGGCCTCTGGGTGCCTCTTGCCCTTCTCGGGATCCTGCCCTGAGCAGCCTTGACTCACAGCTTACCAGTGTCCCCCCACACCTCCTGGCTTTGCGAGGGCAGCACATCCTTCCGTCTGCCCAAGTTCAGGGTGGCGAGGGGGAACAGACGTAGACAAGGTAACAAACACACAGGTATGATGTGCAAAAACATAGACATTTTGACTTTAATAAGTTATAAAAATCAAGAAGCCAAATTTGAGTATACAGAAAAACAAGTGTGTTGATTGCTGTTATCAGTAAGATAAAATGTCATGTGCGTTCAGCACCATGGTGTGGGGCTGCCTGGCAGACAGGAGTGCATAGTCATAATGCTTCATCTGATAAAGACTTGGCTATTGAGCACCATTTGTATACTCCAAACAAACAAACAAAAAACAAAGTACACACAAAAGGCTTATATGTGAAATTCCATGGGTTTTCCAAAAGGAGTAGATCAGAAAGCCAGGTCCCAAAACTCCAGCACAAGTCTCCTACAGACACGCAGTGACTCTCAGGCCCCTCGGCTGACTTTCAGAGCCACGGACAGAGAGGACCTCTGAGCCTCAACCTGGTGTTAGGGAACCTCCGCCCAAGACGTCCTCTGCCTCCCCCAGGCTGCAGGGGCCCCTCGGCCACCGCTGGCAGCTCAGGCCTGTTGCTAAGCCAGCTCTCCAGCTACCTCAAGCTCAGCAGAGATTTGCAGTGTCTCAGAGTGGTGAGCACTGCCTTCTTAGATAGACCTCTGAGGACCATCTGGTCCTACAGATCTCTGTGGATATATGGCCCAAGGCACTGAGTATGGCATGTGCGGCCATGGCCACACTGACCTACAGTTCCCAGAGGACACCTTTCTTCCTGCAGCACAAGAAGAGCCCTGGGAGGGCCCCACCTAGGGCCCCCCGTCAAAGGCTTCCAGCTGCCAAGACGCACAGCCTGGCTTTGTGGGAATCCGGGGAGGGAGTCTTCCCAACCTGTGGCCCCCAGGCTGGGTAAACCGAGTCACGTTGGTCTGGAGTTTCCTTGACATTCTAGGACGGACCCTAGCAAGCACGGTCCAGCCCTTCCGCCCGTAAGTAGCACCAGCTGCCGTGAGTTCAACCAATGAGGGAAAGCCGTGGACCCATTTCCCAATGGGGAGAGATGGGGCTGCAGGAATGCTTCCCACCGCATCTCGCTGAGGAAGTGATACCATGAGAGATACTCAGAAATTTCTCCAGTTTGGTTCTTGGAAGCCAGCAAAGTCCTCTGAGACACTGGGGCACATATGAGCAAGTGGGGAACACGGCGGCAGAGAGGAGGGAGGCAGGCTGAGCCGGGGAGACGGGGAGGTGAGTGATCATCCCAGCAGCGCCCCAGATGTCCCTGCACTGTTTCCTGCACCCTTACTCTGTCCCTTAGACCACGCGCAGAGGCATGCTGACACCCACGCACAGGTGCAGACAGACGCACTTAGCACCTCAAAACTCAACAAGAAGTAGCTATCAGGGTGTTATCCTGAGCTTTGGTAGTCTCCTCCACAGGACGGGGAATGAAACAAGAAAGAATTCTCTAAGATCTATGACTGGTGAGAATCCAAAAGCTCTAGAACTTTCCTGAACATGAAAAGCTTCAGAATTAGGGAGGCCCCCGCTAAGGAGCTAATGTGCCCAGGTCTTGCAATTTTGGCAAGTTTAAGCTGCTTGTTCAGGACATATCAATGCAGGCAGAGGTGAAAAATCAGCCACTGTCTTCCCATTCCCCCTCCCCCCAGTCCCTTCCTATTTCTCTCTCATTCTCATCAGGCTCATAAAGCACTATGATGCTAAAGATAGAAGTTATTAAAGTTTGGAAAGAGCAAAGGATAAAGCAGCCTCTCCCCACCTCCACCCTCGGCCCCCCATCGGAGGCCCAGTCAGGCAGTTCACAGCTGGCACTTCTAAGGGATGGAGGTGGGGACAGGACTCGAGGGGACTCCCCAGGGCTGGCAAGCCTGGGCCCTGCAAGCGAAGCAGCTGGTCTTCAGGAGCAAACCTGAGCCCCCACAGGCCCCACCCTGCTGGGAGCACTCCTGCCCCAGAGTGGGGGCTGCAGGCCTTGCCCCCTCACTGGACTCTCCAGCAGAACGCATGCCTCCCTCATCCTTCCGGTGCACCTGGGGGAGGGGAGAGCCTCTTTGGGGAGCCCTGGGCCTGAGGCCAGACCGGCCAGAGGTGATAAGCAGGACCAGGGTTAGTGAAGAGGGGACCTGGGAGAGCCTAGGCGTGGCCGGCCCCACCGCTGTCTTCTCCTCAAGTAGAAAACGTGTTTCCATCTATCCTCAAGTCCCAGTTAGGGCATTCCTGACACCTTCCCAGAAGGAAATGGGCAGCTTCACAGCTCGGGTTTGGTTGAGACACTCAAATGCAGCGCGAGAGCACCAGACGGATCGGATGGCGTTCCTGAAGTCCTTCGTGCACGAGACCGCCCCCGGCCACGCCTGGGGACCGGAGGCTGCAGCCTGGCGGCTCAGACCCCGGCAGGCGCCCAGACCCGTCACGTATTTTGAGTTGATCTTTAAGATGGAGGCTTTTCACAAGAACACTTCCAGCCTTCTACTGAGAAAGCACACTGCCTGGCAGCAAGGGCCAGCTCTCACGGTGGGGCGTGGCCCCCGCTGGCCGTCACACTCACCCCGGCCCTCCAAGGCCCTGGGTGGGGCTCACAGCCTCCACTTCACTGCGCTCATCTTAGTGGCAGGTTAACTTAGTAGATACATCACTGTTTCTCCTAAGAGTCCCCAAGGGGGCTTGTACCTCGGTCTGGAGACGGGTTGGAAATTTCCCTCGTCTCCAGCAGGGGTTGTCACCACGAAGGAAGGGAGATCCCCAACCACTGCTCAGAAACTCGGGGCAAGCGCCTTCTCTCTCTGAGCTAGCCCTCCTGCCTCCTCTCACTGACGGGCACTGTCGCACCTCTGTGTTCCCCTTCACCCCACACCCAGCCCCGGTACAGGACTCAGAACACTCCAGGGCTGGGGAGCACACGTACCAACCTAGGTGCCACCTGCTCACAACCACATATATATATGTATGTGTGTGTGTGTATATACATATATATATATATTTAACATTCTCCCTCTTTGTTTTCGCAAAGCCTTTTGGAACCGGGAATTCTGACTTCATCTCCACAGCACCGGAGTTGCCATCCCATGGAATATCTCTATAAGCAAGGAAAAAAATGCTATTGATGCTATCTTTCCACTTTATTAGAACTTTCCGAGCATCTCTCTCTTCCTCATCTCATCAATGAGCTCTTGGATTCTTTGGTTTCTGGTCTTTTCGTACGGGCTCGGTCGTCGGGGGATCAGGTTGGGTGGCTGGACTTCGTCCTCCAGGCCGTGGACTTTGTAGGGCACATCCACAGCGTTGGTTTCCGGGTGGTCCTCGGTGGCGTTGGAGCTGGAGGCGTTGAGGGGCACCTCGAGGGGTGTGCCTGGTGGAGGCTCCACCTCCACGATGAGGGTGGGCACTGGGAGGGTGGGCGCGAGCGCCTCGACGTCCACGTCGATGTCGTTGTGCTTCCCAGGCGGCGCCTCTGCCCCGTCGTCCACGTCGGTGAGGTTGTGGAGGTTGCAGGACTTGCAGCACAGCTTGTTGTAGCCTGGGATGGAGCAATAGCGAGACAAGACTTCCATCCTACAGAACATTGACTTGTCGCCTTGGCAGCGGCCCTCTGAAAGAGAAAAGTGGGACAAATAACCAAAGGACAAGACAAGGGGGACCTCGTTCCCCCACAGGGAGCAGTTTGCTGGAAGAGCCCAGAGACAGGAGAGGCAAGCGAGCTCGCGCAGGAAGTCGGTGTGGTTTAGATGGCAGAGCAGCCCTGGGGCGGGGCGGCATCTGGGGACCCCGCCACCGAGTGCTGCCGCTCAAGCTGTGAGCAATGCTCCCCTCCTCCAAGCAGGCCCCCGCTGAGTCCAGAGTTTTCAGTATCTCTCGGAGTTTGAGACAGAAATGAAGCCTGTCTGTTCTTAGGAGTGATTCCAAGTCATCCCAAACAATGGGGCTTTGTCAGATCTTCACACTGGACACCCCAGTGGTCACCCTGATGACACTCTGTGGCACAGCTGGACCCTACAATCATCTGTAACAGTAACTATAACAAAACAAAACCTAAGAGAACCAATTCCTAACACCCGATAGGGCGAATCCCGGAGCCTCGGCTGTGGCCTCACCGCACCCCACATTTTGCTCCCATCCTCACCCAAACTCCCCAGATGATCTTTGTTTTGGAAAAGTGCCTAAAGAGAAATTGAAAATTATCCAAATGTGTCTGGGATTTCTTCCACTTGCCTCAACTTACCGGACAGCCTCACGTCCTGCCACTTGTCCATCTACCACACGGCCCTGCCACATGCAGCTTCTGGTCACTTCCTGAACAAAGTGCTCCAGAACTTGCTGCCTTCACAGAGGCTAATCCATCTGCCCAGCACATCCTCCCCACCTCGCTCCTGGTCACCCACGGTCTAGCTGGCACAGGAAGCCTGGGCTCCCTGCAGAGCCCACTGCTGGCCGTCTCTTTCCCCACGGCCGGCTTCCCCGGGTCTGGCTCCAGCTCTGTCTGCAGCTGTGTTAATCCCACTCACCAACACCTCTTGTTCTCACTCTCTTCTTCCCAAATTTCCACCCCCTTCCCTTTCTGCTACCCCCTCATCTCACACCCAACACAAACATTGGGATGATTTACAAAAATTCGTTCAACATAAAATAAGCCATATCGCAATATGACAGGGGATGCTGGATCCATGACAGCTTCCTGATCACTGACCTCAGGGGGCTCCACCCTCCAGCCATGTCTCTCTGCTCAGCCACTCTCCGTTCTTGATAATGGACATTTCAAACTTCTCCCATGTAACCCTCTTCTGTGCCCTCCTTCCCCTCAGTCTCCCTGGTTGACCTCATCTCCTACTGGAAGGAAGGGAAGAGGGAAGGTGGGAAGGAAGGAGGGAAGGGCAGGGCAGCCACTGACGGGAACCACATCTGACACAGTTACTCTGCACCGACACATGGCACTTCCCACCTCTACATGTGATGTGATGCAGGCTCATTGAAACTTCCTACAAGAGCTGACAAGCAGACCCCCTCCCATTCTGGGCCAATGGTTCTGATGTCTGCCCTCGGCATTGCTCCAGCTTGTTATTTCCCCTTACAGGCTGGAGACTCACTGAATTGGACCAGCCTCAAACTCCTGGAACATCAGACTCTTGGATACAACTGCCTCCTGAACATCCTTCAACCCCCGTGGTCCCCAAAGTGGACTCCACATGTCCAGCCCAAGCCCATGGCCTCTGCTGGGAATACCCATCTCAGAGAATGGCCTTTCACATGCACAAGCTGGACCCCAGGCATCCCCTGACCAGTCACCTCCAAGTCCATTAGTATTTCCCCCTCAGTGCTCTCAGATGTGTCCACGTTCCCCTCTCTGCTGCCTCCATGAGGCCAAGCTGCCTTGCTTCTCTGCTGCATGTGGTAAGAACCTCCTTTCTGCCCACCCATCTCCATTCCTCCTCCTCCTCGCCTGCTCCAGTCAGAATGATGTTCTTCGGCTGGTGATGTGACCACATCACTGTCCAGATTGAAGCCCTTGCATTGCCCCTGGTTGTTTTCAGGGTGAGGACCTGTCCCCTTGACCTCTCCAGCCTCACTCAGGCCTCGATCACCCTGCTCTGCAGTGTGCTCCCTCTGGCCACAGGGCCTTTGCACATACTCCACCTCCCCTCTTCCTCCAGCTGTCCTCTCTTCTCTCATCCCCTAGGCTTGGCTGAAACACATCTTCCTCAGGCAAGCATCGCCAGACCTCCCTTGGAGGTTAAATCCCACTAGTATGTGGTCTCATGGTACCATGGGTCTCCCCTTCCCAGCACTCCATCCCAGTTGGCAAGTGCACATTTAACTGTCAGATAAGGTGACTAATGCTTGACTTTTTCATTATCCTGAAAGACACCAAGGGCAGAGCCCTGAGCTGTCTTTGGACACCCCTCTATCTCAGAGCCTAGAACAGTGAATCAAGAGAATGCATAAATGTATCAATGTAAAAAAGACAAATGTGAATGACCGAGCAAGTCCAAAACAAGGAAATTATGGATTTTAGAATAGCAACGCTCCCGGCCAGAAGAATACGCGGAGGCACGGACCATCAGAGGGCGACCGGACCTTGGCTCGGAGCTTCTAAGTGGCCAGAGTACGGAGGAAACATGCCCAGAGGCAGGATCTGCGCCATGAAGAGGTAAGCACAGATCGGCTGTTCAGGAAAAGCCCCGGTCTTCCTAACTTTGAGACAGAGAAACAGGCCCACGTGTTGGGGGCTAAAGCAGAGGGACGTGTGTTGAGAGCTGATTCCAGAAATCATACTGGAAGATCTTGAGATGTGGCTTTCAGGGTTTTAAAGCCACGGATAAAAGTTTACACAGACGTCCGATATCCGAGGCAGATGACATCAGAGCAGTCCCGTTAGAAGCTGGTGCCCCTCCCCCAGCAGTCACTGAGTGTGCGCAGACCACTCCTGACGGCCCTCAGGCAGACCCCAGGGGGCTTAGACAACGCCAGGTGCAGCGTTTCCCCGCAGGCTTTGGCCATCAGCTGGGGCGGGAAGGCCAGAGGCACAGCCCTCGACAAGGAGCCAGGCCCGGCCAGGCTGCTGGACCCGGGCCGCCCCTGCCCCACAGACACCTTCTCCCGTCACCTGTGCCTCTTCCTCCACATGGATGACAAGACTGGCATTAAGCACCCCCTCACAGGTCTCCCGCCAGGCTGGGGTCCTGAGAAGCAGGCATCACATCTAGGGTAGGGGCCTGCCCGCTACGTCCATGGGACACGTCGGTCCCTCCACCTGGTTCTGTAAATAAGGTTCTGTTGGAGCAGCCAGGCCATTCATTCATTACCTACGGCTGCCCTCCTGCGACAAGGGCAGAACAGAGACCATATATATGACCTTCAACACCTGAAACATTTAGCCCTTTAGAGGAAAAGTTTGCCCACCTCTGGTCGGGTGCGCAGGCGTGTCCCCAGGTCCTGGATCAGAGCTTGAGATCGCGAGTGCCCAGCAACTGTGGCCGAGCACGTGGATGAATGGGACCGGAGGCAGGCAGAGCACAGCCCCGGGGCCGCGCCCCTGCTCCAGGGACCCCTTCCACCCGGCTCACAGAGTGAACTTCGTGTCTGATTTCCTGTGAACAGTGGGCTGCACTGCTTTATGTTTTAAAAAAGTAAAATAAGTCAATGAATTGTGAATGAAAAAATACTGCCTGCCAGATCAGTAAGCAAAGGACACTGCAGCCACCCGCAATGGTGCACCCTGGGGAGGCTCAGGGTGGGAACGAGCAGGGTGCGGGCCCTGGAGAGCTAAGTGCATCAAAGGAAAGACTCCAATGAGCCCAGACTCCTGCCTCTTCCCATGCACAGAAAAGCCACTGAATTCCTTAACTTGCAATATCAGGTTTTGTTTTTTTTAACTAACAGCAATCTTTTGATGTTCCGACTGCCTGGTCTTTGTTGTGAAAACTCCTGTTTCCCAGCTCCTCCTTTACGTCTGTGGAGCGGTCTCCTAGAGCGACCTGAGGGCTGCCTCTCGGGCTTGAAGTCCTGAGAATGTCCGCCGAATAAAACATAATTCTCAGCTTTTAGGTTGTGCGTTTTTTTTTTTTTCCTTCCCCTCAGTCGCCAGGATGAATAGATAATTGAGAAAGCCACTGGCCAAGAGCTTGGCTATGCTAGTATCAGCCTCAAAAAATTTCAAAATAATTGCTACCAATCACTCTTAAAAGGCTGTGTATCTTTCAGTAGTATGAATTAGCAGAGAGAGATGCAAATTATACCAGAAGGCTGAGCAACACACCTGCTCTGAGGCACTGCCTGACCAAGGATCTCTCGCAAAATGATCACCTCGGTTTTCTAATAATTGGTCTTCAGTCATTTCCAGCAGCCGCGAACCAGCAGGACCTACCGCCTTCAAGTGAACAGCAAACTGGGGAGACGAAACCCATTGTTTGTAAGTTGAAGTCACTTGGGTGCCACTCCCACAATCTTGGCCAAATCCGAATCCTGCTGGTGCTATTAGTTGCTGAGTGGTTTCCTCCTTTAAATGAACTCCTTCTTAACTTAAAATTTATTTTAGAAGGAAACTTCATACTACTGCTATTCATGGAAAACTTGTGAGATAAATAAAGGGGACCCTAATCATGAATACACAGAAAAGTTTGCAGTCCCCTTAATTTGAGAGTCAAGTTTAATTTCTCAGATCCTAGGGAAAGCCTCCTGTCTGCGAAGCTCTGAGCTGGAGGGAAAGGAGCCAGTGGGAGGCAGACGTCAAAGCTGATGCCCAATGAGACTTTGTCCCAAGCTTGCATAAAGGAAGGGGCTGCTCAGTGGAACTCAGATCACTTTTATGTACCACCTAAACGAAATCACCTCCATCCCGGAAACTTTGGGAAAGGATGGGATGGAGAAAACTTCAAGCCTCATCACCATTTCAGTGTTCAAAAGGTCATGCGGCAAGTTAAAGAAAATGGGTGGCACCCCCGCCCGCGGCGCCCTCCACGCACCGGGCTGTCCCCCGGCAGTTGGTGGCCCGCCCACGGCGCCCTCCACGCACCGGGCTGTCCCCCGGCAGTTGGTGGCCCTCCCGCGGCTCTAGGTGGGCAGCCTTCTGCGGGGATTCCTTCTGATCTGTCTGGGCAGAGAGACTGAGTGGACGCAGTTGTCTGGGTCTCCTGTCTCTTGAGCTGGGAATCTCTCAATGCCCAGAGCTTGGGGCAGGCTGAACCCAGCCATGGCGCCTGGGACTCCCACCTGCAGGCTGCCACTGGGGGCCTGGCCCTGTCTCCCGACGCCTGTCTCCATGGCGCTGGGGATCGTCCTGTCTCACGATCTCCCTCCTCCCAGCACTGGACTCCTTCACAGGAAAGGGAGGGAGAGGGGTTCCCTGGCAGGACATGGCCCAGGCCCCAGATCTGGATGTCCCTGTTGGATGCTGACCTGTGTGTGGTCCACGTCCATAAAGGGAGCGGACACACAGGCCCCGTGGCTTCTGAAGGCAGGCCTCGGGAGACATGGAGGTTGCAGGTTGGCTGCCCAGAGCCACCGCCAGCTTGCTCTTCCCCGACCCAGACTCCCCTAGGGCTGGCCAGCCCCTACCTGGGCCAGACAGGCACCGCTCCCTCCCTGAACAGGTAACCCAGGGCTGAGAGCTGTGGCCTGAGGGTGGCTCGGGGCACAGTGACCTGGACCCCGTCTCGGGTACCAACCCCATATTCCCACTCCACAGGCACGGACCCCAAAGTCGGAGAGAAGCTCCCCAGGGGCCCTTTGCCCAACAGTGAGACCTTAGTCCAAGGAGGGGGCCCAGGCGTCCCCGCGAGGGGCTTGCCTAGCACTAGCCGTCACACCACAAAATCGCAGCGCGGTGTCCGGGGCGGCGCGCGGGCCTCCGTGCGGGTGGGCCCTAGGTACCCGTGTCGGGCAGGAGGAGGGCCGGCAGGACGGTCACTGACGCGGAAAGCGAGGAGCGAAGTGTAACAGAACGGCCCCGACAGCCTCTGTCTCCGGCACCGTCGGCCGCGGAGGTGACGACGAGGAGGCCGCAGCCTGCCACACCCAGGCACCCAGTTTCACGGAACGTTTATTTTTATTTGTCGGATGCATGACAAGGAGTCTCCCACCGTTAGTAGGAGTAAAAGGTCGTTTTCACAGTCACTTTGGCACACACTAACGTTGTCTCATAAAAAAACCGGAGAAGCGACGACGGTGGGACCTTATAGGCTGCGTCATTAAATACAAACAAAACACTAACAAGACGTCCCTGATGAACCAAAGTGCATACAGACAGAGCACAAGGCCAGGGCCGTGCCGCACCTTCCCGGAGCCACCGTGCCCCTCGCATCGCCTCGGCCAAAGTTGGGAGTTAACAGTCGTGAGAGTTGGTGTGGGCACCGAGTATGTACATAACAGTAACGAGTGCCGGGAGGGCTGGCGCGGTCCAGGGGGTGCCGCGAGCAGGGCGCGGGGGTGACCGGCGGAGTGCTACACCGGTCACGCCGAGGGCCGGGCCAGTCGCCCTTTGGTGTAAGGCAGCCCCCGAGAGGCTCCAGCAACAGTCAGCGCCGGCGGGCCAGGCCCCGAGGACCACGGACCCGGGCCGCCTGGGCCGGGAAACCGGACCCTGGGCCAAAAGGTGGGTGAGCCGGCCACCTCCCCCTCGACCCGCACTGCCTGCCCGCTGCCTGGCTCACGTCCCCCCTCGGAAGCTGGAGCTAGCCGCCAACTGTTACCTTTCAACTTTAAGGCATCTTCTACATAGTTTTATCTAAGCAAAAAAGCAATAAAAATTGAGGTAATTCTGTAGTTGTTCACACGGGTGGGGGGTCGCATCCACATCAGACAGCCTCTCACTCTCACTCTCTCACCCCGTGGATGGGGTCGTGTGCACACGATGACAAAGGCCATTAGAGCGAACCGACAGAGAAGGAAGTGGCGGTGCGTCCCAAGGTCCCCTGCAGGGACACCTTCCCCGCCTCCTCCGCTTGACCCAAACCCCCAAGGGGACAGGGCGCGGGGGGTCAAGGGCTGTGTGAGTTGGACACAAAGGCCACAGGAAGCAGGCCGCAGGCGCACGAGTCAGGAGGACACACTGAGCACAGGGGCAGCTGCAGCAGCAGCAGCAGAGGCGGCCGGGGAGCCCCCGACGCACTGCCGGCACCGGGCCGGGCGCCCGGACGGCGGCGCAGCGCGCATGCCCGAGGCCCCTCCGGGCTCGCCTCGCTGGCAGGCTGCGTGTGAGAGGGGCCGGCGGGCTCCCCCTCGACTTCCGACCCGCAGTTCCAGCCTGGAAGGATGCGGCCCCGCGAGGCGGTCACCAAGCGGTCACATGTGCACTTTGGCCTCGGGCCCCTCCAGCACCACGACAGATCTTTGCCCCTTTACAAGCCATCACCGGGTCCTGGCGCCCCCGCAAGAGGCCGGCGCCCCGGGCGTGCCTCTGTGAGGCTGGCCCTCGCGGCCAGGCGGCCAGGCGGCTCCGAAGGAGACAGCCGAGCACAGAGGCCCGGAGAAAACAGATTCAACCAAGAGAGCGCTCAGGAAGAGTCAGGGGAGTTTTCCATAGAAAGAGAGGAGGGGCGCCCACGGCAAGCTCCACAAGGCGCAGGGCATGCACTGGAGGGCAAAGGCAGAGTTATAAACGGGCCGGTTACTTGACGACGTCTTCTGGGCTGGAGAGTCGGGGTCCGGTCGCGACAGCCACTGAACCACGTAGCTCTTCTTGGAGGGATCGGAGGTGTTTCCTGGGCGGGAAGAAAGGAGGCTGTGGCTCCTGGGCCCGCAGGCTGAGGACCCCGACCCCCCACCCCAGGCAGGAGGGCTCCGCAGCTCCTGGCGTCCCGGGGTGCAGGTGCCAGGAGGACCCCACCTCCCCGGAGTGGCAATCGCTGTCTCCCTTGGGACAGACGGGCCCCAAACACCCTGTCCGGGCACAACCTGCCTGCCTCAGCCCAAGCACCCCAGGTCTCAGCTCCACGGAGCAGCTACAGCAACGACCCCCACCCTCAGGACCCGCCAGCGCCTACTTGTCTCTGTACTGTCCCCTGGGTCCCTGCTGCGCCCTGCTCCTGGGCTGAGCAGCATCCTGACAGCTGGCTCGGGAAGTACCAGGAACAGGTGAGTCCTGGGTCGACCCCTTCCCCCCGCCCCAGGCTAGGGCAGGCACACCTGACCCCCCGACCCACTCCTCTGCAGAAGGGACTCGGGGCCAGGGCTACGTCTTGAGCTGCTGTGGGCACCAAAAGGGACGATGTGCGTCCAGCGCTTGGCAGGGCACCTGCACGGAGCCGGCCGTCTGGTTTTTCTCTGCGTTGGGTACCCCTACTCCCACAGACACCTGCTACTCCCACAGACACCCCACTCCCACAGACACCCCCTACTTGCACAGGCATGGCCTGAGCCCTGATGTATAGTCATTGTGAATCTGGTTTCTGTCCCCCAGACCAAAGGGAGTGCCGGGAAGGCAGGGGTGGGCTGGGTCCGCGCCATCCTTCACTAGGACTGGCCCACAGGTGAGCCTGGCCGCTGCCAGTTCCTTCTGTTCCCTGCCAGGGAAGGTCCCGGCCCAGGCCTGGGAGGGCTCAGCAACTCCTTTAAGTTCACAGTTGCTGAGTTCAGCCAGTTGTGGGGAGCGCTGCATTTGCCTGGACCAACACCCCCCACCTGCCCCGGGCTCCCCAGGCCCGCGGCATGCAGGGGGCTTACGGGGACAGGGGCTGAGCCTGCAGATCCGCGCCGTCTCAGGCCGCTCCTCCCGGCAGACGCCGAAGCTGTCGTCCGTGGTCCTGCAGAGCACGGGCCGCTCCTGGGTGCCGTTGCCACAGGTTACCGAGCACTGCAGGCAGAGAGTGACCAGTCAGGCTGGTTCTGGAAGGGCCCCCCACGCATGTGGGAGGTGGCGAAGGACAGAGGGGAGATTGCGAGCGAGAGGCCGGCCCGGCCTTGCCCTGGCCCCGGGCAGCTGCCTCAATCTCCTGGGCTCTGAAGTGGGTTAGAGAGAGCGAATACCCAGGGCTGGACAGGCCTTGGCACTTCTGGGTCCTCAGCTCAGCCCAGCCCTGCCTAAGGATGATTCTCAAGTCCCCGCCGCGTGTGGGGCGGGGCTGACTCAGCCGACCTGGGCTGCTCACACTTGCCCAGCCCCAGGCAAGGCCTGGTTCTGGGACTGGGCCTTGGGTGGCTCCTGGGAGCCAAGTTCATGGACGGATCTGTCGGGTGAGCATGCTTCGGATGCCCGAGGCCTGGGATCAGGCTGCACTAGCTTGTCTGGTTGGTTCACACCACGAGTGTGATTTCTGGCAAGCAGCCGCGTTCCCTCTGGGGTCCGGGGCTGCAGTACCGGATGTCCAGCGCGCAGGCACCCTGTGCTTGTGTGACTGATCACCAGTGCAGACCCTGGATGCCTGGACACTTGCGCCTGGCTTCCTCCAGACTTCACCCAAGCGCTTTTCCCCTTTGCTGATTCTGCTCTGTGTTTTTGTTAGAATAAAGCGTAATCAGGAGTGCAGCACCTTCTGAGTGAATCTGGTCGTGGGGACCCCGACCCACCAGGCCTGTGGGCTGGATGTCAGTGCTCACATCAGCTCAGTTCGGCCCCCAGAACTGCTCCTCCGGCCCAAGTGTAAGCTGTCCCCTGCTCGTGTCCCCTCCTGCAAGTTTAACCTCCACCCCCAGAAACGAAAGCTCAGGCCTCTCCTTGTGTCCCGGAGCCCAGGCTGCCCTGTTTACTGGGGGTCCAGGCCCCCATAGCACCTGGGAGCCTCTGCCCTGCAGAGTAAAGACACGCACTCCTCTGGGTCTCTCAGCAGAGCACTCGCTGCGTGGAGCTACCAGTGCCCTGGGACCTACAGGACATGGCCCAAGGCAAGACCTCGGCACCCGGGCCAAGGTGGACCACCCTGGCCACCTCAGTCCCACCCAAGCTTGGTGTGGGGGCTGAGGACACAGGGCGGGGGGCTGCTTACCTGGGACCAGGGTCCTGCCCGCCACCGACCAGGGCAGAGCTCACGGTTGCAGGCGCGGCGGCCCTCGGGTCGGGCGTCATTGCAGTGCTTGGTGTGCACGGAGCGCGTGGTGTTGTTGTGAAGCGGCTGAACGCAGCGCACGGAGCGCACCTGCGTGCCCGTCCGCCCGCAGCTCTGACTGCATGGCTCCCACTCGCCCGTGACCCACCTGCCAGGGCAGAGCAGCCCACGGTCAGCCCCGGACAACCAGGTGGACAGAGGGAGGGCAGCTGGCTCCCCCAGGCCCATCTTCCCTGCTGTCATGAAGGCGCCCTGGAGGCCAGCTGTGCCTCTGTCTGAGGTCCTGCAGATGAGGGACCCCGTGCATGTCCACTGCTGGGAGGCCCTGGTTGGGGGTGGGGGGCCATGGAGAACCCAGGACTGAGGGGCCCTGCCAACCTGTTTCTCCTTAGGCTCCCGGCTCTGCCCTCTGACCCTAGCCTCCGCTGACATCATAAACCCTTCCGGCAGCATGGATGACCTTAGCATCTGTCCCTGTATGGCTGCCACCTGCCTATTTACCCACCATCTTCCCCACTCCAGACCCTACAAAAGGAACCTGGGCCTGAAAATGCAGCCCTGCCAGACCCCAGGGCCAGAGGGTCAGCTCCGCAGCCCCTGCAATGAGCTGCTGGGGAGACATCTTCCACAGAAGTGAGCCCTGCATCCGCGGGGCCTCAGTTTCCCCATCTGAGCATTAACACCTGTCGTCACTACTAAGAGGCACATTACTGTTTCCGTTCAGAAGTCTGAAGCAGGGGGGCGCCTCGCAGCATCTTAAGACACCGTGAAACACGGTGAGTGAGAAAGAATCCATCAAACGTCTCAGGGGATGTGAGGCCCAGAGTGACCCTGAGGGCCCAGATCCCGCACCTCCCTCCACAGGAGTCCGGGGCTCTGCCCTCCCCTCCTCCAGGGGGGCCCCAGGCTCGGGGCCGGGGGAGCCAGGGAGCCCGGGGCACTCACACAGGCTGGGAGCACTCCTGCGAGTTGCAAGCCCGGCGGATGGCTTTGGGCTTCGAGAGGGCGTCGCAGAAGCCTCGGTGCACCATCTTGTGGTCCATCCTCCGGCGGCAGCCATACTTGGTGAACTGCGACCCTGAAGACGAGAGCTCGAGGGGGCTCCATGGGGCGCTGGGGCCCCCCCAGCCTCGTCCTCCCCACCCAGCCAATGGAGACGTCCTCCCCAAGCCAGGCCTAGAGACGTCCAGGGTGGTGTCCACCCGGTACCCCAGGCCAAATGAGGGTGAGAGGCCAGGGAGCTTGGCCAGCTTCTCCCCTGGCCTGTTGGCTGGTTTCCTGGGGCAGGAGGGAGGCCCTACTTCCTCCCCCATCGCTGAGTCATCTTCTCCACCTTGAGATACTATGCACTGAGGACCTGGCTAAACACAGAACACGGCCTGCAAGGCTCCCTCCGCCACCATCTAGTGAAGCAGTTCTCAACAGGGGGCGATTTTGTCCCCTGGGGACATCTAGCAAAGTCTGGGACACTTTGTTGTCACTGGGGGAGATGCCACTGACATCTAACAGGTAGAGGCAGGGGATGCTGCTCCACATCCTACAAGGCGTGAGAAAGTGCCCACAGCAGACAATAACACAGCCCAAGATGTCGACAGCGCCGAGGTCTCAAAACCTCGGCCTTGTGGGCAAGGCATGAGAGAACATGGCTGGGCCGTCTGACTTAGCCTGGGTGTCTGGAGACGTGTCCCAGGAAACAGAGGATGGAGGGGTGCTGGTTTAGTGAGAAGGTGGTGGAAGGGGCTCTCGGGGGGAGGAGATGGCCTGTGCAAAGGCCCTGAGGCAGGAGCACAGCATGTCCAGGAAAAGCATCTGAGGCCAGTGTGGACAGGGCCTGGTGAGCCAGGGCTGGGGGCACCAATACAGTGGAAGCAGTCAGCTTAGACCTTGGAGGCCAGGAGAATTTTGCTTTTGAGCCCAAGAGTAGAGGCAGCTGTTGAAACCTATGACACCAGGGAGGTGCACAGTCTGATCTGTCCTACAGGGGTCACTCTGGAGCAAGAGTGGACACACAAAGGCCAGCGGGGCAGTGAGGGTGGTGCCAGGACCAGGAAGGCAGTAACAGCAGATGGGTCTGAGGGAGACGCAGGAGGGAGGATCAGCAGGATGTGCCCGTGAAATCCGGGGGGCCGGGAGGCTCAGTGGAAGGAGGGGGTGCCATCCGCCCAGGCAGGGGCCCTGGGGGAGCACCTTCCACCTGCCCAGGCTTGGGAGTGGGTGCCCCTCAGCGAAGTCCCCTGTGTCCTCAAGGCGTGGGGCCCCTCATGGCATCTGAGGGAGCTCCGTCCTGCAGGCTGAGCCGCCTTCTCCTGCCTCTATGTCCTCCAGCTTCCCTTACTGCAAGGAGCAGTGACCACACCAAGCAGATCAGAACTTCCTGTCCGTCTGTATGTCCCACCCGACTGTGGACTCTCTGAGGTCTGGAGTAGGTGAAACCCCTCTGCACCCAGCTCTGCCCCGGGAAGGAAAGGCCTTTTAGGAGGATCCTCTGCAGAGCGGCCCTGGTCTCCAGCATGGCCTGTGTCTTTCCTTTGCCCGTGCGTGTGATGTCACAGGAATCCACCCAAGCCACCGTCACAGCCACCTCCAGCCAGGCCAGCCCTGCCGCCCACACGGACGCAGGTGCGTGCTGGTGCCGTCCAGGCCCCACACGTGCCCCCTGGCTGCCTCTGGCCGGCCGCCCTGAGCACCCACCCTTCCTGCCCGCCCTCTGCCCCTTTCCCAGGTGAGGCTAGGCCCTGGTCACCCGGGCAGAGGTCACTGGCTCAGCCTCCCTGGTCCTGGGGCCAGTCTCCTCATACATGGTTCGTCCCTCAGGCCAGACAGCCAGCAGGGACTGTGGGCCCGGCCCGGGCCCCCTCGGGGCCCCAACTCTGAGAAGGCCCTCACCTCCGCCACAGGGCTTGGAGCAGGGGGACCACTTCTTCAGGGCCCACTCATAGCCCACGGAGTCGTCCTCCAGGACATTGTTGTCGTCCACGTTGAGCGAGTCCTCATGGATCATGTACTTGTAGGTCAGCGAGACCCGGGCGTCTCCCTGCGGGATGACCTGCGCCAGAGAGGGCCGTGAATGCGTCTGCCCGCTGCCACCCTACCTCCACGGCCGGGCCAGGAGGGCCAGCCCCAGGGACACACGTGGCCCGTGCTCGTCACTCATGGTAGTCAGGTTCTAGAAAGCCCCGGCAGACGCCGAATTCAGGACCGAACCACTTCTCATCAGGGTCCTGCAAAACTCCGGTCATGACATATTCAACTGTCAATGCACAACGTTATGTGAGGTGTATTTCTGTTTGAAGACACCTTCCTTGATGCATACTGTTGATCCACAAACACTGAACCCACGGCCAGTGCCTGAACAAAGCTCATCGATCCCGTGCGCGCTCTCTGCAGGGCAAGCCCGCGGCATCTCGGGTATTACGTTTTTTACCAATTAAAGGCCAGCCCAGCACGCTGCAAGTCTGTCGGGGCCATTTGTCAAGGGCACTTATTTCCTCACTCCGTGTCTCTGTGTCACATTTTGGTCCTTCCCACGATATTTCCAACTTTTTCATTGCTGTTCTATTTGTGAGGGTGACCTGTGCTCAGTCAACTTTGGCGTTATTAATGTAACTGGTTTTTTGTTTTGCATTTTTTAATTAAGGTCTGCACATTGTTTTTACAGACATAAGGCTATCACACACCTGATGGACCGCAGAAGAGTGTAACATAGCTTTTACACACATTGGGAAACCAAAACATCCACGTGACTTGCATTTTGCGATATTTGTGTGTGGCAGTGGTCTGGAACCCACTCTGCACCACCTCCTGAGCTGTGCCTGTGCTGATTTTGGGATTCAAAATACATTTCAGTAGACAGATTTACCAATACAGGAATGGCAGACACCGAGGCCCGGCTGTATACGCACTGACAAAGGCAGGGCACCAAAGATGTTTGATAAAAGAAATTTTCACATTTTGAGATGTGGGGAAGCCATTCTGGCTTATCCGTGAGTTAACCTGAATTTTTGGCTAGCTAAAATTAAGGCTGTTTGTGGCCTATCAAACATACATTGTACACCTGCTTTAATTGTTAAGGAAGAGGGCACACTGACCAGAAATAAAGACTATTTATGTTAAAGATAAAGATTCAACGCCTCCCTTCCTGAGATGCCAACGCGGGTCCTCTTTCAGTGATAAGACCAGTTAGGTGGCAGAGGGAACACAACATGGAATGCGGACCATCAGGGGTTAACCTCACTGTATTACAAATGAGCAGCATGATGGCCGTGAAGGGGTAGAGAAGAAACCTAATTTCCCAGGGGAAGCTGTATTTTGATCAGATCCTATGAGGCTGAAAACAAAAGGACCGCACACAAATCTGGTAGTTAATAAACCTGTTTCTCTTTAAAAAAAAAAAAAAGGTCATACGGACTCGCTGTGTCTGTGCTGGTCTTTTTTTTAAACCTTGAAGAAATGCACCCCTGACTTGTTCGTGTTTGTTTGTTCTCACAAGACACAAAACTGTGCTGGAAACCCTGCTTCTTCAGAGTAATCTGGGAAGTTGGTTTCCAGGCCCTCAGTTTGGCTCAAATAAAATTCTTTTCTATTCTTATTCCCGATTGTGGATTGGTTTTTTGGGGGGATGAACAGTGCACGCAGGCGAGGGGAGCAGAGCGGCACGGCGCGCACGAAGCACGCGCTCGGCAGCTGCACGCCCGGTGTGGGCGCCGGGTCCAGGGGCCCGGGCCTAGCCACGCTGCGCTCACCTCATGGGGGCAAAGGCACCTGAGCCTTATCTGTGGCGGTTTTTTAAAAATCTTGGGGGGGTAGGGGGTAAGTAATTAGATTAATTAATTAATCAATCTATTTATTTATTTATTTATTAAGTGGAGGTACTGGGGATTGAACCCAGGACCTCGTGCATGCTAAGCACGCACCGTGCCACTGAGCTATTCCCTTCCCACTATCTGAGGTATTTTAAACTTTTTTACTGGTAAAATGTATTACTTGAGCAATTAAAATTAATCTTTAAAAAGTGATTAGCAAAATCAAGCCCCTCTGTACTCCCGTCGCCAGGAGCAGCCTGTGGTCCTGGGCTCAGGAGACCTGGGGTCCGGTCCTGCTCAGGGACAAAGTCTGGGTGACCTGGGTCTAATTTCCAGAGCACTGTCGGTCACTCCCAGGGATGTGCGGGGTTTGGATGCGATGGCAGACCTGAACAAGCGTGATGAAAGGTGGCCTTGAACGTCACCCAGAGTGGAAACCTAAAACTTTATGGAGATTTTGTCCTAAGATCACCTGGGGGTTGACACAGGGCCCAGAGCCCCGAATGGCAGCTCTCTGTCTGTTCCTCACTCTGACACAAAGATGGAGATCCGAGGTCCAAGGGGCAGGCCGTGAAGGATGCAGGGAGGCTCAGGCCCTGCCCCGACTTACTCACCAGCACGGTGATGGTGCCATGGAGGGGGCCCATGGTCTGCAGCGTCTCCCGGCCGTCCTCGTCCCGGTACTCCCACTCCACACCCATGGCGATGAAGGATTTGGAATTGGGGTCTATGTCATTCTCTTCATTTAAAATGAACTTGCCTGTCTCCAGGTTCTTGACGGCTGAGGATGGCAGAAGACAGCAACCCCCACCGCCAGGATCACCCAGGGGCGGAGTCCAGGCTCACTGCCAGGAGGCCGGCAGGGGGCGCTGGTTTGCGCAGGTTGGGGGCGTTGTGGGGAGCAGAGGCCTCGGTCTCCCAGCCGCCTGCCCTCCGCCAGGTGGGGTGGGGTGGGGGTGGGGAGGTGTGTCATGTCAGAGACACGTGTCCCTCCACAGCCGCTGCCAGGGGAGCCCTCTGGTCCCAATCCCTGGCCTCTCCACTGGGAAATGACCCCAGGAGAGATCCACCAAGTGGGCGGAGCAGCGACAGGGGAGGTGGGGCTGCAGCCACGCCTCCCAGCCAGGCCCCCGATCCCCAGAAGAGCCTCACCGCATTGTCTGGGCTCTGACACTCACCCAGGTGGTGGCTGGTGGTGTCTGCCTCCTGGATAAGCAGGTGTCTGGCTCCTGCTGGGATCTCAAACATCTTGATGTAACCTTTGTAGAGATGTGGGGAGGCAAAGCCAGATGAGAAGGAAGAGGCCATCAAATGCCGGCAACACAAAAAGGGCCTTGCCCTCAAAGGTGGTTCCAGGAGCCCAATATTTTGTGGGCTCTGATCATCCACCCAGAGAGGGGCCCATGGGAAAACTGCAGTATCCCAGCCAGTCCCAGCCCTCCTGCTCATCTTCAGATCCAGGGACTCCCCCGGCCTCCCCATCAAGAACTTGGTGGGCGCCGTCGTGAATGGCCCTGAAGTCACGCCTGGGCTCAGAGCTAAGAGGCCACGGCCAGGAGGGAGGCCTTCAGCAAACTGCGTGGCCTCCCTGGACCTTGGCAGCTCAATCTGTAGACTGAAGACACCTTGCTCAAGCAGGGTCGTGCGGAGGGTAGGCTCCCAGGGTCCTGGCACCAGCTCTGAGTGGAGTCTGGACAGGTTGCTCCTCCACCTTCTTCCAAAAGAGGCGAACCAAAGTGGTTTCTCCCCATTTCAGACAGAGGCAGAGCAGCCAGCTGCTCAGGTCCACTCAGAGCGCCAAGGGCCAGGCAGGGACATGGCTCTGGAAGGGGGTTCACCCAGAGGGATGTCTTCCCAGAGCCCGCCTTGGCTGGAGACCCCAAGTTCCCCAGCCCCATTCTGTGGTCTTGTGGGGACCACTGGCTGCCCCCAGGCTGCAGGCCGCACTGAGCAGCCCGGCCAAGTCCTGCTGACAGCCAGCTGGGCGCAGCAGCGGAGGGGCAGGGACCAAGGGAGGCGACAGCCCAGCCCTGGAGGGCTGGAGAGGGGTGCCCTCAAATAAAGACTACGGGCCCACCCTGAGCATCTGTGTCCTGTCATTCTCCTTGTCCCCACCCACCCCGAGGCCTGGCACAGCTGTCCCCACCTGGGATTCTCCCTCCACCTCACACTCCGGGACCTCTGCCAAGACAGTCAGACCCAGCCAGAGCCACCCACCGGCGGGAGGGAGGGGCGCACTCACCGAGCTTCTTGGGCGAGCGCGTGAACGTGCCCTTGACCACCTTGCAGTGGGAGTTGTCCCCTCCACACACGCCGCACTTGTCCTCCTGTTTGCTGGAGCCGATCACCCCGTCACAGCCCACCTTCTGTTGTGGGGGCAAGGGGTGCAGGGTGTATTTGAGATCCCACCTTCCCCAGTCCCCGATCAGCCCCTGGAGCCTGTTCCCTCCCCAGCCCGGGTCTGGGCAGCTGTTCTTAGCAGCCTCCGACACAGGGGAAGGAGAAGGGGCTTTGGAGCAAGACAAGCCCTGCGTGCCCACCAGGGACCAGCCAATCCCCGTCACTCATCCGCTCATCTGCACAGTCTAGACAGGGCCACGTCCCGAGGCTGTCCTGGCACCACAGGCTGGCCTCCCAGTGAACGCAAATTACACCTGGCCTCTGCCCCTCTCCTGGGCGTCCACGCAGCGTAGCTCCAGCCCTCTCGGGCTCCCACCCAAAGCTAAGGCCTGGAGGCCCCTCCCTCACACTGCCCCCCGGAACAGTGTCCTCTTTAGCCTGCTTGGGTTGTCTGGGCAGGAGGTGACAAGAGTTGGTGGGAACACTTTCGTTTTCATTCTCTCAACCAAGCCTCTCAACACTGTCCCCTCCAGTATCGAAAATTGTTCCCCACAGAGCAGGGACGTTCCCTTGCCCAGGGCCACCTGGCAGAAGCAGTAACAAGTTCGCGTTCTTTTCCTCCCTATAGCCCTGCTGACAGTACACATTCCCAGGGCCCCATAGTTCCACGGGGAGCAGACTCTGCACGTCCACACCCTGAGCACTTGGCCTGAGGCCACTTTCACACCCACGTCCACACTCAGCAGGGAAGACCATCTCTCCTCCGAGCTGGTCTGCTCCCTCTGTCTGTACTAGAATGCGTCACAGGTTTCCCTCTTTGCACTGGCTGCCAGGAAGCCCAGAGCCAATTCACCTCCACCCCACCACGATTCTCCCATCACTGCCTCTTGCGAGACTGCTTCTTTTCCCTTTGCTCTTTGATTTCGGACATTTGCTTCACAAAGACCTTTGAGGGCAGGGTCTCTAGACTACAAAGGGACCACAGAGCCACTTTCTGGCCAAGTAGTCTCAGAGAAACTCCAAGTTTGTTTCCACATTTGGGACGTGGAGTCAGAGCAGCAAGGCCTTCCAGGGCTGTTGCCAGCATGAGAGGAGATGGTCCTTAAAAATAGTCACACGTTGCCTGGCACAGAGTAAGACCCGAGTGAAGGATGGAGCTGAGGGGGAAGGAGAGGAAGGGACGAAGGGGAGAACCCCCTGTCAGGCCGGAGTGGCCGTGATGTTGTGATTTATAATAAATATATATTTGGTCTTCATCCAGTTTCTGGCTAGACCTCCTAAAACCCTCAGAATTTCCTGTGCAGGTAGTGTCAGAATTGGGTCGAACGGTAGGACGCCCAGCTGGTGTCAGAGAACAGCTTATTGGACACATAGGGAAAAACCCCCCAAACTGGACATGGAATTAGCACCTTCACGGCCTCATTTAATTCCTCACTCCCTCCTCTGTGTGTGTGTGTGTGTGTGTGTGTCTTTATTCTCCTGACACGTCTTTTGCTGTCATTTCACTTTTAAACTTCCTGAGTCATTGTATTTTGATATTTTTTAATGGACAACTTCTACTTGGATACCAGATTTTTTTCAAAGAAGAGTTTCACGTTCACATGTGTTATAAAGACTCCTAATTTCATCTTGTTACTCACATTTCCTTTGTGTGTTTTCCATCTTTCCTTTCGCTCTCCTTTGTTTTCTAACTTTTGCAATGTGATCACATCTAAATGCAAACATTTTGTAATGATGCAAAAATTTATCCTACTGTTATTTGTTCAAAATCACCCTTAATTAATGAAATACCCTGTTCTCCAGTTGTCAGTGTAAGGAGCGAAGCTCTAGCCACGCCCGCTAAGAGGGTGAATTCGTGTTCCCACTTCCCTGTTAGGTTTGGACCATATTCACAGCAGGCATCTAAAGCTACTTCCACTACTAAATGTTTCCTGGGCTACTGCAATCATTCACGGTTTTAAAATATTTTCTGTGAGCTATGATTTTAAAAACTTTTTTTTAATTTGTGTTTTTTTGTTGTTGTTGTTTTTTGGGAAGTGAGTAATTAGGTTTATTTATTTTTAGAGGAGGTGCTGGGGATTGAACCCAGGTCCTCACACATGCTAGGCACACACTCTACCACTGAGCTATATCCTCCCCACTATTTATGATGTTTTGACATCTTGAAAATCTTGTCAGCCAGGGAGAGTCCGCCCCTCCCAGGGCTAGCTAGCCAGCCAGTTCTTAGGGACAGCAAAGGGGGCGTAGCTTTCCTACACAAACCAACTGACCCCTCCCATCACCCCCTGCATCAAACTCACACACCAAGCCGGTATGTCTCTGCCCTAAATCACCCCAGGGGCAGGTGCCGGCAATCTAGAGACCCCTCCTGCCCAAAGCCTGCTTACTCTGCCCTGCCCTGCCTTTCCTAGGGAAGCCCCAGTGGTGGCTCCAGCCCAGGCTGTCCCCTACTCCCGTCTGCCTCCCAGCTGACCCTGGTGCTTTCCCACGGGGCTCTGCACAGCACGGCATGCCCTTCCCTCAGGAAGAGCAAGTAAGAAGCCCTTCTTTTTTTTTTCCTGTCTTTTTTGCTGCTGTTTTTAATTTTTTTTTCTAATCAGTTTTTCTTGCAATGGCATTGATGCCTGTGTCATCAGTCAGTAACCTCCATAAGTTAAGCACCGTCCCCAGGTACACGGGAGACACTGCTGTCTTTGTCTGTAAGTATTTGGTTGAGTATTTGGGGTCTGAGCAGACTGTGGCCGGGCCCCCCTGCCAGACCGAGGCTGGGCGAGCCCCCTCCCGGCCTCCCGCGGTGAGCCTCCCGGGAGCCTCCTTCTCCAGGGGCTGCCGTCCTGCCGAACCCCCGTGAGGGGAGAGGAGCCCCGAGCACACCTCCAGCTGCCCCGCAGCCCACCTCCCTGCTCTGCCCGCCTCGCCCCCCTCCTCCAGGCGCCCGCAGCATGCTGCCAGGCTCTCTGCGGAGAAGTCCTGAGGGTGCTCGCCTCTCAGGAAGGTAAGACGAGAGCCGGCCTCTGCGACACCTACAGTCAGTCTCACCCACACAAACTACAGAGGCTTCCAGCTGCTTCTAGGGAGTCTGGCAGCGGGCAAGCCTGCACCCTTGTTCCTCTTATAAGCCGAGGGTGCCCCTCGGTTGCTTCTTGTGACAGCCTAAGGCTGAAGCCAAAGGCATGAGAGTAACAGAAAACACAGAAGGGCCTGTTTACAAAGAGCGAGACCAACGAGAGCCATGGGGGGCCACCCCTATCAAGAGCAAGCTGTCCAATGCCGACTGGCAGTGCTTCACGAGGGGTCCCCTGAGGACCACATGCATCGGAATCACCTGGGTCACTGGTAAAACTCATGCTCCGGGCCACAGCCTTGACCGACAGAATCAGAATCTCTGAGGCAGAGCCACAAGCTCCCCGGGTGGCTCCTCCGACTCAAGTCTGAGAACGTCTGACACGAGGGGAGAGTCGGGGGAGGGATGTGACATCGGCTGAGGACCTGCCCCGATCCAGGTGCCATTTCCAGCACTTTGCACGCTCAGCCTCGGTGACTCCTCCCAGCGACCCCGCGAAGCCGAGGCCTGAGCCAGCGGCCCTCTGCTCCCGCAGCGGCGGCCTCGCCGCACTCACCCTGCACTCCCCGCGCACGCAGAGGCTGAAGGCGTCCTTGTAGGAGCAGCGCGTCCCATCGTGCACCATGCGCTTCATGGACACCACCTCCCCGGTCTCCTTGGACTCGCAGTAGAGGTGGCATCTCTCCTTGGCTGGAAGGGAAGCAGCGGGCGCTGGGGACGAGGGCGGGCTGCAGGGCTCACCTGCCACGCAGCTTCCTCCCCAAGTTCGCTTAAGAAGCACCTCGCAGGGAGAAATTCCCACCCCACGGGGGTCTCCTTAGGATTCACCCCCCGCCACACACACACACACACACACACACACACACATGCCTGCCCTGGGGCGGGAGAGAAAAAGCACGGAGGCAGGTGCCTGCAACCCGCTTAGTGTTCCTGTGCAGGGAACGCAGGAAGAGCTTTTTCCAGCTGAGCCAGGCTGTTGTTGGTGCAGCCGGGCCCCCAGATCCCCGAGGCCCTGCTCGGAGACCCCCAGACTCAGGGGAAAGGCAAATGGCTGTTTGCCAGGTCTCTACCTGAAGACCCTTTTCAGTCAACCTTCTCTGAAAGCCCAAATAAGGCCGGACGCCCCTTGATTCAGTCCTGGGTCCCTGGTACCCTCCCTCCTCAGCATTTGTCGCAGATGTCACTAAAATATCATTAGGTGACTTTCTGCCGGACCACAGCCTCCCTCTGAGACGGGGAGCCTGTCTGCTCCGGCACCCCCTCCCCGCATGCACGTGTGGGGCCTGCAACAGGCGCTCGGCTGGTGGATCACGTGGGGTGAGGGAGACAGCGGAGCAGGCCTGGGCCCCGCTGCCCTCCTCTGCCCAATGCCGCCTTCTTCATGAGCGGGACGAGACTCCAATGAAATACACACACACTCATGCCTGAAGCTACCAGACTTTTCAGTTCCAGGAGCCTGCAAGTGCCTTCTGATGCTTAAACCAGCTCAAGTCGCTGACACTAGGAACTGAGTTCCCACTGAAAGAGGAGGGGCCAGAGGTAACCTGATTCCTTGGCAGGCTCCACCCCCACCCCGGCCCCGCCCCCAAGGCTGAGCCGGCCCCACGGTGCAACTCCAGCCTCGTCCACCGGGTGGCGACCGCGGGAGCCCCGGAACAACCCGCGCCTCCAGCCCCGCCCCCTCCCCGGCCTCCTTGGCCAGGCCCTGTTTTCTGGCTCCCCTGGGACTGCACTCTTGCCATGAGCTCCCAGCCCTTGAACGGACCCCAGCAGCCACCCCGGCCAGGGTGGGCTCTGCTGACAGCCGGTGTGGCCTGTGGCCGGCAGCTTGCCCAGGGGGCATCAGCGGCACAGCGAGCTCCGGCCCACCCCCTAGGGCCGGAACGCGGAGGGCGCTCTCCCCTCGGGGCTCACCATCCCGGTGCTCGTGGGGCAGCCAGTGGTGCTGGGCATCGCCATGCTCGAAGTACAGGTCCCACTGCCGGCACTGCTCCTCGCGGAAGTCGGCCAGGGGGTCAGGGCAGTCCTGGGAGCTGCAGAGCTGGAAATCGTAGGCGAGGCCGGAGCAGGTGCGGCCCCCGTTGGCCGGGCTGGAGGAGAAAACAGAGGGGCTTTGTGGCTCGGCGCCACCAGGAAGAGGCCAGCACTCGGGGTGCCACTTGTGGGATCTGGGGGGCATCTCTGAGCCTTGGGGACTGAGGGGCAGCTCTGCTGACTGAAGGGACCTGGCCCTGCCCTGCCCCAGTCACAGGACCTGGATAATCCCCCAGGTGTCAGGGTCTTGGAGCATCAGGTGTGGAAGGGGTTGCTGTCTTCTCTCAGGGGTCCTGTGGGAAGGAGGCATCTGTGCAGCCCCTCGCACCCGCCACCCCCATCCCAGCTCCTGAGCTGTGGCTGGGGCCCAACAGTGAGCTGTGACGGGTGTCTGGGTTCTGCTGTGTCCCAAGTCAGAAGCCCCAGGGTGGAGGAGCTGGGTGAGCTTCCTCTACATCCAGGCCTGCGCCTGTCCCTCACACACACGGCGGCAGGGTAATTCTGAAATAGTAGAACCTGAATTAAGTGCTCTTAACAAGTGTTGGGCACACAGTGGACACTCCACCCTCTGGCTCTCCTCCACCTCAAGAAAACTTGGGCTGCGTTTCTGTAATGTCCTCACGCTGCTGAGAACAGCACCAGCCCACAAAGCATTAACCTCACGGGAAAGTCACCGGCTGGTGGCCAGCAGATGCCTCTGGCAGGCGGGGTGATGGGGCGCGGCAGGCCAGCACCCTGGGAGGAGCTGGGGGCTTCTGCTTCACCATCTATGAGATGCCAAGCAGAACCCGAGGCCCCACCTGAGACTTGCGCAAAGTCACGCTCTGCCTGTGACAAGGGGTGGTGACAGCACTGCAGAGTGGATGATGGAAGAAGCTGGCTTCCACGAGGCCCCTTGCATAGTGGTGCCTTGTTCTCAGGGGAAGTCGGTGGAAATGACCACCTGAGAAATTTGTGGAGAAAGAATCAAGAGGCCTCAGTGTTTGATAGGGATGGGGAAAGAAAGGGTGACTTTGAGATTTATCCCAAGGCTACTGAAGGGAACACAGACCAATGACAACCCCAACCAGGGCATTACCAGAAGAGGGTGCAGGCCTGTGTGTAGGTGTGGGGAGCCCAGGGGCATCGTGCAGCAGACTGCTGGGTCAGGAGACCAAGTTTCCAAGCCTCCAGGGCTG
The DNA here is from genome assembly GCF_048564905.1 of Vicugna pacos. Classification (NCBI taxonomy): domain Eukaryota; kingdom Metazoa; phylum Chordata; class Mammalia; order Artiodactyla; family Camelidae; genus Vicugna; species Vicugna pacos. The sequence goes on along the minus strand of NC_133008.1, from coordinate 7,316,873 downwards.
GCTCTGCCCCCAGCAGGCTGCGTGGCTTGGGGCATGAGCCCTGCCCCCTCTAAGTTTCCTCCCAGGAGAGACGAGGAGGGGCCAGGACTGCCTGCCCTCGCACCCTCTCCAGAACTGGCATCCTCAGGGGCCTAGCAAGGACCCTTGGGGATAGCAGCTGCCACCCAGGAAGGCTGGGAAATATCAGGGCCGACTCACTGTGGGTTGTCGCACTGCCGGGTCCTAAACTTAACACCTGTGCCGCAGGTGCGCGAGCAGGAGCCAAAGGGACTCCAGGCGCCCCAGTTGCCATCTCGTTTGAGGATGTCAGGTGTCAGCCAGATGCAATGTCCTTTAAAGCAGTGCTGAAAGACAGACGGTCACTCCCTTGACCCATCACTCACATGTCCCCCACTCTGGCGATAACTGCCTGGCCCCGGAGGCACAGGGAGACCAGGCATGACTCACGCCCAGAAACTCAGAGCCCCGTCGAGAGGCCTGGTAGGACGCTGGCGCCCACCACCCCAGCCCCTCCACCCAGCCTCCCTTGACCACTGCCCTGGCCTCGCACCATCCTCAGGGCCTTTTGTTCAGCCTACTCTGTCCCCGCAGCCAGAGTCTGCCCAATCGAGTCTCCAGCATGATGCCACAGGCCAGGGTGCCCACACACGGCCAGTCATAAAGGTGCAAGTGGCCCATCAAGCCAGTGATTCCAGAAGCATGTAAGATCTACTTGTTTATGTTAAAAAAAAAAAAGGCAACTTTAAGGAAATATGGAAACAAAGGACAGGTAATATGCCTACATGGTAGAAATTCATGAATAAAGGGGGGAGACCCCCGGAGCAAAGTCACGCTCAGCTCAGACTCAGGTCCGCAGGGTGAATCTGATCACACTGCTGCCCCGCCTGCCCCGGGGAGGAAGCTCACACGATCTAGGGTCCACTTGAAGAAGACTGCAAAATTAAAACTACTAAATTAGGTATAGAATGGAATCTTGATTTAGAATAAGAAAATATATCACGAAAAATTAAACATTTAAAAACTGACAAATACCACAAACAACCCAGAACAGAGAACGATGATTTTTTTCCAAGTAGATTGACAGACACAACCTTCCTGCCATTTTAACTATGTGCTCTTTCATCGCCTCTTCATACGACGACAGTTTTGAGGGACTGATTTCCACAGGGAGAACAGAAAGATTCTGCAGTCCGTCCTCAGCACGCGCTTTCGGTAAGGGCCAGATGTAACTGTTTTAGACTTTGCAGGCGACGTGATTTCTATTGCAATTACTCAACTCTGCCACTGGAGCATGCAGGTGGCTACAGAGGACATACAAATGAATGGATACAGCTGTGTGCTAATAAAACTTTGTTGACAAAGGCAGGCAGCAAATGGAAACTTCTAGAATGGAGCTGTGAGACGTTTGGTGAACTCTTTTCTCAGTAAAACAATCATTTAACTAGTGAAAATTACTTTCTAGAAACAACCATTTAAATTATCTGAAACAACAAAGACCTACTGTACAGCACAGGGAACTATACTTAATATCTTGTAATAACCTATAGCAGAAAAAGAACCTGAAAAAGAATCTGTCTACCTATATATGAATCACGTCGCTGTATACCTGAAACTAACACATTATTGTAAATCAACTATTCAGTAAAAAAAAAAAAAGTATCTGGAAGTTGTCCTAAAGTCAGTAAAACTACTGGTGAAACATTTATTCAAGGAAATCTACTAAATCTTGGTAAGAATATTGAAAGTCTATGGCATTTGAGCCACAGCCCTCTCCCATTCCTTTCCCAGATCAGTGTGATGGAAGCTTTACTGCCTAAAAGACAGAGGTCCTGTCCCCTCAGCTCGCAGTCTAGGGCTATAGTTTCACCCTGGGAAAGGCAAGCCCCTGGCTTCTCCCATGTCTCCCAACTCTGTGTTGCAGACAATCTGTTCCAGGCAGAGGTAGCCAAGAGGATTGGAGCTCCTTTGCCCACCCCGTCTTCACCCACAGCAAGCCAGGAATACTGCACCCCGATAGCCCCTTCTCTGGCTTGCTTGTAGGGCAGAGGGTCCATGCTGAAGGGGAAAAGCCAAGAAGACCAGGGGCTACTTTCCCTATCCAGTGACCTATTTGTAGACCAGGAATGTCGCTCTGGAAGTGGACCAACCTGCTCTTAGCTCAAATGCAGTGATGCAGTGATCTTCCCAGAGGAAGAGGCAGAACAGAGAGCTCATAACTCACCCTACGGGGACTAACTTTATTTGGAACAGAGCTTAGGGAGTTCATGCCTAAGGGCATTGTCAAAAACAATAGAAATCTTGGTAGTGACCAATTAAGAGGAGACCAGTACCTCCACGATACCAGGGACAACAAGTAAAATGTTAAATCAAGTAGAAGTGTAACAGACAGAACCAGTGAAATGACAGCTAAGCGCCCTCCTGCGGTCTGAGCAAGCCTCAAATACTGGCAACACCCTGCCCCTGTGAGGGGTCCAGAGTTTGACTGGGTCAGGCTGTAGACAAATTGTACCCCAGGCATTATCAAAAACAATGCAGCCGTCAGCTAGCAGCTCGTGAAAGCTCACTGGATGTGATACCAACAGAGGCAGAACAGCGGGGAGCTTGATGGGAAGATCGGAGAAAGAGGCAAAGAGAACCCAACTGATCTGAGAGTTTGGGGGTGGGGGTGTGGAGCTGTGTGGGCCAGGGTGACCATGCCCACGCCCAAGGTTGTGATCTCTGGGGGGCAGTATCACCAGCTGCACACTGCAGGGCAAATGCAACTTACTGAAACAGTGCAGCCAAGTCACTGAACAAGTAAACAGATAAATGAGCAAGCAAGAGTACAACAAGGTCCAAGGGAATCAATAGCTAATGTTTCTTCAATGACCAGTTTCAACAAAAATGTGAGACATGAAAAGAAACAGGAAAGTGTGATCTGTACATAGGAAAGTAAAGCAGGCAACAGAAATGACCTTTGAGGAGGCCCAGATGTTAGACTTAGCAGACAAAATTTCAGAACAGCTATTACACATATGTTCAAAGAACAAAAGAAAACCATGTCTAAAGAACGAAAGAGAAGTATAAGAATAATGCCTTACCAAATAGAGAGCATCGGGAAAGAGATAGAAACTGAAAAACAAACAAACAAACAGAAAACCAAAAACCAAAAAACTGTAGTTTAAAAGTACAAAAACTGAAATGAAAAATTTACTAGCAGACTCAGTAGTAGATTTAAGCTGGCCAAAGACAGACACCATGAATTTAAATATAGATTAATAGAAATTATGCAATCTGAAGAACAGAGGGGAAAAAAAATAAAGAAACATGAACAGAACCTCTGAGAAACATGGAAGACCATAAGTCCAATGAAATGTGCACAGTAAAAGTGCCAGAAAGAGAGGACACAGAGAAAAGAGTAGAAACTATTCAAAGGAATAGTGGTTGAAAACTTCCAAAATTTGATTAAAGACATTAACCTACGCATCCAAGAAATTTAACCAAGTATGATAAATGCAAAGGGATCCACATCCAGACACATTATAGTCAAAACATTGAAGGAGAAAGCTAAAATGTCAAAAGCAGCAAAAGAAAAATGACTCATTGAGCACCCAATAAGATTAACAGCTGACTTTTCATCAGAAATAGTGGAGACCAGAGACAAGGCTGTCAACAAAGAATCATATCCAATGAAACCATCTCTCAACAATGAAGGTGAAATAAAAATATTCCCAGGTGAACAAAAAATGGGAGAATTCATTGCTAGCAGACCTGCTGTATAAGAAACACTAAAGGAAGTTATTTAGGCTGAAAGCAAATGATACTGGAGAATAATTCAAATCCACATGAAAAAAGAGAGTACTGGAAATGGACTAATTTCTAGAAAGATACAGACTATCAAAACTGATTTAATGAGATCTAGAAAATCTGAATAGATCTATAACAAGTACAGAGATTGAATCAGTGATTTAAAACTTCTCACAAGTAACAGCCCAAGCCTGGGGGGCTTCACTGATTAAATTCTACCAAACATTTAAAGAAAAATTAATACTAATCCTTTGCAAACTCTTCCAAAAAATGAAAGAGAAGATTTTCTCTATTCATTCTGTGAGGCTAATAGTGCCCTAATACTAAAATCAGACAGAGGTATCACAAGATAAAAACCACAGACCAATATCTCTTATGAAAATACTTAAAAATCCTCAACAAAATTCTATCAAACCAAAGCCAACAGCATAGTAAAAGATTATACACCATGACCAAGTGAAATTTATTATGGGAGTACAGGGCTTAACATCTGAAAATCAATCAATGTAATAAACTATGTTACTAGAACAAAGGAAAAACTACGTGATCACCTCAAGACTCAAAAAATAAAACCGGCAAAATCCAACACCCTTTCTTGAAAAAAACACTCAAGAGACTAGGACTAGAAGATGAGTTCCTCAACCTGATAAAGGACATCAGTGAAGTACCCCAGCTAACATCATCTTAATACTGAAATAATGAATGTTTTCCCTTACGATCAAACAAGACAAGGGTGTCTACTCACACTACTTCTAGTCAATATTGTACTGAAAGTTCTAGCCAGGACAATTAGGCAAAAAAAGAAATAAAGAGTATCCAGATTGGAAAAGAAGAAGTAAAATTTTATTTGCAGATGAAATGATACTCCGTATAGAAAATCCTAAGGAAGCTACTGAAAAATTATTAAAGCTAATAAAAAATTTCAGTGAGATTGCAGTATGCAATATCAACATACAAAAATCTATTGTACTTCCATAAACTAGCAATGAATGAACTGAAAATGAAATTAAGACAACAATTCTGTTTACAATGGCATCAAAAAAGAAAAAATCTTAGGAATAAATAGAATGAAAGAAATGCAAGACTAGTACACTGAAAACTACAAAACATTGTTGAAAGAAACCAAAGATCTAAGTAAATGGAAAGACATCCCATGTTCATGGATATGGCAATATAGTCATACCTTGGAGATATTGTTGGTTCAGTTCCAGACCACCAAAATAAAGCAAGTATCAAATAAGGTGAGTCACATGAATTTTTTGGTTTCCCAGGGCATATAAAGTTATGTTTACACTATACTAAAGCCTATTAAGTGTGAAGTAGCATTATGTCTAAAAAAACAACAAACGTATCTTAAGAATATTTTATCACTTAAAAGTTCACAAGCAATAAATGCTAGAGAGGATGTGGAAAAAAGGGAACCCTCCTACATTGCTGGTGGGAATGTAATTTGGTGCAGCCACTGTGGAAAACAGTTATTCTTACACCTGGACAGATACAACAACCCAACACTATTGAAGGTGTTGAAAACCATGTAAATAAGCCAATAAATATACCCCAAATCCAATTTCTCCTAAGCCAAAGCCACAGAGCACCCACGGCCACCCCAATGTCAGCCGACAGGAGGAGGAATGTATCAGGAGGGAAGGACTGGAAAGAGAAGAGATCCTCTTTGATTATGGTCAAAACATCTGACTTTTTCACAATTTATTTTTTACTGATGCACAGTCGATTTACAATGTTGTGTTAGTCTCTGGTGTACAGCATGGTGCTTTCAGCTATACTTACACACACACACACACACACACACACACACACATATATATATATATATATATATATATACCTATATTCCTTTTCACATTCCTTTCCAAAATTTATGAAAACACACGCATGTAGGGGGCCCCAAAGCTCACACATCATAAGCTTCACGGTAAACCCATCTCTGTTCCCCTCTCAAAACCTTCTGTGAGCTCCCCACTACCTAAGGATTCAGACCAGCCCCGTGGCCTGGCTCCTACCCACGCTCCCCCGCCCCCGCTCCACCTCCCCCCACCATGCCAGGCACTGGAGCACAGACTGACTGCTCTCTGAACAGGCCAAACCCACTTTGCTCACTAACTTTGTGAGCGCCTCTGCTCAGAAAGCCCGTGGCTCCCCTGCCCTCCCCGCCCTCGCCCCGGGGTAAGGTGGGGTGATTCCTCTTTCAGGACAGAGCTGCTCACTCCCCCAGCTGCGAAGGGTACTGGTTGCTCTTGGCTGGCAGCTGAGTCCCTCTCCAGGAAATGCCCTCCGCCAGAGAAGGCTGCCCAGCCCAGAGTCATGCCCCTTTCCTGCAGACAGCCATGGCCAGGGGTCAAGGTTGGGGACAGCTCTGAAAGGCCAGCCTGGGGCTCCAGGTGGGGCAGACTGGGCCCCGCGCTGTGACCACATCCGTGTTCAGAGCCTCACTGTCTGTGCAGGTGCTGATTCTCAGAGTGCTCCCCGAGAAGCGCCTGCCGTCGGAGCGCTGGCTCTGAGCCCGCCTCCAGCACAGCCACGTTCCCACCTCCACACCCCTGCTGCTCCTACGTAGGCCTCCTGGTTCTCGTCACCTGTCTCCCTGCCCTCGTGCATGTCTCAGTGACCTGGGCACCCACTTGGCCTCTCCCTCCTCACACGGGCCACTCACTCCTCCCGACCTGCTGGCGCGTCCCCAGCACTGCCTCTGCCCCAGCCTGAGCGCATGGGAGACGCTGCAGTCTCTGGATTGTCCCTGGGCTCTGGGCGAGTGGTCAGGGGCTGCACCACCGCCGGCTGGGCATCCGGACACGTGGCCGACACTCACGGTCACGAGCCACCTGGGGTCCAGCAGGCCTGGCTCCAGGTCACCAGGGGTGCTGGTCACATCCTTCCTGGGCCACAGTTACCTAGTCTTTCACCTCAGAGCTCCCCTCACTCAACCTGGGAAGGGAAGCGGAGAGCCCGCAGGAACGCTAGCTGGTGTCCGCCTCAGCTGGTGGTACTGGGTGGGGCGGGCAGGCAAGGAGGGGGGCCCAGGCAAGGAAAGGCTGGCGACTGAACGCTTGTGTGCCCCAAATTCATACGCGGAAGCCTAACCCAATGTGACGGCAGTAGAATGTGGCACCTTTGGGAGGTACGCAGGGTGGAGCCCTCGTGAGTGGGACGAGTGCCTTTGTAAGGGGACATGGGAGAGATGATTCCTCTTTTCAAAATGTGAGGACACAGAGAGCAGACGGCAGTCTGCAACCGTCCAGAATCCAACCATGCCGACACCCCGACCTTGGCTGCCAGCCTCCAGAATTCTAGGGAACAGATACCTGTAGTTTAAGCCACCCTGGTCTCTGGCATTTTTGTTTCAGCAGCCCCAGCTGACTAAGGCAGGGAGTGAGGGAAGGTCCTGGCACCCCTGAAGGCTGTGACAGGGCCCAGCTTCTAAGTCACTGGTGGCCATGGAGACCAAGGGCCGGGGGCGTGGAGGAAGCCACACAGTGGTCCTCCTGTCCCCACTGGACAAACTGGTCCCCAGTCTAGAAATGGGAAGCTGGGCACGGGAGAGCTCAGGACACCCCACAGGCTCACACCCCACCTCCTCCACAGACTCAGGTCCAAGTGAACAGAGGTAATACACATTGTGGAAAATATGAAAGCAAGGAGGGAGTGGGTGTATCTCAGTGGTAGAGTACATACTTAGCATGCACAAGGTCCTGGGTTCAATCCCCAGTAACTCCCCTAAAAAAAAAAAAGTCAAGAAAAAAGAAAAAAAATAAAAGCAAAGCAGAAAGACAGGATAATCACCCAGAATTTCACCACTAAGAAGCTGTCCCTTTAGTATTTTGGTTTATTTCTTCCTAGATGACTGTAAGCATCCCAAAAGAACAGCTTCATGCTCTGACACCTCAGTGTTACTATAAAAGAAACAGGTTTAATATTCTTAAAATGTTCTATAAACATTTGTTTAAATGCCAACAAGTACTTCATCCAATAGAGAAGCTTAAACATTTAAAAGCACGAAGTTACACGTCTGAGCGAGTTCAGAGCCCTCGCATATCCATGAGCAAACCTGCCCAGGGCTGCCTCTCCGGGTAAGTACCTTGGAGAGCGCCGGTGCCCCTAAGCAGGGCTGCGGACACCGCCAGGTTGGTCTGAAAGCCTGAGAGGCCGGCTGTTCTTCTCAGGAAGTGTACGTTTAGCATTTCTGAACCACTGTGGTCCTGGGTTTCCAGCCTCCACCCACCAGCTGGTACCACATGCCCTGAGCCTGGGATGTGAGGATAAGCGTGCTGGACACTAAGGTGACTTGCCGAGGGGGAAAGGATGGCTCAAAGGCACACGATGAGGAGGGAGGGACCAGGGCTTGAACTCCCATGCCCAGACCCTGGGCTGTCCCTGTCTCTGTGCCCGCCTGCCAGTTCTCAGCTGTGCAGGGAAACGTGAGCCACAGCACGGGGCCTCTGCATGCTGGGTAAGCATCGCGGCATGCGTCTCTGGCACAGTCCGAGCTCGTGAATACTTGGGGTGGGCGTTGCTTCCCCGAGATACTGCACATGAGTGTGGGGGGTTCTCTCCTGCCAAGACACACTGAGGCTGGAGCCATCTTGACCCGGATGGCCCGCACCCCGCCCACCGCCCTGCCCCTGGCTCAGGTGAGGAGGGCAAGGGGAGCCTGCCAGCCCAGCTTGGGGGGCAGAGACACCTGCAGGGATCCTCTGTGCTTGGCTGACCCTGCATCCAGGGTATCCAGGGCATACGCTGTGTGGTTATAGGGCAGAATTAATGAGGCCTCTGAGAGCAGATCTGAGCCACGCCCCCAGCACCCTGGGCAGGCAGGACAAGTAGCAGGAGCAGGAAGAGGCCTCATTAATTCAATCAGCCCTTCCCTCTGCCCCACCAGACTACTGGAGAGCCATGCGGTGTTAACCATCTCTTCTGTTTTCTGATTTTTTGTTGGGGAGGTAATTAGGTTTATTTATTTATTTACTTCTTTTTAACGGAGGTGCTGAATTGAACCCAGGACCTTGAGCAAGCTAAGCACAGGCTCTACCACTGAGCTATACTCCCCCCCATTTTGTTTTGCTTTCTGGATTCTGATACTGTGATGTCTAGGGTCTTACTGACCCTGGAGGGACGGTCCCTCCCAGGCTTAGCCAGTTCCTCGAGACAGTAAATGAGTCACCCACGATTTTCAAGTGCAAACCAACCAATCCAGAGCCCACACCCCCAGCCACCTCCTCCATCGGGGCCCTTAAATTCCTGGCGACCCCCCATCCTAACCATCCCGGGGCCAGCCAGGTACCAGACAATTAGGGGCAGCCCCACGCCCCAGAGCTCACCGGCACTGTTCACACCGGCCGGCCCGAAGCCTGCTTACCTCGCCTGTTCCTTTCTGCGGAGACCGCAGTCCCCACTCCCCTCTGCTCTCCGTGTGATCCTGGTGCTGAGTGACCCCTCACTTTTGGGATTTGTGAGAAACAAACTATCTTTTGATCTGTTGGCTTTACTACACCTCAAAATTTCTATTAATACACTATATTGTAAAACACCATGTGCCTCTCATCCACCCTCCCCGGCCATCCTTACCAGGCCTCCACCCAACGAGGTCCCCCCTGGCTGGAGTGCTGGTCCCAATTCTCTCCATCCTTTGGGCTTTGGCTAAGGTCACTGACCAGGAAGCCTCTCTGAGCTCCCGACAGGCCCCTCCACATCCCCCTCGTAACCACCATGTCACAGCCGCCTCTTCTCATTCACGGCCGACATCCACAGATGGCGAGTTCTGACAGAGGTGGGGTGGGTCTGACACATGGACAGATGGACGAATGAAGGGGTGGATGAATGAATGACTATGGAGCTGAGATGGCTAATCTGCCTAACCCTCAGGTCTAGCACCCACTTCTTTGTCCAAGAGCAACAAGCTCACCTCTCCCTCTCTGCCAAACATGTCCGCCCCAAACTCTGGATTCCACAGAAAGCTGTGCACCACTGGCCCTCAGCGCTCATTGCCCAGTCCTCACCAGTTTATCTCTCCGAGGCACAAGGCTGTGCACCTGCCCGCCCCACACCACAGTGTGCAACCCAGGCAGACGGTGAACCAGCCATGAAACTGAAGGGGCAGAGGGTGGAGGTGGCCCATCTGTAGTTCTGTTTTTCCTCTAGGTCATCTCAGCACATGGAACACAGATACCTTGTTCCATCTCTGGGAAATGGTGGGGACAGAAAACTGAGTACCCAGGGTTATAATCCAGTAACGGAGCCAAGAGGGGAGAACGTGCTGGGGACGACCCACAGGAACCTGTGGACCATGAGGATCCGAGGCAGGGTCTGAGAGCTGTGTGACCCCCTGCCTGGGGACTGGGGTGGGGACAGAGAGGGATGGAGAGGGACAGCTGAGCTTGGCACAGCCCAGATCCCTGAGATGACACGTTACTCCTCCAACCCTGCTCCCTCCTCACTCCCCTCTCTCTCAGCCCCTGTTCCTGCAGGAAAGGGAGAGGAATGGATGGTTGCTTTCCAAATAGAAAATTACATTATGATAAGACACTGAAACATACAGCTGCACACAGGCAGAGGACTCTCACAGGCCCCCGGGGGGTGCCCTCCCTCCTCTCTCCCTTTGCCCCTCCACCCCCGACCCCCACATACCTGGAATCCCCGATCTAGGCCAGTTTTTTTTTATCTGTGCTCCTTGAGAACCAGGGCAGGTAGAGTTTAGCACTAACGCCACCCACACAATCATCACAATGCTGGTTTTTTTAAATATATAAAAGGATGTTTTTTACTGGGCTAAATGAACAGAGGTTCCTACCATCAAAAAGAGTGAAGGGTCATGGCTGGGTCAGTGGTTTCTTTGAGGAGGGGGCACTTTGGCCACATCTGCCCACCATTCTTACCAGAGCCCCCCACCCCCGCCCCCAGGAGAAGGCGGACAATCAGCTGGGGATCAGGCACTCTTTGGCCCATGTTTTCCCAGTGGCCAGGATTCCTGTGGGTGAAAACCAGCCACACACCCCGGGGTGAGCACACCTGTGCAGGGCCTGCTCCCACTCCACGCACCCTCTCTCCACCCAGGCCTGGACTGTGCGGAGGGGAACGGACTAAGGTAGGAAGCCGTACTGAGCTAGTCTCATTCCCCAGCTCAGTGTTTGCTGAGCTCCCCTCTGGGGTTATGGCAAATGTTTGGGGGCCCCTATTCCCTCCATCGAGCTCCCGTGGGAAGAGGGCTGCATGGTCAGTCCTGGCATTACTAGGTCTCTGACAACATTTCATCTCCAACTTATGACAATTCATTAAGTCCAGGGCACAGCTAAATCACTTGGGGCACCTCTTAAAAATACCAATTCGCAGGTCTTCAAATAAAAACATACACAAAATGTTCATAGCAGCACTATTCACAAATACCAAAAGGTGGGGGGAAAAAAACAGTGTCTATCAAATGATGAATGGATAAACAAATGTGGTACATCCATATGGTGGAATATTATTTGGCCATTAAGAGGAATGAAGCACTGATACCTGCTCCAACACAGACAAACTTTGAAGATATTCTACTAAGTGAAAGAAGCCAGACATAAAAGGTACATATTATATCATTCCACTTACATGAAATTCCAGAATAGGCAAATCAAATAGAGACAGAAAGCAGATTAGGGGTTGCCAGGAGCTGGAGAGAGGAGGGTAGTTAAGGAGTCACTGCTTAATGAGGCCTCCTTTTGGGGTGATAAGAAAGTTCTGGAAATTAGTGGTGATGGTTGCACAACACTGTGAATGTACTAAAAGCCACTGAAAGTGGTTAAACTGAGGAATTTTATGTTATGTGAATTTCACCATAATTTGACAAATAAAAACCCCAAACAAAACAATTCTCCATCCTTATCCCAAACCAAAATCTTCAGGGTGGACCTGGAAATCCGTATCTTTAGGAAGCTCCACCAGGGACTAAAATTTGGCAGAATTTAAGACCTGGGGTGGAGGAACCTCAGGCCCAGGTGGTCTGGGTGCCTTTCTAGGCCTGATGCAGGGGGGAGCGTGCTGGAGTCCTCTCCTGGGCCACGCCCCGTGCTGCTGGGTGTGCCTGACATGGGTGGGCTGAACCCTCCTGGGCTGAGACCCAGGCTTAGGCTCATCTGCATAAACCAGCCCCTCTAGTGAGTGATTGGCTGAAGAGTGGGAGTGTGATTTCATCTGAACCAATGAGAATCAGGCCCAGAGCTTGTGCTGGAAAGTTTGGGAAGAAGTTGTTCTTTCTGCTGCTTTGCCAGAAGGTGAGAAGTGGGCCTGGGGTGGCCGGCAGATGCCGTGGGTGGCCATCCAGCTACCTCCTGAGACAAGTCTGCCCACCAGAGGGCAAACAAGAAGGAGCTGGGCACGGAGAGGCCAAGCCTGACCCTGGGCCTGGGGCTCCAGCTGCCACCAGAATGTTGGCCAATGTTGGTCTCAAGGTGAGGTGACCCAGTCACCCACAGTGTGCAGGGGGCGACAGGAGGCTGCTGGAGCCCCAACACGGATCCCCAGAGGAGGGGATTCCCGAGGGGGACCTGAAGCACAGTGAGGAGCTCTGAGACACCAGGCTCAGAAGAGAAGGCATGGGAAGTTCAAGGGGCAGAGGCTCAGGAGTGTGGGGTTATTAGAAAGGAGGTGGGGTCCCCTGAGAAGGCCCCGGAAATCTGTGCGCATGCCAGTGCCTGCCCTCTGCCCCGACTCACCTTGCCAGGTGCACACATGGTCCCGTCCAGGGGGGGCCCCTTCTTGGTCTTGCAAAAGTACGGGTTGTCAGGGTGGCTGCACCACAGCTGCTTGCAGGGGTCGAAGGTCCGGAACTGGAAGAAAGCCCCAGCAGCTAGCCAGGCTACCTCCCACGTCAGGCACCCTCCAGGGGTGCCAGCCTGCTGCCCCGGGTCGTCTTGCACAGCTGCGGAGCCAGGAATGACTCGGCTGCCCGTGACGGGCTGTGCGGTGCCCTGAGCGCTGTGTGGTCCTGGGGCTGGGAGAGCCTGGGGCCTACAGCATGGGCGCGTCACGTCCTGCGGGCTGCCTGGCCTCCCCAACCTCTAACTCTTTGTGGCTGCACCTCTGATGGAGCCTGGACAGACCGCTGGCACCAGTGTGCTCGGCATGAAGGCTAGGCGGCACCCCTCTGGCCCAGGCAGGGGTGGCTGGTGCCTGGGAGGGGCTGTCACTGCAGGATCTCACGTGCACCTGCTGTTCCCCTGCTGAGCACTTCACCTAATCCCTCCTGAAGCCCTCCCCGCTGCTCCAGTAAGCCCCACCTTCACCCCAGCCTTCGCCTCTGTCCCCCGGACTTTTTCCCTAGCCTTTATATTTCCTGTCACGATAGCCTTTCCTCCAGGACTTCATTTGGCTGGAACTCAGATCTGGCCATGCCACTCCCTATGCAAACCTTTCCAGAGCTTCCCACTGCAGTGAGTCATTGAGATGAGAATCAAGCCCACTACGTTCCTTAGGCAGTTGTGCAAGGGGCTAGACTGCCTGCATCAGTACCCGAGCCTGCCACTTGCTTGCTGTGTGGCCTTAGGCTGGTTACCCCACCTCTCTGGGCCTCAGTTTCCTCATCTGTAAAATGGTAACGCTTTGCTTACTTCCTTTATGCTGCTGAGATGAGCATTGAGTCAAACATTAACAGACACCAAAGCTCTCGCCGCGATGTCTTGCATGGGGTGGCCTCGAACAGCAGTCACGCCCAGTTCTGATGGCTGGGGTTCCTGCTGACGGCTCAGCCCCAGCGCTCGATCCTAGGGGACAACTTGTTGCTCCTCTATTTGCTGCGCTCCCTCAACTCTAGACATACGTGGTACCTGCCTTCTGGAACACCCTCTCCTCCCACTTAGCCTTTATAGCTCCCTTCCTCCAGACAGCCCTTCTGAACTCTGCAGACCATAAGCCCCCACATCCCCCACTGGTCCCCGCTTCACAGCTCTTGTCACAGCGCTTGTGTGCTCCCTGCCCAGGATCGTGTCTGGACCAGCCAGGAGGGCACTGGTGCCAACTGGGTGAGGAGGGGTGGGCGTGGAGGAAGCTGCTGCCATGTCGGAGGGTGGCTCCGCCCCGTCCCCAGGAGCCCCCAGGAAGCCGGCCCGGCCCCGGGAGGTGCCGAGGGCCCCACGCTCACCGCGGTGCACATCATGTAGCCCAGGCCGAAGTCGAAGCGGCACTGCTCGTTCATGGAGTAGTGCAGCCCGGGCAGCTGCGGCAGCGCCGGCCAGTCGTGGGCGAAGGGGTCATCCCGCAGGCAGTCGTAGGAGCTGTGAAGGGACACGGGTGCCGCAAGCTGCCTTCAGCAGGGGCCTGCCTGCTTTCCCCAGCCCCATGCTGTGCTGCCTCAATTTCCCTGCCACATCTCTTCCTAGGCATAAAGCTGCCCCCCCACCACCCACACTGCAGGCTGGAGGACCCAGGTCCGAGGGCTCCGGCTGGGGGCTCGGGCACACGGGGCCAGGTGCCCTCCGAGAGCCGAGCCTGGAGCTCTGGGGTGGCCCTCGGGAGGCGCAGAGCGGTACTCACTGCAGGTAGCGGCTCAGCTCCTGCTGGCTGCAGCGGGACCAGTGGAAGCGGTGGAAGGCTGCCTGCACCAGGGGCGCCATGATGCTGCCCAGCCGCACCTCGTCGCCGCAGCGGTTGCCCTGCCCGTCGTGTTCCATGCCCAGCCTGTGCAGGAGCCGAGGCAGCCTCACTGGACCCTCCCCTGGTCAGCTCCATCCCACCGAGATGCCGGGAGGGCACCCTGCACCTCCCCCAGGCGCCCCACTCCCCTGGGCTGGCCTGGTCTGCCCTGAGCCGGGTGGTACCCATTTTGTACCCACTAGATTCTTAAAGCTAGGGGCAGTCTGGGGGACGGCATCCAGCAGCAGCCCCCTCAGGTGCCCTGTTCCCAAGGCGGAGCACTGCTACATGAGAAAGCACTGGCGGTGGAGGCATCCACTGCCCTCTCCGCATACACCCGGCGGCCCCGCGAAGTTCCCCATCAAGGCTCACGAGGCAAGATCCAGGTGGTGCCTGGAGCACGCTCACCGGGCAGGGTCATGGCTTCCCCACCCCCAGCTCTCTGCTCCTGGGTGAGGCTCCTTTGGAAAACGGGTTAAGAAGACCCCTGTGCCCAGGCACTTGAATGGTGTAATGAGTAGAAAGCCCCCAGGCCCTGCCTGGCCCTCAGCAGGATGGGCCTTGGGCCTGCCCTGTGCGGCGGCGCTGGCTCAGGACATCACAGCCCAAAGGCTTTTCCGACGGGGCCTGTCTCTCTCTGGGCATAGAGGAGAAGTGGGGCCCCTTGAGGCCCGAATCTTCCTTAGACCACAAGGATGGCGAGGCCACTTACACATGGCCAGTCTCGTGGGCCACCACAAATGCCGAGGAGAAGCCGTCCTCGTGGTTCAAGGTGCAGCTGCGGACGGGGTGGCACATCCCGGTGACAGGAGCATAGCCTGGGAGGAGACAGAGTGTGGCTCTAGTCCCAGACCCAGAGCCCTGCCCAAACTGGGGGGACCTTGGCCCCAGCCCCCCGACCTCTCCAGAGTAAATGAGCAGAGTCATGTGCACGCCCGGCTGGCCCAGCTCAGGAAGCCACCGCTCTCCACCCTGGGGCCTCAGCCCTGCCCGTCAGTGTCCACACCGCAGCTGGGTCAGTTTTCCGAGTCCAGATCTCACCTCCTAGGACTCTCTGGCGCCTCGGCAGGCAGCCTCCTGCCAGCTGGTCCCCTTTCATGCCACTGCCCACGTTCCTCCCCACCTTGGCCGAGTGGCCTTCTGCCCCCGGGCAGCACGCCGTCTCCACACCGCCTCCTCCGCTGCAGGCTCCATGGCCCTCGTGCCTGGCAGCGCACCCTGAGCCCACTCCCTCGGGGTCTTCCTCAGCTCCCCCGTGGCTTCTCCCCATTTCCATAGTACACAGAAGACTGCAGTGAGGGCGGCCCTGAGCTGCTCAGGGGCAGCGTCAGGCCAGGACAGATGACATGCCACGCTGCCCTGCTGAGTCGTGCAGAGGGGACTGGCCCAGTGGTTGGGGGACTGACCAGCCACAGACGATGAGGCCGTCGGAGCCTCAGCCAGGGAACCCCACACTCTGGCTGAGGAGATTCTGAGCCACGTTTCTGCAAGGGGTCCAGGGGTCTGTCAGGAAGGAGCTGGGACCGGGCAGGGTGCCCCCAGGGGCAGAGGGTGGGGAGCAGAAGTGGGAAGGGCAGCTGCAGCAGGCCATACCCCCTAAGAGGTGCCAAGGGCCACCCCCAGCCACGCCCCTCCATCAAGGGCTTCTGAAGAGCCCTGAATTCACAGGTCACGGTGAGGAGACACCGTGGGCTTTGCCAGCCCAGTTACAGTGTGTGCCCCAAGGAAGCAGCCGGGGAACGGAGCCTGGCAGGGAGCCAGGGCGGGGCTGAGGAACGAGCCAGAACAGCCCAAGCAGTGGGGCGGGAAGACCTCCCTGCCGCGTGGCCGGTCTGTGGAAGGGCTGACCCCCTGGCTGGGCTGAGCCAGATCACAGGGTGTCTTCAGCTGTCCCCAGGGGAGGTTCACAGGACAGCATTCCCACCCGTTGCGGGGGCAGGGGGTGGCTGGAGGGCATGAGGCTGAGACCCCATCCCCAGCTGAGGAAACCCAGAGACCCGGGCCCAGCTGCTCGTCCCTGGACAGGGCAAAGCCGGGCACACAGAGCCGCGCGTGCCAGAGGGCGTCTCTGCTTAGACCTGGGCGTCCTACAGACCTGCCGAGTGAGAGGCCCAGGCTCTCCCCGGCCTCAGCCTCATCCTCTCAGACGCCACGGGGCGTCCCAGGCAACGTGTTCAAAGAGAAAAACAGAAAGGAAGGAAGCGTGACTGAGAGCGCTGTTTCAGACTTGTCTGTAAAAGCATCGTCATCCAACCATTATCGTTTTCCCTTGTAATAAACAGGAAAATCAGAGTGATTTTGCTCTGCAGATTTCGAGGTGATTGCTCTTGGATCGGTGCCAGGGCCAACCTTTGCAATCTTCTCTTTGGCCTTTGCATGCAACCCTGCATAGGAACACGGGCCTCAGTGTATTTCTCATTCACCTACTTAGCATTACGTGAACTTTAGGATCTGCAGGTTTGAAAATGAATCTGTATTTTTTTTCTTTACATCCTTCCTCCTAACTTTGCCGCTACTCTTCCCGCAAATCTTATTAGATGTTGTACTTCCTGGATCGAGCCTCTGTGTCTCCTAACTTTTCTCTCATGTTTTAATCTTTTTGGACGCTTTGATTTTTTTATTTCAGCTTTTGATTCTTCTATTCTGCCCACCACACCTTTAATTTCACAAAAACCCTCTGTTCTCTAATTCTTCCTAGCAACCTGTTCTGGGTTTACGGATGTACTTTCTCAAACATTCTGGGAACATTACTTTATAAAACTGTGCTTTCCCATGCTCTGAGTTCTCTGTTTCCTCTGGAGTCAGTTTTCTGATTTGGTTTTGCATCTGTGTCCACTTTTTCATCCTGTACCTTTTGTTAAAGGTCTGGTAATCCTTGGCTGTCCTTTCACGTTTTAAAATGAGGACCGACCTCACTTAGTATCAAAGTTGTGTCGGTTTCTCTTCTATGAGACAGATCTGCCCTCTGTGAGCGCCCTCGCCTGGATGGACGGCGGACGGGGCGCTCTGCCTGCCAGCCGGCCGCCCTGGTCCGGGGCCGTGAAGGGTGGCTAGAGGGCCCTCCCACAGCAGAGAGGCGCCAGCACCAACTCGCTCGCAGTCGCCCTCTGTGTGGTGGGACCTGGAGTCACACCCTCTGTCCCCACCTGCATCCCATGTGCCCATCTGTGTGGCCGAGGGGACCACTGTCTGGCTTCAGAGAGGTTTTGTTAACACGAACTAACTGTACCTCTGATTAGGCGTCACATAATAAGTCTTTCTCATTTTATGTTTGTTTTGTTTTTGGGGGGAGGTAATTAAGTTTTTGTTTGTTTGTTTGTTTGTTTATTAACAGAGCTACTGGGGATTGAACCCAGGACCTCGTGCATGCTAAGCACGCGCTCTACCGCTGAGCTGTGCCCTCCCCCACTTAGGAAGTCTTTCTATTTATGCAAATATGACAAGTGGTTGGCAGAGAGAAGCTGAAGGTTAAGAGAGCAGAGTCTGATGCAGGGCAGTGCGTACAGTAATTCACGGAAGAAAGTGCTGGAAGGACTCAGCCTACCTGTCAGGTAAGTGCACTTATTTTTATTAAAAAGCTCACTGGAATGATCAACCTGAAATGAATGAACATGACTACCTGTAGAGGGTGGGGGTGAGGTGAAGTGAGTCCACTCCCCAAAACATACATTTTTATGTAGATTGTTAAAGCTCTTTCTTTCGAAGTTCAATATATGCCCATAAAAAGGCGCCCATCATATGGCTACAACCAGCGGCTTCTCACAAAGGGATGACACCTGTGGAGCCACCTCCCTGGTCAAAACCTAAAGCTGCCCCCACACTGCAGAAGCCCCTTCTTGCTGCCTCCAACCTCCCTCCCTCCTTCCCCCTCTCTTGACTGTTAGCACCACAGGTCAGTTTTGCTCATGTCCAAATTTGAAATGAATGGAATCCTAAGTCTATGGTCTTCTCTGCCTGGCTATGTCACTCTACCCTCCCCGTGCGAGATTCATCCACGGGGTGGTGGGCTATCATGGTCCTGTGCCTTGTTGTAGGTTAAAATCTTCAACTGTAACTGTTGAATTGTCAATTTCTTCTTTCTATTTACTTACTAAAAAAAATTGGCGGTGGGGGGGGATTGGGTTTATTTATTTATTTAATTTAACAGAGGTGCCGGGGACTGAACCCAGGACCACACATATGCTACGTAGGCACTCTACCACTGAGCTATCCCCTCCCTCCAATTTCTTCTTTTAAATCGGTTGGTTTTATGTAGTTTGAATTTTTAAGGACAGCCCCTTAACTTTCAAACTTATTCAAATTTGTGTTTTAAAAACCAAGGGAAGCAAACAGCTCTGAAGCCCAGCCTCGGATCCTGTCTGGTCTCTGGGCCGCCAGCCCCAGACTCCGCCCATTTCGCTTCCTCTGATCTTCCCTGTGCCCCTGGGAGATGCAGCTTCCGGGGGGGGGTGTCAGAGTCCCTGGTGGTCTTCAAGAGCCAGGAGGTCAGCAGCACTTACCCAGCCCGTTGGCACAGCCCCCCTTGCCCAGATGCCCTTCCCCAGCCAGGCCCCAGGCTGCCAGCGGCCCTCACAGGACCAGGGGCTCATCCCCAGTCTCCCTCTCCTCTGGGCTCCCGCCCGGCGAGGCTCACCTTGCATGCCTGAAGGCCCGAAGTCCTGCCGCGTGAGGAATATGGCGTGATCGTGGTACTCATCGTGGTCGGTGTCCGGCTTCTGCTGGAGGTAGGCCCAGCGGCAGACGTTTTCCAGACTCTGTGAGGGGTTCCCAATCTCAATGAGGCTCATGGACTGCAGGGCGGGAGAGACGAAAGACAAGGGTGGGCGTCTGGTGGTCCAGGTGGGAGCTGAGCAGACCCCATCTCCTGGGGACTGGGTCCGCATGGCCCTAAGCCCAGGCCCTCTCAAGACACCCCTCCCTCTTGGCTCCGTTGTCCTGAGTGGATGGAAAGGCTCCCCGCTCACGCACACCTGCATGAGCTTCCACACAAAGTCACTGCACAATTTCAAGTAAGCCATGGGAACAAAACTCTGAGGCTGTCTACGGCCTCCACGCGTCCGTTCAGCCCCGCCCTCGTCCGGGGCCGCTGCGTCCTATTCAGCACCCGCTCCGTGCAGGCCCCGGCCAGGAGGCAGAGGCAGTGGGCTCCGCTCCCCCTGAAGGGCTCACGTTGTGTCAGGGCCCAGGGCAGGGGAGACACAACTCCCAGCAGGGCTGCAAGCCCAGAGAAGGGACGGGAACCCCGAGTTTCCCCCTTGATAGAAGATGTTTGCAGAAAACAACACAAAGGAGGAGGGGAAAACTGCATTAGAAATGGCAGGGAGCCACACGAGGGACAGGAGCGTAGAGGTAACTCCCCCAGGAGCCCTGGACAGGAAGCCAACGGGAGCAGCCACGGTCCATTTGGGATTGTGGCACGCACCCATGTGCCAAGGCTGGCGGCGGGACTGGCAGCATCACAGCCCACTCTGCACCCTGGCATTGGCATTCACTCTCCCATTCAGCCTTCACAACCACTCCGAGAGGCAGGAAACTGAGGCTCAGAGAGGTCAAGTAACTTGCCCCAGGTCACACAGCTAGGAAGCCTGAAACCAAAGTCTACATTCAATCCCCTGCCCTAAACTTCCTCCCCCAATAAAACAGACACCACATTGTCTCAAAAGGAAGTCTCCCGTAAGTGGCACTCGTCCCTTTTCGCTCCACAGTCCTCACAGCAGGCATTCTGGTTTCTGCTGTCACCACATACTCCCACGACCAAAGTGGTTCCCTCCGAGCAGAGTCCTGGGCACGTTCTTTTCCTCGGTAAGGACACATCCGTCCACAGAGTAGAGCTAAGAACTCCTTGGTAGACACACAAGCAGGCGTTTGGTTTCTTTCTTCTCTTGCATAAACGTATCCGGCAGGCAGAGCCACGTGATCCTCTCCGTGTGTACAAGCAGAGAGTGATCAGTAACAGGGCACTGTCAGTAAGCCAGTGTGCTGCAGAGGAAGGAAGAACGATTCAAGGCCAGAGAGGACTGGCCACTGCCAGGTGTCCTGTGCGTTACCCAAGTCAATGGCTTACAAGATGGCAGACCAGTTCCCAAGTCCGAAGCACAGAGCCAGGTGCTCCTGGGGGATCAGATTACTTGTCATAGCAAGATGTAGTGAGTCCTAATGAAGTCAGTGGCAGGCTGGAGGGAGATGTTGGGTGGCCAGGACCTGCTGGACACTGGCACAGAGGTGGGCAGCCCAGAGGATGCTGGGAAAGGGGAAGAGATGTACGTGCCTGTCCCCTTGTGACTGGGTGCCCCCATGTGAGTGGGAGGAGCTGTGACAAGCTCTGGCAAATGACCCACTGGCAAAAGTGATGTGTGCCTCTTCCTGGTCCGAGCATTGAACTGCCCACAAGAGACCCTCCAGGGGTCTCTCCTTGCTGGCATGTGAACCAGCAATGCCGAGGTGGTGGCTGCCTTGTCACCCAGTCCCTGAGCGACAGTGAGACCAGAGTCCCCTGCTGACTCACACTGAACTTACAGCATGAGCAGGAGATCGATTTCTGCTGTCCTCATCTGCTGGGACGTGGAGCCTGCTTATTTCTGTAGCACAACCTTGCCCACCCTGATGGACACAGGAGGGGCAGAGGAAGGGGACATGGCATCTGTTTCACATCCGAGCCAGACCCCTGGGGGTCAGCCAGAGACCCTACCACGTGATCGCTGCCTCTAGAAAACCTTGAGAGGCCACCGCTCTGGAGGAGGGACTGAATGAAAGGGTCACCTTTCCTGGAAGGACCTTTGGGTGGAACAAGAAGGCAGTGGCCCTCGTGGGTGGCTTTGCTGTGGTGCTGGAGTTTGGGGCAGGTGGCTGGATTTTACCGAGCTGAAGGTGGCCACCCCGAGCCCTGGTTAGAGGGTGATCACGCAGACCACTGACGACCACTTCACTGAGGATGGCCTCAGAGCCCCCCCTGGACTGGGACTCCCCCGCCCCTCCCAAAGCCTGGCGAGGCCACCACCAATGAACAGGGCCTTGTCTCCTTCAGGGCCAGGTCTCTCAGTCCGAAGGTCAGGAGACTGTTCCCCACCATGGACTTGCACACCTGCCAGGTTCTGAGTTCCACGCACTGGGACAGTTCAGGTCCTGCGGCCTGCAGTTATCTTTGCCTGTGCTCTGCTGACACCAGCAGCCCAGTCCCCTTTGGTAAAACTCCCCCCACCTTCCCATCAATCTGGACCTGACCCCGCTGTGGGGCCGGAGGGCTCGGGCCCAGCCAGTCCCACCCTGCACTTCCCCAGCACCATGGCGGCTGGGGCCAAGGAGGGGGGACAGTGTGAGATCGAGCCTGGAGCTGCCACCCCGGGAGGAGGCCCCAGCCGAGGAGGAAGCCAGCACAGAGAGAGCGGGGCCCGGGCTGCAGACAGGCCGCTTCCTGGTGTCCCCACACAACCACCTGGCTCACCCAGGCCTGAGACCAGCCTACCACGGGCCCGTCTGTTACCTATCACCAACAGTTATTCCAAGACTTTATGGTCTGAAAAACCCCAAATGCATATTATCCCACGGTTTCTGTGAATTAGGAATCCCAAGGCAACTTAGCGCAGTCCTCTGGCTCACGGTCTCCCACGGGACTGCCAGCAGCCGAGACTGGGGTGGCGGTCTCATCTGAAGGCTCCCCCGGGGAGGCCCCACTCCCACGCTCACTCACGCGGATACTGGCAGAATTCAGTCCCTCCTGGGCTGCGGAACCCAGGGTTCCTTGCCAGCCCACCTGGACCTCACCACAGAGCAGCCACACACGGCAGCTTGCTTCCCCCATCGTGAGTGACCCAAGAGACAGCAAGAGAGGGCACGTCCAAGACAGAAGCCACAGTCCACCTGTAAGCAAATCTCAGCTCCGCCCACACTCGAGGGGAGGAGCGGGCTCAGCAGGGGCCACCCTGGGCTGCCTGCGGCTGAGATGTGTCTCACTCACTGGTGTCAGGAAGTCAGTTTAAGTTGTGCTATTGTCAGCTGCAGCTGAAAGAGCTGGAGCAGCGGCTTCCCCTTTGGAGAGTCCCGGGCAGCCAGTTGAGGGCACTGGCTGGCAGATGAAAGCCGGTGGCTGGTCTGCAGGGTTCAGCTGGTATGTCCCACACCAGTGGGAGAGGAATGCTGGTCCCATCTTTGAGGAGGGGTCAAGAGTCCAGCCAGAAAAGACACACTGTGTCAGGGCCAGGGAGTAGGAATGAGGCCATGGAGCCAAAGGCTGAGACAGGATGAGAGTGAGCAGGCTGGGGGCTGGGGGCTGAGCGAGAGGCCCGACTGCTCAGGGGGTGGGCTTGTGGGAGGTGCCGGGAGGGCGCTGCAAACTCAAATGCCTACAGGGCAAGGCTGGAGATGTGAGTCAGTGAGGCAGGCTGGTGCTAAGAAAAACGAGTCCTGTTTATCTGCCAGTTTAGAAGGGGTAAGGGCACAGAAGATTATGTCCCTGTTCTGACAAAGAAAGTGGGGTGATAAGGAGTGGTGAGGACTGCGGCAAACCAAGGGGCCCACACCCAGCTCAAGGGGAGACGTCCCTCAGCGCCACCCTCACTGGCCTGTAAGAACAGAGGGGTTGCCAGATTGGAATTCTCAGGCCAATCCCGAAATCTGGATTTTACAAAAGCAGCCCACCTTGTAGTTCGTGTCAACTTGAATTACAGGAAGTTACGTGAACAAAAGAAAACACATCCCTCAGGTCACCAGGTTGAAAACCCCGGAATAAAGGCCCTTCCAGGCTGGACCCGACACCGGCACACTGGCCAGGGCCTCCTGCCTCCCAGACACCAGGTTCTCCTGGGTTCAATCCAGGTTCCCAGACCCCTCGGCAGCCGATGTGATCCCACGGCTGCGGCAGGATAATTTATTGCAATATTGATTTGCGTTCTGTTTTTGCCTTGTCTTCCCTCGCCCCCTCCAAGAAGCAGCCTGTCGCTTGCATCCTCCAGCCCCACGGGGTTTGTGCTGCAGGGCCCAGAGCAGAAATTGTCTGGGACCCCCTCTCAGCTACTGGGTTCTAAGGAGACTCCTGGAGGGAAGAGGCAGAGAGAAGGGCTCCGAGGGGCTACACCAGGACCAGGTGGCCCTGGGGAGGCAGATCAAGGGAAACACGGCCACGCACTGGGTCCTGGGAGCCTGTGACCCAGACGGGATCCCGAGAGGTGGAGGAGGAGGGTGATGTCAGCGTTTGGGCATCCAAGCTGCCAAGATGCTGGTACTTCCTATTTCTCTGCTCAGGTCCCAGCTTTCTCAAGGTTCTGGCCCATCTCAGTGGCCACAAAGGAGCTAAGAGCTGGGGTCCTCGCCCTTGCTGGGTCTGGAGCGTTCAGGAGGGTGCAGGGTGCCCAGGGGCCAGTCTATTACCCGGCACCCATCTTGTGCCACGTGGCAGGTGCCAGAGCCACGTGCATTTTAGAAAGAGCTCCCTGAGTCAGTGAGGAAGGAGTTGGGAGGGAGGCAGCATGGCCGCTGAGATGGATGGGGGAGTCGGCTGGTGCAATGTCAGCAGAGCCGGGACCACGGGGTTGCAGGAGACAAGAGAAGTGTTGGGCCGGCGGGTGAGGGAGGATGGTTGTTGGCAAGGGGGAGGCAGGGGGAGAGGGCCGCACACCTGCTGGGGGAGGTGGGGTCCCCAGTGCCACAGACACAGGCGAGGGGTCATTCCTTGGGGGCCCAGTTCGCTCCCTTCACAAGCGACAGGCTGCTTCTTGGAGGGGGTTTTCCTTGGGGAGCTCTCCTGCTTCTTGGGGTGCAGCCCCTGGGGGATCAGTCCAGGGCCAGCCTGGGACTCAAGTCAGGTCAGTGGAGCAGAGGTTCAAAAGGACCGAAAGCCGGCTGAAGCAGGCTTGCCTGGTGGCAGTCCCCAAAACACCAGCCACGAACTCCTGCCTCCTGCACCCCAGGCCCAACCTTTCCTTGACTTCCTCCTCCCACTTCCTGAGAGCCGCCAGCCTTCCCATAGGTTCTGCCTGCCCTAGAGGGCTCCTCACAGACAGATGTCCAGGCAGGGGGCCGAGGAGGGAGGTCTGGGTGCCCACGTGGGTCACTTGGGCTCCAGTGGGATCCCCGCTGACTCCTGTGCCACCTGGCCCACATCCACAGCCCTCAGATGGGCCCTGCTCTGTGGGGCACCCAGACCCCCTGCCCTGTGCCTTTGCTGTGTATCACACGCAGCACGTGAGCTGTAGCCCTTGCTGGAGCAAGGACAAGAGATGAGTCTATTTCTCCCTCAGGAGTGATGGAGGGAGGCTGAGAGAGTTGCCTGTTGCAATTAAAGATTCTCACACCCAGCTTACTGTGGTCATCTGCTTTCCTCCCAGCCCCAGAGGCATCTCTCTGCCTCCTGGCTGCCTACCCTTCTCCGCACTGGCCTTTTGTATGACTCTGCCTGTTCCCCCCAACCTGTGCTGGGCTGGGGACTGCACCCAGGGCCATGGTGTTCCAGGGGGCAGCACCCCGGGCCAGCAAGGGGGCCGCCCCAGGACCAGCCTCTCTGTTCCAGAGGGAGCCACAGGCACCAGCTGCCCAGAGCGAACTGCAGTGGGGTGGTGCATGGAGCTGTTTCTACAGTAAATGGGGCATTTCCGCACCCTGGGGCTGGGTGGTGGCCGGGCTCACTATAAGCAAGTCACTGGGCTCTGGGTTCATGTGTGTCACCTAATTTAAACTGTATAATTGCCCTAAGATATAGGTGCTGTTATTATGCTATTTTGAGGTTGAGAAACAGTATCTTAAATAATAGAAGTAACTCACCCGAAGTCCCACCGCTAGAAAGAGGTGGAGGTGGGCGTGGAAGCCATGCCACCTGTGAAGGTGCTCAGGGGACAAAATAGGAAGGGCGAACACTGACGTGGTCACCAGGGGGCGCTGCTGCTTCAGGAACAGGGGCTTAGGGGCTCGGGGGCTCTGACGGCTGCCAGATCCCACAGCTGCTGGGGATCTGAGATGCTGGGGGCACGGGGGTCAAGGGGGACCACAGAGGCCTGAGACAGCCTCGGGGTCCCACCCTAAGTAAATCAATTACAACCTCACAGAAAGTTCTGTTCCAATCACTGCCCTCTGACATTTCCATTGTTTGCTCCAGAAAGAGCTGAATTATTTATGCGTTTCCTTCTCTGGGTCAAGGAGACGGGGGAAGGAGGGACCCGCCGCTCGGAGGCGCCGCAGGCTCACCTGCATGTTGGGGAGCCCCGCAGACCGCAGGCCCCGCCCACCAGGGCCCCTGCGGGGACAGGCGGGCGCGCTGGCAGCTCCGGCCCTGCTGTTGGAGGCAGGCTCCCGCCTCATCTGCTCCGTGTGCTTGGACACGTCCCCTCACTGTCCTGGGCTCCCCATCCGCAAAGCGGGCACAAGCAGCACCAAGCTCGGAGCTCAGGTGCTCTGTCCACGGCCGTCAGTACCCACGGCGACCCTTGTCGTCATCCCTCGGCCGTGTCCCAGGGATCCGGCCGCAGCCCACCGAACTCTTCTCAACAGCCCTGACCCCAGAGAGTCTCCAGCCCAACCCGGCCTCCCAAAGACACAGAACAGGACAGCGTGTGCACGTGGAGTCCAGACCTGCTGGGTTCGAGACAGCCGAGTGTACTCCTTGACCTCGGCGCTGCTGGCATGTGGAGCCAGGTGGCTCTCTGTGCTGGGGGCTGTCCTGTGCACTGGCCTCCACCTGCTAGATGCCAGGAGCATCCCTGGGGTCAATGAGGCAGCAAAATCACCCTCCAGGGGGAACCACTGGCACAGGAGATTCCCCCGAGGGGAGCACAGCCAAGGCACCTGGAGCGCGGGCTCCCCAGCCTGGCCCGCCCTCCCCTGAGCAAAGCGTCTCACCGCTGTGTGACCCCAGCAGGTCACCCACCTGACCCGTCAGGGGAGGGTGCTGGTGTGGCTGCCCCAGAGCGCTGCTGTGAGGGTGAAGAGGGCGAGGTCACACGCGGGGCTGCAGACAGGGCCTGAGCCAAAGAGGGCACTGCAGGCCGCAACTTGCACGAACACCCTTGTTAACTGCTGTCACTGCTCATGTGTGCTCATCTTAGAGGGGCCACTAAAGCTCAGTGACTTGCTGAACGTCCCACAACGATCAAAAGGGCCAGAATGAACACCACGCCCTCCAGCTGGGTGCAGGTGGGCTCCCCCGAGGTGAGGGTCATCTCTTTGCAGCTCTGGCGTGCAAAGTGGTACCCAGAGCTTGAACCCCACCATGTGACAGGCCTCGCAAACCCCAACGCCAGTGAGGACTAGAGGACTGGAAGGCGTGATCCTTATTTCTCCGCCCAGGACTCTCGTATCATCAAGACACATTCTAGACATCCTCCCGGAGGCTGGAAAGCGATTTCCACAGACAGCCAAGCTCCCAGGGAGTGCTGGATTCTCCGCACGAACCTTCCCGACTCAGGCCCGTGGGGAGCATCTGGCCCCACTGCTTCCTCTGGACCCTGGAGGGTCTGGCCCAGGAGGGGGGTCCCGGCTGGACGCCGTGCCTGGCCCCCATCAGGGTGGGGGTTGGGACCCAGACTCTGGGGAGACCAGGGGGCTCTCCCTGGTGTGCCCCTCACACAGGTGGGGAAGCTGAGGCCCAGAGCAGTAGGCGGTGGCCTGGGACAAGCAGTAAGCCCTGCTGCAGCGCGTTCTGCTCCTGCTTCCCATTAAGAGACTCACAGTCAGCATTTCTCAGGCCCTTCCCCTCCGACGCTGAAGGAGTCCTAAGAGCGTTCCACACTTTGTCTTGACCTGGCCTTCACAACAAGACACCTTATGTTCTTCGTCCCCAAGCCTCTGATTTCCATCTGCTTTGATTTGCAACATCTTAGGAAATATTTAAAGTGAGAACAGTTCAGTAGCTTTGGTGCCTTCTCAAAAACTCAACTGAAAAGCCGGTTGCTATGCAACCCTCAGTGTCGCGATGCTCTGCTCCCTGGCTGATGGCACAGTGTGCAAATAAGATCATCTCTTTTCTTCTGCTGGGTGGCTGTTTTTTTTCTTTTTAAGAAATGGAGAAAAATGTTGTTTTAGGAAAAACTTGAGATAACTCAGAGGCTTCTCATAAGCTAGAAGACAAACAACATGTCACTCGCGCAAGTGTTACAGATTTTATCCCCACGGGAGCCTTGGGGACAGCACGGGGGAGTGGAGCCCGCGGAAGCGGGTCTATTTCCATCACGGTTTGGAATAAATAACAGGACCTGCATACCTGGGCCACTTTAAGCCCCAAGTCTGAGCCTCAGCCTCGCAGCCCCCAGGGTCCCCCAGGACCTCTCCTGGCAGAGGTCCAGGCTAGTCACCGTGGTTTTTCTGTGCTTCAGTCCTTCCAGGGACTGGGGACTGGCTCACTGACAGGAAATGTGTGCTCACTGAATTCATCCTCCACGTGAGCCCGACTCTGCTCCCTGACCCCCATCCAGGGGGCCCACCCCTACACCCCCGTATTTCCTAGAACAAGTAGGGCTCACTGTTTCTCTGTGAACCCCAGCCAGGCAGTCACCAGCCCGGCCACCCCGTCCAGGGCACCCTGTGTCCTCTGTCCTTTGTGGTGCTCTTGTTTACTCGTGGCTTCACGTGCTCCAGCCCCGGGAGCAGGCAGGTCCCAGGCTCCATCTGCTCTGCATCTCTCTGCTCTCCCACTTCCCACGAGGTCCCCAGAGACCTGAAATCAGGGTCTCACCCCCAGCGCTGTGCCACGTGGAGTCTGCGACCCGTGGACACTGACTGACACCGCCCAGGATGAGACAAGTACAGAAACAGGAAACTTCTCTCGACGTTTGATGGAGTGATTTTATGTCGATGGAATTTAGTGATTAAAAAGTTGGGGCTGGTATTCCGGAGTTATCTTGGGTTTTGGTCACACTTCCTTTTTCTAGCAATTCCTTTTAAAGGTGCTTACAGAGACACTAGTCAGCGACGTGACCTTCGGCGTGGAGGCGTTCTGTGCGTCTGCCTTGGCGCCCTCGGCCCTGGCAGCTGCTCCCCACGGGCTGTCCCTTGCAGACTGACTGATTGCTCCAGGTCAGCGGACCGGCCCCTCCTTTCCCATCTGTCTTGCTCCTGAGCCCACAGCCACTCCCCCATGCCGTCCCTGGGTGCCCACACTCTGTGCTGGGGTGCAGACCACTCTGTTCCTGGAGATGAAGGGCCAGCGGGTGGGACCCCGGTCCCTCCGCATCTGGATGTCTGATGCCAGCCCTGCGGGGTGTGGCTGGCCTGCCGTGTCCTCCTCACTCTCCCTGCCTCTCCTCCCCTGCCGTCGGTGCTTCTGCAGCGTGGCCTTCCCAGGGAAAGCGCGATGCGCACCCTGGACTCCACACCCCCCACAATCCTGCAGCTCGCTGGAGGAGGACCATGCAACAGACTGGCCCTATAACTTTCTGGAATCCCTCATACACAGAGGCCCTGATGGGCGCCAACCTCCCCCATGGCCTCTGAGGGACAGGTGGGGCAGGGAGGTGGGAGAAGGTGGGCAGAAGTGTGGGGTGGGCTCTGCTACAGGAGACCAGGGGTCCCTGCTGCATCCCTGGGGACTAGCAGAGGGGCAGCAGCATGTTCCCTCCCCGCCAGGCCATGGGGACTGGGGATGGGCATGGAGATCTAACCCCACATCCTGGTACGTCCTTTAACCTGGCCCCTCTGAGGTCATCGGCAGAGGTCTGAGGCCAGTCTGCCCAGCCCCGCGGGGGTGCAGTGGTTCTGTCGGCTCAGCCCTGAAGGCGCACATTCAGCTCCATGCTCTCCCTGCCTCCTCACCATCAGTGATTCCCAAACTCCCTCCCAGCGGGAAGTCAGGGAGGCAAGGGGGTGGCATTGGTCCCCCTGTGCCCTCTTGGTTCTCACTCTATGGATCCTGGTCTCACTGAAGCTGCCCCACTGCCCAGTGGGCTCTGGCTGCCTGTCTTGCTGGCTGTGGGCTGCAGGCTGCCCCGTGGCCTGCCCGCCTCCATACTGTCCCCAGGAGAGCAGGCTGCAGCCTCACAGTGGAGTCTGTGCCAGGTGTCCTCACCCCAACTCTGCCTACGGGGGACTCGGAGGGTATCAACACGGCCCAGGCCAAGCAGAATCCCTCCTTACGAGGCAGCACATAAGGGGAAGGGGCCAGACTGGCCATGGCCATGACAGAGGTGCCTGCACACTTGGATAACGCAGCCTCCCCTGCAGGTAAAGCCATGTACCTGTGGCACCCTACATCCTCACTCTGGCCAAGATATCTTGCCTGAAGTCTCGTAGACACTCAGGTGACAAAGCCCCCAGACCCAGCCACAGGGCAGACGAACGCAGATCCCTCCCCAGCTGCTTCCAAGCCACCACAGAGAAGAGGTGCCAAGCCAGAGTGTGGAGTCCTTTCTGCGTCCTCCTTCAGACCGGGACTAAAACGCTGGACACGACAGAGCCGTGTGGCGTGCCACTGGAGCCCCTGCAGTTAGCATTCAGTTAAACAAGATTGCTTGGATGCCACCATTCTAAAAAGATTTTCTGAAATAGAAACCCTTTTTTCATCATTAAAAATGCACCATTTTGATTACTTAAAAACATGCTTATAATGATAAACTAAGAAAATTCAGTAAAGTACAGAGAAAATGAAAATCCATGACCTACTCACCAGAGCTAAGTGCTGTTTACATTTGAGGCGTCCCTTCGGCCCCTTCTGTGCACATATTTGTACACAGAATTGAGATCATACTCCTGTAAACATACATCCCGTTTTTCCAAAAAGCAAACAAACTTGCCTTTATGCTGTAACCATTCCCCAAAGCCCTTAAACATGTTTTGAAAATGGGATCAACTGGCAGGCCACAGACATGCTGCAATTTATTTAACTAGACCCCGCGGCTTCCTTCACCCAGATCAGCAGTAAACCCTTCTTCTTAATCCCAACACAGCTCATGCTTTAAAAATGGTAAATTATTTTACTTCTTTGATTAATAGTAAAGTTCAGTGCTTTCTCTCTCTCTCTTTTTTCACCATTTGTTGGTTTCTTCAGTGCTTGCTTATGTCAGTTCAATCCTGTGTTTCTTCAGTTAATTGCATCGCTAATTCACTTCCGTGTTTCCTGCTTGGCTTTCAAGGCTTCCCCAGCCATTCTCGACTGCTTATTCTTCTAGATGAATCTCAGAATCATTTCATCAAGTTTCCAATTATTATTATTATTATTATTATTATTATTATTATTATTATTAATCATCTGGGAAAAAGCAACTTCTACTATACTCAGTCTTTCCATAAAGAACAGCATGTCTCTTCATTTATTTTTATTTTTTTCCTATGCCAGCAGGAAGACCTGTTTTCCTGTGCTTCATAAGCATCTCCCAGACTCAGGTGCCCATGGACCCCTCTCTGTTCTCCTGTGTAAGCGTCTGTGAACTTCCTGAGGACCAGCCCTGCACAACACTTTTAGGGACACGTTTCTTTTTTCCACCTTTAAATAAAATTTTGGTTGTCATGCTACCATCTGTTACTAGTTTTCACAGACCTTTAGAAACCAGGAGATCCCTTGTCAGTTCCTACAGAACCGATCATTTCCCTCGTCCAGCCGGTGCCTTCAGAGTCGGGGCTCCTGGGGCTCTTCCACAGGGGACCCCCGGCTCGGGGTGCTCCCTGTGCACCCCCATCCATGCCTTTGCAAATGACTCTCATCTTTTCTCTCCGGGCTCCAGAGCCCTGTGCCGGCGTCTCCCTGGCTGTCCCGCTGGGATGCACAAGGCACCTCAAACTTGACTCATCCCAACTGAACTCATCTCCTTTCTCTCCCTGCCACTGCCTCCTGTCTTGCGCTCTCCATCTCAGGGGTCGGCATTATCATCTGCCAGGCTGCCCAAGGCATGGACTCAGTGTGTCTCCACCTTTGTCCATGGAGCATCCATCCGCTCCTGATTTGGCTCCTCAAGTTCACACCTTCCCTCCTTTCTCCCCACTGCAGCCACGGTCCTTGTACAGCCCACCCTGGTCCTCCCTTTGATGGTGGCCGCACTCTTCTAGCCTGTGCGCAGGGGCCCAGGGATCTTCTGAGAAATGCAAATCAGAAAGTGTCACTTTCCGGCTGGAAACTGCCCTTGGGAGAAAACCAGACCCCTTGGCACGACCTGCAGGGCCCTCATGATCTGCTTTTTCTGGCTTCTTCAAGTATCAGCACCTGCTGTTTCCCTCTTGTGTGGTTCCCCTCAGTCAGAGAACAGCTGCTCTGTTCCTCCAACACAACCTGCTCACTCTCCCCTCCTGCTTTTGAGCGTGAAACTTCCCTGTGCTAGCTCTTCCCCCTTCCACTCCCTCCTCGTGGCTGAAAGTCACCTCTGAGTAAGGACTGTCTGCTCCACCTTTGCCCGTTGCGTCCCTGAGCCCTAGGTTGTAATCGTTTCCTTGTCGGTACCTCTGCGCTAGAAGCAGCCCCCGAGGTCAGGGACCCTGCCAGTGACAGAGCACAGCACTGGGCTCACAAAAACCCTCAGAAAGTATCTGTTAGAAAACAACTTCTGTCATTAGGCAAATGGATGTGATCGACCATTTCTGATATTAAACGATCATCACGTTCCCAGGATAAACCCTATTTTATCATGGTGGGAGTTCCTCTTTATGCGTTATGGAGTTAAATGCTTAAAGCCTCAGGACTTTTTTACTCTTTTTAGAAGTGAAACAGGTCTCTACTTTGTCTTAGATACGCTACCTTTGGCAGCTCTGAGTGGAGGAATCACATTGGCTATAAAAACAAGTTGGGCACATTTCACAACACATTTATGTATGTATTCTGAAACAGTTTATACAGCACTGTATTATTTTTACTTAATTATTCCTTGCAAATGAATAAGAAGGCACTCAAAAATAGATGATCTGACTCTACAGTCACTAGGTAATTTTAAGGTAACCTTGAAAATAGTGAAGAATTTGAGTTCCCACCATGGTTATGGGGCTACTATTGGTATTTCCTACATTTTGGGGAGTCAGTTTTGAAATATTCGCATTTCCCCAGGAAATCCTTGATTTCCCGGGACCTCCAGGTCCCTGACCCAGAGATTCTCCAAATCTCACCTGCAGGTTCTCTACCTGGTTTCTACCAGGTCTCTACCTGCCTGTGACACTTAAAGAAAAAAGAAGAAGAAGAAACAGCTTCGGGAGGGGACAGCTTAGCACAGAACCTTCCAGGCCTTTGTCTATCCCAGTGACCCACACTGGGGAGGAGGCAGATTCTTTCTAGCCCAAGTAAGAGCCAAAGCTTTGCCAGCGCTGGTAAGCAGTGAACCGTGCACATTTTCCGAACTTCCATTTTTAGTTCCTGGACCACTCGGTGAACCTCTTCCCCTTCCTACCCCCACAGCCTGGAGTTTCCCGTCTTCCCTCTCCAGCGGCAGAAAGTGGGGAGGGGGTTGGATATAACCACGCCCATCCCTCATGCCACAGGCCAGAAAAATCCCTCCGCCACCAGAGGATCCCGAGGAGGGGGCCTCAGGCTGGAATGGAAGGACTGGAAGGACCCAGCCTGGGGATGGGGAGGGATGGGGAACATGGCGATGGTGGAGCAGCTGGGGATGGGGGAAGTCAACGGACACTCAAAAGACCGTTGCCTGTGAATGGAGGCTGGAACTGGGTCCCTGAGCACAGTGGCCCCAGCCCTCCCTCCCCTGTGTCTGCGTGCCTACAGTGCACAGCCACAAACCTGAACAGAGGGCTCGGGAACCCTCCCAGCCCTCCTGCCTGCCCGCCTGCAGAGGAAGGTGAGCACATCCTTCCTGCATTGACCTCCACTGGGCGTCTGAGTGGAAGGATGGAAAGAAAGCTCAAATGGAGACCTTCCAACAGCTGCCTAGGGCAGCACTGGCCCCAAATGCTTTCCCTTCTGCCAGGACGAGCATCCCACTGAGGGTCACATTATATGCACTCTCTTTAATCTTTTAGTTTGTGCTTCCTCTCTTTTTTTCTAGATTAAATATGCCAGAGGCTTGCTTTTCCCCAAGGCTCTCTTCTTCACTGATCCTATAGTTTCTTTTTTCTAGTTTCTAATCTTTTGATTTCTGCTTTCTCTGAACTATTTTCTTATTTTTGCTTTCCTTAGGGTTTTGGTTTTGGGTGCTTGTTGACATCTGTTCCAACCTAATGGGTTGAATATAAGGGTAACTTGTTTTCATTTGCACTGTTTGGAAAGCACCTGAGAATTTGCCTCTGGATTCAGCTTTGGCCGCACCCCATAGTTTTTCCAATAGTCTGCAACTGACACCGTAATATTCTTCTTCCCAGGATTTTTTAAAAAATTTTCAAAGAGATTGGATTTTCCACCTAGTTTTATCTGTCCCTTCCACCTAGTTTTAGAGCACTGAGTCAGGGAATAGGCCAAACAGGCTTTGCTGTATAAAACTTACTAAATTTTCTTTATGACCTGAAGTACTTTCATAATTTTAAAGTGTTCTATGATTCCTCAAAAGGAAGGCACATCTTTCTATAAAGCAAGGGGAAAAATTATATAACTGCTAATTTAATTTTATTCATTATATTATTAGAAACTCCTATGCCATTTAAAATGTAATTTGTTAAAGG
The DNA here is from genome assembly GCF_048564905.1 of Vicugna pacos. NCBI lineage: Eukaryota > Metazoa > Chordata > Mammalia > Artiodactyla > Camelidae > Vicugna > Vicugna pacos. Next base: position 7,282,973 of record NC_133008.1, on the reverse strand, counting down.
TCCTTGAAAAGGGTATGAAAGACTCATGCAGTTAGGTTTTTGCTAATTTATCCCACGTCTGACTGTCTGCTCTCGTGTATTTTATGTTCTCAGTGGGGTGTGTGAAGGACCGTGACTGCTATCTTCACTGTGGTTGCTTCCAGCATTTTACAGTGACATACTTTCTAGGTAAAAAGAGTGGGTTCAAGGTCCACTGTTGCTGGAATTCGTCCAGCCAGTGTCCTTCATTGTCATTTCTATACTGCAGGCCTTGTACATTGTGTGCTGTTTGATTTTATTCTGAGACTCAGATTCTTTCTTTGAGTAGAAGAGTTAACCCTTCATGTAATTACCATGCCTGGTCTTATTATGACCCAACTTTCTTCATACTGGTGAGGTCAGAGCATGGACTCTAGAATTTGGCTGCCAAGGTGAGAAGCTGGACTCCCAAGGAGCCAAATGCCACTGGCCACTCACTTGTCAAGCCACTGAACTGCCTTAAGCCTCAATGTCTTTATCTGTGAAATGGGACTGACATAGCTCCATCTCCTCATCTGTCCTGGGATTGAGTCAATACGTGTAAAATTCTTCTGAGGTGCTTGACCCAGGCACTTGCTCAGTCCACACTGGCTGCCACCACGGGGCTCCTTCCTTCCTCACCAGCTCTCCTTTCAGGCACCCTGTTATCTTTCCATCTCAGGTCAGTGTGTCTTGGGGGCTTTCTCCCTCTGCTGCATAGACCCACGCGTGCTGCTAGGAAAGATGGTTGCAAGTTTGACAGCAAAGGGAGGTACAAAGGGCAAGAACGCTCAGTTAGAACAGAGGTGACGTGGCGTGAGAAGAGGAGCACACTGGTTGAAGATGTGAGCAGGAGTCAAGGTGAGGGGTGTGTTACCCTCGTGTTTCTGACACTTTGCCATCCAGGGCCTTGCTGACCGTCCCAGGGTTAGTCAGTTCTTACAGATGATAAACAGCTCACTCTGGAACATGCTCTTCCTTCCAGTGCAAACCAACCAACCCAGAGTCCACAGGCCCAACCGCCTCCTTAATCGGGCTTCCGCACTCCAGCCCACGGTCCCCTGTGCGAATCCCCCAGGACCAGGTACCAGACAACGAGGGGCAGCCCTGATGCCCCAGAACCCACTGAAACGGTTCACGCTGGCCACTCCGAAGCCTGCTTACCCCTGCCTCACCTGGTCCTTCCTGTGGAAACGACAGTAGAAGTGCTTGCCCACAGTGTCCCTCTCCCTCCCTCGGCCTCCTGACCGACCCCGGAGCTTCCCTGTGTGGCCCTGCGTGTCCAGAATCTGTGAGTAATAAACTGTCTTTCCCATGACAGTCGCCTCCTGATTTGTTGGCCTCACCACACCTGAATAATAACAAAACCCAAATTTTAAAAGGAGGGGTGGGGCTGAAAGGCGAGTGGGCATGGCTCACAAGTTCGTCGTTATAAGGAGCCACAGGCTGCCAGGGAGAGACAGGGCGGCTGTGAACCCACAGAAGGGCCTTCCGTGGAGGCCTGCGCCTCACTGCCTGGCGCCGTTCACCCTGCACAGGGCTGGGGCCCTGGTGTGTCTGGAAGGCGCCGGCCCGCATTGCTCACTCACCTTCCCGTAACTCAGCAGGATTATGCGCACCAGGACGACGTTGATGTGGGCCCCCAAGGACTCGTCGTGGTAAATCTCATTAACCTGAAAGGCAACCAGGGACGTGTCAGGAGAAGGCACAGGCCCGGAGAAGGCACAGGCCCGGGGAAGGCCCAGCCCTGGCCTGGCCCACAGCATCCCCAGCCAGCCAGCCTCCGGGCCGGAGCCCTGGGGCCCTCCCCGCTGCTTCCTCTTTCCCGCTCTCCACACTCAGGCATCACCATCTGCTGTTTGTTTTTTTTTTTTAAGTTTTTTTTGGGGGAGACTTTATTATTATTTTTTTTAATGGAGGTACCGAGGATTGAACCCAACACCTCATGCACGCGAAGCATGGGCTCTATCACTGAGCTACGCTCTCCCCCTACCATCCACTTTGAATCCATCTCCTCCTTTCCCTCCGCTCCACCTGCCCCCTCTTAGGGCCACCACTCCCCTGCCCCCCCAATAACTGCCACCTTCTCCTCGGCGGCCCCTCCCAGCAGCGCAGGGAATTCTCCGCCTGAAGCTACACTGGGACTGGCCACTGGCCCCTCTGAATGCTCCAGCCTCTAACTGCAGCATGGCCTTTCCTTCCAGGGTGAGCCCAGGCTCCAACCCCCAGCAGCAGGGGCAGTGCCAGGGCGACCACTGGCAGAGATCACGCCCTAGCTGCTGCCGGTGGTTGTGAAAGGCTGTCTACACTGATCACAGTTTGGAAAGGGGGGGTCATTTTAGACCCACCACCAGATCTCACTTTCCATCTGTTAGTGCAGGGCAGGCGTTACAATGTCCCAAAGGCGCTTTTAGTGTTCTGCTTTGACACCTGCTGCTCCTATAATGGGCTTCCTTTGTATTTTTATCATTCTTTTATTCTTATGTATTTTCATTTTTCACATCGACAAACAGTATTCTGGGCAGGGGCCCGTGGGCCTCACCAGATGTCAAAGGGGTCCGTCCACAGCACAAGAAGAATGAGGAAGCCCCACTCCCGGCAGCGCGGCCAGCCCAACCTTCCTGAAACGCCGGCAGGCTGATCTCGGGCTCACAGCTGCCAGGGCCGTCCTGCCCGCGGGCCCCGCCCTCGCGCTCTTTCAGGACCCTCCCGCCTCACGGCCGTCACCGCTGCCCACTTCATTCACTCACTTCCTGAGCAGTCCCTGCTCCTTCGGAGGCCCAGCCTCATGGTCACTGCCTCCCGGAAGGGCCCCCAGGTCTGACCTGTTCCATTACTCCCTGGGCTCTCTGTGTCCCCAACGGGACTGGGAGCTGCACGCTCAGCTGCATCTTCCCTGCACGGCCCCAGAACCTGGGACACAGCAGCCCCCAGCAGATCCTCAGGACATGCTCGTGGAAAGAACCACCCCACTCACACATCACTCAGTGGAGAGGCCTGAACTGGCCGTGCACCCCCTCCTTGTGTGCAGGCCAAGCCCAGAGGCTGCTGACCCGCCCTTGGTGAGAGCAGACCCCGCCAAGCACACCTCCCAGAGCCTCCTGTGCCATCTCAGGCCAGCGCCGTACTCGCTCTGACCCCCTCCTTTTAGGATTTCTGTCTGAGCAAGGGTATCTGCTACCTATAAACAGTAGGAAGACCCTCTGGGAAATCTGAACGTTAGCAAAGAAAATCAATTCGTGATGGATGGGGCAGGCAGGCACATGGGACATTCTAGACAAGGAGCCTGGTGGCCACTGTCACCATTGCTGTGTGTCGAGATGGCACCAATGGGAGAGCAGAGCTACAGGGCCCAGGGGACCTCCAGCTAGCCCTACCTGTAACCCTTGCCAGAAGCGCCCTGCCCACAAATCTACCTTCCGATTGTAATCTGTTTCTCTGCCCTGACCTGGCTTTCCTGCAGGGAAGGGACGACTGACAGACCTATAGGATGGTCACTGTGACTCGGTGCATGAGTCTGGAGAGGGTGGACGCTGAGCCCTGAGGGTCATCTGCCAGACAAGGTGACACCCGCAGCTGACAAGGGGGAGCCCCAGGAGGCTCTGCCGACTCACCTACGCCAGGCCCTCCCTTCTGTGAAACAGGACGACAGCCCCCGTGTTCGTGAGGACTGGACTTCCACACACGTGCGATGCAGCGATGCTGGTGAAAGCAGTAAAACTGTGTGTGTCACTGCTGGTAAGTCACAGCGCCCCGCAACCCCCCATGAGGTCACAGGGGCAGGATGCACACCCACTAAACACGGGCGTCCTTGCCCAGCTTTGAGGGTCAAACTAGATTTTTTCATCCACAGTGAGACAACAGTCCTTATGGCCAGTCTTTCTTAAGAGAGAAAGCGTTTTTTTTTTTTTGTCTCTAAGGTATTGCTTTATTGCTCACAAGCAGAGCCTGGCCATTTTGGCTCACGGAGTTTGACTGAAAGTTGTGGTGTAGAAACGCAGAAGGCAGTGACGTGGGGAGGTCCCGCTGCAGCCGGATGTGGGGCAGGAGAGGACAGAGAGAGCAGGGGGAATGGCCAGCTTCCCTTGACTCCTTCCACCCCTGAGCCTCAGCTCACGCTGCAAGTTGGCGGGCGTGTGTGCGGGACAGAAAGGGTAAAAACAGTCCGGCTATTTGGGAATAAGATGCCCTCTGGGACCTGGGAGGGGACAGGTTCCCATTAAGAAGGGGTGACTTCAGGGAGACAAAATGAAGTCCAGTGCCCAGCTATGCCGAGGGGTCCAGGGACAGCGGCAGGAGAGCTTCTTATTCGGAAGGGATGCAAGGTTGGGCTCACATAATTAGCTCATTTTATGTTCCTGGCAGCCCTTGGAGGCCAGAGGCGGGGTGGTCAGCCTCACCTGAGCGATGAGGAGGCCGAACTTGGTCCTCAAGGGAGGAAGGAGACCCAGAGCTCTTCCCAGGTCCTGGTCCAGACCCTGCCCATCGGGACCCGGGAGCCTCCAGTTCTCCTGGCCTCTCCACTGGGGCCAATGGCGGCCACTCTCATCTCGGCCAGAGACTTCTGTGTCCTTCCTGGACACTGGGCAGGTCTGGCCCTGCAGGAGGTGGCCAGAACCCCAGGAGCCCTGCCCCTCAGCACTGAGCTCCCCAAGGTGGAGGCCTGCTGGGGTGTGGGGGCGAGGTGGCCAGAGCCCTGGGGGTCTCAGGCCGCTGAGCGAGGAAGCTTTGCCTTCCAAGATGCCCATCAGCCTCCAGCTCCTGTCAACCAGGCTGGGCTGGGCGTCCTGACCCTGGCCTTGGGGACCAGCTGGGTCCCCAGGCCTCTGAGGAGCTAAATGGGGCACGTCCTGGGCACGCCCAGCAGAGCCCAACAAAGCCAGAGAGGCGGCCAGGCCTGCTCCTGGGACGCCCCGGCCCTGCCCTGCCCGCCGCGGCCGGCCACTGTGATGCTCCTGTCACCGTTTTCTCCCAGGAAGCCCCCGCCCCTGCCACACGGAGCACAGGGCAACTCCCGGCGGCCGCTGGACCTTCCGGGTGGCCTCCAACCTGCCGTCCCACTCACAAGGCCTCCGGGTGGTGTCCCCTGAGGTCCGGCCCCTGTAGCCCCCACCAGTGACCAGCTGGCCTGGGCCGCCTTCTTGCTCCTCAGGGGGGTGTGGCAGAGCCCGCGTACCTGCAAACAGGTTCCCCTTTGGGGTTTGGCTCCCATTCCCCACACTGTGACTTGTCAGGAAGAGAGAGGGCAGGATGCGGGGCTTAAGGGGGGTGTGGGGGGGGCATCCCAGCCATGCTGAGGAGGGGGCTCTTTTCCTCCACTGGCCTGAGGAGTGGGCCCTGCCTTGCCCCCACCCAGGGCAACGCCAGCTCTTCAGGGGGCTGTGAAATAGCCATAGCTTCCCAAGTCCAGCCGCCTCCACTGCCCATGGGCTGCTGCCGGCAGGGCCAGAAGTCAGCGGGACCCACCAGGGCGTGGACACCACCAGGAATAATAAGTGAGACGCCAGCGAAACACCTACATCCCTGAGAGGGACACAGCTACAACATTTCTGCCAAGCAGAGACTTAACAGATGTGAGACAAACAGCCACAAGGACAGAAGGCAGCTTCCAAACATCTCCCTCCTCCCCTGACCCTTATCTCATCCCCTAGACAGGCAGGCAGGAAGCAGGGGCTCCCCAACACCTACCTACCTCTTGTCCTGCCCAACCCCCCACCCTCCTGCACCGTTCTTCACGTTGGTCACCACTCAGAAAAGATCTGACCTCCTCCTTCCTCTGCCTGAGACCTTCAATGGCTCCCCAGTGCCTTCAGGAACCGGCCCCAGCCCTCAGCTGGCACTTGGGGCTTCCTCAAAACTGGCCCTGACTGCTTCTCTGAGCTCCACTTCAGTTACTTTCCTCCAGGAACTTGCAAGACTGACAGTTCCACCTTCTCTGATGCTTGTGCAGTGGCTCATACCTGGAATTTCCTCTCCAGCCCCTGAAATCTTGAAATACCCAAAGAGCATTTGAAAAATCAAAGAGCAATCAATGTGCTTCAAAGGAGGGGGGCAGTTACCCCCCCACTTACCCTCCCCCACGCCCACCCCAGGGCCTTCCCACTGCACTTGGGATAAAATCGAAGCCCTGCTGCCTCTTCTCAGGTTGTCTTCACCCTGCTCACCATAGTCCAGTTGCTGACATCCGCACTCCTTGCACAAGGAGCCCATCGCTACCTCAGGGCCTTTGCACTTGCTGTGCTGCTGGCTTCTTGTGCCCGTCCCCAGCACAACTGCCCCCTGCTCAAAGTGAGCCCTTAGAGTGACTGCTCTCAGACCAGACTATGTACCTGACATGGGAGGCACCCCTCCTGCTCGCTCACTGTTATGTCCCCAGCAGTGTTGAGCACATAGTAGGTGCTCAGGAAAGAGTTTTGAAGAAATGAATGCATGAATAACTTTAGAGAATGTGGAACAAGAGGAAATGACAGCAGTGGGGCCCATGATGCCCCAGCTAAGTGCCCAAGTGCCTCCCCACCCCCACCGGCCCTCCAGAGGCCTGTGTGCTGGGGAGAAGCTACTCACCTCTGCCCAGACCGCAGGGGGAGGGGAGGCGGGGACAACGTCCTTGAGCCTTGTCTGAGAAATTGATCCTGGAATCTTTAAACCTTGGGGGAAAACGTTCAAAGCCGCAGCCCTCCTCTGTGCAGAGAGGCCAAGGGCTCTCTTGTTTGGGGAAATACATTGTAATGCGCCTTTTGCTTATGCAAAGATGCAGCCAAGTTTCTGTTCTGGAATAGACAATAAGGAAGGACACAGGGTCTGCATGACAATGTAAAAGTTTGCTTTCTTGGTGGCAGAGTTCCATCCAGGTGACTGGTGAGCCCTGGCAGGTGGCCTGAGGCTGCGGGGCAGGGGTGACTTTCTCCTCTGCCAGGGTGGAGGGACAGGTCAGGACAGAGGGGACTGGTCCTGGACATGAGGCTCCTACTGGGACAGGCAGGGGCAGAGCTGCAGGCTGGGCTCCCATCCCTCAACCTCCAGGAAGGTCACCACCTCTTCTGCTGAGCCAAGCTTTGGCAACTGAGAAGGAGCCCCAGCTGTACCTGGCACCCTGCGGGGAGGAGCCGAGCCTGGAGGTCTGCGGGGAGGCCTCGGGAGGCAGGTGCCACCCAGCTTTGTAGCTTCTCCGGGAACCCCTGATCTAACTGGGCAGCAGGCTGGTGTCTCTGAGCCCCCAGGAGGAGGCGTGGACCACCACAGGGGAGGGGAGGTGAAGAGAGCGCCGAGGAAGCTGGGGCAGAAAGTCTGCCGGCTTCCCACGAGGAGTATTCTCATCCCCGTGCATCTCATGACACATAAGTAGGGCTGCGAAAGCCCGGTCTCATCGTGAGAATAAACACTCCCTTTGCAGATCTCCTGTACCAGCTCGTTTCGCAGCAAATGCTTCGGAGGCAAAGCAAGAACAAACAAGCCTCTAGCTTCTGCTCAAAATATCAAACTGTCAGGAAATGCAAATGGGCAGGGCAGGAATTACCAAGGTCGTACTGTGAACAAAAATGGGAGGCGGGTAGAGCCCCTCCTTCAGCCCAAGGATACGCCCCCAGGACCCCCACCTCGGCTCCTCCCAGGAGGGTGAAACCATTCCTTCCCCAGTACCACACCAGGCCACACTCTGCTGGGCCTGGGGATACCTCTGCAGACCCCCAGGGTGCCGAGGGGCTCCTCCACCCCCAGGCAAGGAGGCTGATGCCCAGATCCCAGTGGAGGCTCAATCTTTACTGTGCAAATGAAGAAGCAGAGCTGCCTTCAACAATTACCCATGTTGGTGCTAAATACCACAGGAAGCTGCTCCTTTCTCCTCACTATGTCAGGCTGCATGAGCTCCAGGAAGGCTTGGCCGCCATCCTGACCTGTGACTTGGACCTGGTACTTTGCCTGTTTGAGCCTCAGTTTTCTCATCTGTGAAATAGACTCAATACTAGTTCTAGCCCTGCAGGCTGTGACCAAGGACTGACCTCAACACTCTATTTAGAGCATTCAGCAAAATCCCAGGAACAAAGCACAGGCTCAATACAGCTGCCATCAAATGATGGAAGGTCAAGCAAACACCCCGAGTCCTCTTCCTGGGCCCACCTGGGCCCTCCTCAGGGCCACCAGGAAGGGACAGCAGCACACACCCAGGCTGCCTCCCAGAGCCCCTCCTGGGAAACCAGGGTGTGGGATACGGACCTGGGGTTCTTCCTGTCAGCCCCTGCCAGCCCCTACCGCCAGCTGACCAACAGCCACGCCACCACTTGGGGCCTGACCTTCCCATGCGCCACTGGCAGCTCATCAGAAAGGGATAATGCCACAGAACAGGAAAGGACAGGCTCTGCTGAGGCTGCAGGGCACAGAAGGACACAGCTGAGGCCACAGCCAGGGCCCGATGTCCCCCAACGCCAGTCTGGAGGCCGCTGACAGGAAGGAGAAGAGACCTTGATTCCTGCCGGCAGCAGCCCTGGCCCCGAGCTCCTCGGCGCCCCTGACCAGAGCCCTGGGGGCGGCACCTCGTGGCATCCTTCCCCCAGCCCCCTGCCACCAATCCCAGAGCCTGTGAGCACCGCCCCCACCATGTCACGTGAGCTCTGCCACCTGTGTCCAGCTGGGCCCCACCATGTCACGTGAAAAGAACGATTGTTCATTCCTCCTAGAATTCATATCCTTCTGCATTCCGATCACCATTTGGCCCCAAGGAAAGAAAGGGAAAATATCACCGTGGGGATGGGGGACCTGGCCCCTGGGAGGTCCCTGGGGAGGGGAAGATGGGAGGAGCAAGGGCCCTGGTTGATGGAGGAGAGCAGGGGAGGTGGCTAAGGAGAGGCAGGGAGTCAGACCCACAGTCAAGGCTCCCCCCGGCCACTGCTCCCCACTTGGACCCTAAGATGCGACTACATTGCCAGAGTAGAGTCCTCTCCCAAAGCAGCGCTAGCACTAGCAGGAGGGGAAAAAGCGGGAGGGGCTCCTGGGAGTGGCCTGGCCCGAGTGGCGGCCTGCCTCCCGCCCTCCACCTCCCGCCCCGCCCCCGAGTGGGCTGTGTGGGCTCCAGAAGCTCCTGTGTGTGGTGGCTGCGGTGGGAGGTAGCTGGCTGTGTGGACTGGGAGGGGCTTCAGAATGGGCAGGTCATCACGGCTGCAGACCTGGACCAGGTGGGGCTCAGCCCACCTGAGCAGCCCAGGTAAAGAGCCTGCGGCCAGACCTGACACCCCCCCTCACAGCAAAAATGGCGAGAACTCAGGCCAGCCTCCCCACATGATGAGGAAGAAGGGAGAGGCTCCGCCCACCAGGCACGGGCACAGAGAGACTGAGGAAGCCACTGCAGCTCACACTGTCACCTGTGCCTTTGGCACAGGCAGGGGGCTCGCTGGGAATTCCGAGCTCCCAGCAACATTCAGAAACCTCAGTGCAGCCAGAGCGGTCTGCTGTGAACGCATCCCTCCCGGAAAGAGAAATCCCCCAGCGCAGATCCCTGACACCCAGAACGCAGGAGCCTCCCTGAAGAGCGGGAAACGGCTGTGTCCTTCTGCGCAGCGCGTGGCCCCCTGCACCACGAGAACCTGTTGGAGTCGCTGTGCTCCCTTGCCACCTCTGTCCCCAGTGCATTCACCTGGGCCCAGGCCAAGAGCAGGCACCCCGGAGCTGGAACACGGGAACGAGTGGGCGGATGAGAAGATGCACGAGCCCGCCCTGCGACACAGGGAGCCCAGAACCGAAGGCTGAGGTGCTGAGATCCTGGAAGCGCAAGTATCTGCCCAGATCGCTTACAGGGTCAGAAGGGCCACAGAGGCCCGCGCCGTCTCATTGCCAGGCTCTGGCGCGCGGGGCGGGGCGGGGGCGGGGCATGAGGACAGCCCCGCCCCCTCACCTGGCTGCCTCCCTCCCGCTAGCTCTGCCGCGTCCCACGGCCTTTCCCATGGACGTTCCCATGGAACTTGCTAAGCTAACTCGAATGCCGCTCTTCTCCAGGCTGTTCCCTCCGCTGCCCCATCATGGCCTCAAATCTCCTCATTTGTTTGTTAGATCGTTCACGGCCACCTCGCTCGGCTGGACCTGAGCCCCTGGGAACCGGGGGCTTTTCTGCATCCTTAGCTGTTGCAGCCTCAATGCCTAGAACCCGCTGGCTCCCAAAGCTTCAGGATCAATCCAAGCTCCCCTGCCGGGGCCAGATCCATCCCTGCCCTGCACCCCCATGCCTGCCCCACTCCGGACACATGCCCAAGGTCTGTGCAGAATGCCAACTCCCCATCTTTCCACTCCAGAAACACCAACTTGTGGTCAAAATCAGCTCGAGGATTACCTTGGCTGTGACCTCCCCAGCCAGGCAGAGGGCGCTGGCTCTGCCTCGGGGCAGCCAAGGCCCTTGACCCTCCTGCTGCCCTCAGGAAAGCGAGTGTGTCCCCAAGAGAACCAAGCTTCTCAGGGACAAGAGCTGCGCTGGTCTGGCAGATGTCGTGGATGAAGGAGCGATGGCTGCACGTCGTTGCTCAGCTCTGACCCTCCCAGACCTGTGCCAGGTGCCTCCTCACCTCACATCACATCACATCGCCTTCCACCTCCCGCACGTGCAGGTGGGCATCGCTGTCCCCAGGTACCACTGGGAGGACAGGCTCAGAGAAGCTGAGAAACTCACCCATATGAGCACAAGTGGGGACCGGGGCAGAGGCTTTGGACAGCGATTTGGCAAATCTGCTAAAATTACAACCGTGCGTCCCTACAACCCGGTGATTCAAACTTCCAGAATCCGTGGTGGAGAAAAGCAGCCTTGGGCGTCAGTCAGGAAGAGGGACAAGGACATTCGTGCCGCAGGGGCTCCCTCTCCACGGACAGGCAGACCCTATGTTTTATGAAAGTCTGCGGGCCCACAGTCACTTAGCGAGAAATCATTTACTCACTGATTCATTCGTTCACAAGACATTTCCTCCACACCTACGACGTGCCTGGCTCTTTGCCAGGCGCTGAACATGCAAAACCAGGTAAGCAGACCCTCCGAATCTGGCATTAAATTTGCGGCGCCTTTGTGTGAACCCCTAACCCTTCTGAGACATGTTGCCAAGTGACCACCCCAGGCAGGGGATGATCCCAGAGTCACTCGGCAGCAACTCCAGCAGCCCAGGGGGCACCCAGGAGGGGCCTGCGTGGGAGCGACAGCCAGACGGGGAGCCCTGCTCTCTGCTTTTCTGGCTCTGCTGTCACTTCCTTGCAAAGGCTTGCAGGAGACAAGCTGTGCAGCTGCCTGGAGCTGTCACCAAGGAGGGACGCTGCCTGGCCCTCCTCATCCTTGGGGACTCTCAGTCCCGCTTTGACAACTGCCAGCCCCCTCAGGGAGGCCAAGGACAGGCTGCTCAGAGGCTTCCCTCATCAGCTGTCAGGAGGCTCCCGGATCGGGGAGGGAGGTAGGAGAGTCCTGGGGGTAGGGGAGCGCTGCACACTTCAGGGAAGAAGAGGCAGACGTGAAGACAGCACACCCAACCCCTCCTCCCCGCCGTCAGAACGTTCTCCGCCCGCATCCTCATCATGGAGGGCGGGGGCTGTGGTCTACACCCACCCCCACTGAAACGTGACTCCACACAGGCAGGACCTCAGGCCGGCTCACACGACATTTCCAGCACCTAGAACTGTGTCTGGCACATAGTAGGTGCTCTGTAGACGTGTGCTAAGTGAACGAGTGGGTGGGTGGCTGAGCAAGCCTTAGCGAGAACAGTAGACACAGCAGGTGGAGAAGCCAAGGGCATGACGGATGACGGAGAGTCGGGGTCGTGGGCAAGCGATGCCAAATGCTGCTGGGAGGTCAGCGAGGACCAGTGCCCTGGAGCTCCCTCAAGGATTCAGGGGCACTGGCTCTTCAGGACAGAACAGCCGAGAGAGGACCGGCATCCAGGCCACACAGGTGAATTCCATCTGCCCTGCCTCAGCGGTACCACCCAACCTTTCTGAGACTCAGTGACCTTAAGGAAGAGGAACCTCAAAGGGCCACTGGGACAATGTAGAGACATCGTATGAGTGCCCCTTGCATGGGGCCAGGGTGTATGAAAACTCAGGCTCCCAGGCCATAGGGACAGGCATTTCCAATAGAAAAAGGCATGAGCCCCAAACTCCCTAAGAGAGATGTTTATCTCTTTCAACCCCAAATCAACCTCATCACCCCCCTGACAGTGTGTCAGTGACTCCCAGGCCCCTTAGCCTGGCACAGAAGGCTTTGCCAACCTCATTCCTGCCTCTCCCCCAGCATCCTTCACTCCAGCTGGGCTCAAGATTGCACTGTGCTGTGGCGATGCCACTGGGCCTTTGCACATGCTGTTCTGGCACCCACAGCACCACCAGCACACATCATGCCCACTCCCCACTCGGCCCAGTTAACTCTGCCTCTGATTCAGGGGCAGCTCAAGTGGCCCTCATCTGAGGCGCCCTTCCCTGTGACCCCATGGTGCGTGTACCATCAGCAGGTATGTTAACCAGGGCGTAATTAGGTATTCCTTGCCCTGCTCCCCACCCCTCCCACACTCTGAGCTCTCTAAGCATAGGGATACAACTGCTTGCTTCTGCCCCCCAGTGCCCACAGTGGGGCCCAATTTAGATCAATTTAGAGAGCATCCCTTGTGGGAACACGTGACAAGGGACAGCTGACACTTGAGGCGTGCCCTCCACGTGTCCAGCGCGCTGCTAAGCAGTTTTCTGATGTTTAACTGGAATCATACTCCCAACAGCCCCAGCAGGGGGCACTAATTATCCCCCATGACAGCACACAGCAGAGCAGGCAGTCGCCTCCTTTCTTCCAGGCCTGAAGGAACAACCCACCCACTGAGCGACCAGTCATGCGCTGGTTCGCTAGTGCAGTGTGAGGTCTTCATTTCAGTCCATTGCCAACATCGAAAAATAATTAGATTTCCTGTAAAAGTTGGATTTCCAGCTACTCAGGGGAAAAAAAGAAGAAGAAAATGCTTGCAATGGTGGGCCTGCTTGTTCCGATGTGACCACAAGTGAAGGGGACCCAGGAGGGGATCTCCAGGGGCATAGCCTCTCCTGTCACCCCCGTCTCCACCCACTCCTATGGTCCACAGCCCCCCCACCCCGCTGCTGAGGCCTCCTGCCCGGCCCCCGTCAGCATCTGAGACGTGGCCCTCTTCTAAACACTGTATCAGCCTCACCCACACTGCTGGCCCTGCCAGTCATGTCTCCTGGTGGCGCATAGGTCCGTGGTCTCAGGCCACTGGGACAAGAATGAGCAGCAGGAACAGTGCCAGGAAGGCCCTGCTGTGACCCACAGCCCCAGCACATCCTGGGGCCTGGGGAGCTGCCGGGGGAGGGTGACAGCTCCGCCCCCACCCTCCCACGCTTCGCTATGGCCAGACCCAAACCCAAATGTGTCCCCCCTGCCTGGGAGCCCTGCTTGCTTTCCCCTTCAGCGTAAGAGGAACCGAGTTTTTGTGTCCACCTCCAGAGATGTTTTTCTCTTTCCCAGGAGCCAGAGCCAGAGCCAGAGCCAGACACGTGAACAGGAGTTGGGGCTGCGCCCTCCCCCGGGCGGGTCTGCAGCTCCGCGGCCAGTTCACAAGATCCCCCTCCCGAGCCCGGCAGAGAACATTCCTGCCCTGCCGCTGCCTTCCCCACCATCACCACGCGGCCCCGGCGTTCTTGGAAGCTGGTGGGAAACAGAGCCCGTGTGCCTCTCCGATTGTTTGCAAACCCTGGCAAGGCTCTGGTGAGCCCAGGCCAATTTCTGGATTAAATTAGAAAAGAAAAGAGGAAAAATATCCAAATCCTGGCACAGAGAGAAATCATTCATTCGACAAAGATTGTTTAAGAACACACTGTACAGAGGATCACCCCTCTGCTGGAGGGGTCAGACAGTATGGCTCAGAAGCCCCTTTCGATCCCAAGTTCTCCATAAACTTAAGGAGTGTGTCTGCCCTGAACAAAAGAGGTGCGCTGGGGACTCAGGAATTCTTCCAGAGCATCAGCAGTTAACTAGCTGGGAAGGACAGCTCTGCCTGCCCAGAAATCTGCTCTCCTTGCCCTGTTTTAAAACGCTCATTCAGTTGCTTTAGAAAGAATCCCCGAAGTGCCCTTACAGACTCACTCAGTTGGCAAGCCTGGTGTAGAGATGGGCTGGGGTCTGAGCAGGGAAAGAGTGGAGCTCAGCTCAAGTTTGAGGTCACGGCAATGGCCTGCAGGAAACAGTTGCTCCAGCTGCAGAGGCTCAGAGGCCTGAAGTGGGTGAGAGAAAGCTTGTCTCCTGGGAACCCCTCTTGCCAGGGAATGTGCCAGTCTTTACTGGTCAGAGTGGGCAGGAGGTTTAAAGATGAGGAAACCAAGGTCAGGGCAAGGCAAGAACTTTGCCAGGTCGGTAAAAGCCAGGATTAGGCTGCAGCTGCTTCTGGCTCCAAAGCTGGTCCTCATTCTATGCCCGGTGCACTGACACAGTGGAACACAATTGCATCTACATCGTGCTGGGGCCACAGCTCAAGGTGGGCACTAAGCAAGTAGATTTCTTTATGTCATGATAGCAAATATTTCTTGAGCGCCAGATAGTAGCTTTGCAGGCCATGTGATCTCTGTCCCAACTACTTAACTCCACCAAAGCAGTAATGGACAGTTCATAAATGAACGGGCATGGCTGTGTCCCAATAAAACTTTATTTACAAAAACAGATAATGGGCTGAATTTGGCCCTTGCCAACCCTGCTTTAGCATCTCCAGTTTATCTTGAAAAATTCATGTGAATTTCGTTTTACCCAGTAACATGTCCAAGTTTACTTTCACATAAAATTGATGTTTTTAAAATGCTTGCCATTCAGAACAAGTGGCACTTCGGGGGGAGACACCTCACATGTGTCCCATGGCCTTGGCGACCTCTGACACCCTGCGAGGATGGGTTCCCAGGAGCTGAGATGCAAAGCAAACACCAAGGCCTTTGGTTTCTCTGGGAAGAGGAGTATGGAAATCGGTGTTTCCATTAAATGCTACCAGCCCCGTAGGAAGCACTGGGCTTGGGCCCAAGTTTTATATTTCTTGAAGTCTTGGCACTAATAGGTTTACTTTTTAAAAAGCATAGGTAAACGTATTACTTTAATAATGGCTCTCAATGAAAACCAATGTATGTGTACATATGCAGGACTGGGACGTAATGCTGTACACCAGAAACAGACACATTGTAACTGACGGCTACAATTAAAAATAAATAAATAAAAATAATGACTCTCAAGTCTTTCCCCTCAGGCATTCATCCTTGGCCTCCCGTTCACCTGAGCCCAGAGAGGAGCCTCCGTCCACACCTGACAAAGCATCTGGCGGGGCCACGCACACGGTGGCTGCGTCCCCACGTGGCTCCCGGACGAGCTCAGGGAAGCTAGTGGAGTAAGTCGGTGAAAATGCACTGATTCCCTAAGCACCAGAGTCAGCGGCAGGCGTGTTCAGGAGTGTCGGCCGCATCCCAGCCTGGGAGCCCCAGACACAGCGGGGAGCATGTTTCCAGGGGCGGGCGGAGGGTCAGACAGAACAGCGGTTCCCAGCGCAAAGGGGCACTCCTCAACCTTGGGGCTGAGCCAGCGCTGAGAGGGGCAGGGGCGGGACGGCGGCCGAGGAGCTGTGGAGAGGCACATGGAAGCAGGGGCCCCAGGCAGGGCCAGCCGTGTGCGGGGCATGGGGCCTGGAGGAGCCCGGCTGGCTGCACAGGCCGCACATCTGTCTGCGCTCCCAGCCCCGCCCTCCCAGCCCCTTCCTCCGGGCTGTCTCAGTGGTGGGAACGAGAGCCCCCCTACACACACACAAACGCATGGATAAGGCTCCCCAGCCTCCCTGGCAAGGCTAAGGGCCCCTGGGCTGAGGAGACAGGGCCTCATCCTGGGTCTGCCAGCAGCCACGGCGTGTGAGAGCTAAAAATTAGTGCAGAGGACCCCAGAGGACAAGGCCTCGGCGCACGGCCTGGCCCCAGTGCTCAGAAGGCCCAGCTCTCTTCCTCCGGGCAGCAGGCCGAGAAGGGGGGTAGGTCCGAGCTGGGCTCTGGAGGGGCGGAGGCTGGGGCTGGCCGTGAGAACGGGGCCCTGCGGCAGGAAGCCAGGACACAGCTGGGAGCAGCGATGGCGGGCCGGGCTGCGGGGCTCAGGGCAGGGCTCAGGCCCCTGGGCTCAGGGGTGAGTGACCAGGGCCGGTGCACAGAAGGGCTCCGCACTTGGGGCTCAAGACTCCGCGGTGACCATCCTGAAATTCGTCATCATTTCACCCTTGAGTTTGTGTTTTGTAAGTGAACTCCGATGGGACAGTGAACCCTTGCCTCATGCATGGCCTTACCTCCCTGGGACAGGCTTCTGGCTGCCTAATCTCCACTCTGCGACCACTGCCACCCTCTGTCCCCTGCAGGGGCTTGCATGCAGTTGCAGGGAGAGTCAGGGTGGACACACGTGCCCTGGGGCATCTTGGGGAGGGGCACGGCCGGGGTTGGGGCAGTGGCCCCAGGGGAAGGGGAGATGCCTGGCTGGACATCCCCAGGCCCCCTGGCCTGGAGCACCATGCCCTGCCTTCTTCCAGAGGTGGCTGTGGGGGGACAGGCTGCTGTCAGGCCTCAGTGGGCACACCCCGCATTGCCCAGGGCCAGGGCCCTGAGGGAGCACTTCCTAGTCGCTCCATTCCTGGGGGTCCTTTCTTCCTCCTCCCAACCTTCCTGAGTCTGGCTGGTGCTTGGAACTTCTGGCTAGCCCATGGCATCCTTTGGGCATGAGCCACAAAGTTCAAATCTGCTCAATTCCAGGGATTCCCTCGTGCAAGTTAAATGTTCTAATATCTGCATTGAAAACAGGCTTTGCGAAATATGAAGATTTATGGGAAAATTCATGATTATAATGAAAAAGCTTAGTTTTTCTTCACTGTGAGTGACAATAAATAGAAAATTTAAAATCTTGACAGGTTGAGAGACTGTGGAAGAAAGGAAAAGGCTTTGGTGTAGGTACCTTTTACGACACTTTATCCTGCTCTTGGAACAAGAGAACCACATTTTCATTTTGCATGGGGCCCCGGGAGTTTTGTCCCCAGGAGACATCGTGGGTGTGGGGCTGCTGCTGCTGAATGTGCAGCGGGAATGGTCAGGCGGTGGGTGAGAGCTGGGAAACCACGCTGCTGACCAGGCTGTGGGAGTCACTGCTGGGGGTGACCTGAGCAAACCGCCAGAAGATGAACTTCTGGAGAGGGCACGAAATGCCAAAGACGGCCCCCAAGGGAAGCACCAGAGAGGAAAAGATCTCAGGATATGACTACACACAAAAATGTACGCCCTCAACAACCCCGGCCAAACAAAACAAAACATACAGCAAACACCAGAACTGGGGGCAGTACTGCCCACACGTACGTCAGATGAGAAGTCAACTGACTTTAATAGAACGGTTCTTCAAATTAGCACAGAAGAAACTAAAAAATCTCAGTAGAATAAAGGATGTGGATAAGCCAATCATAAAATATAAGAGGACCACTGTTTGAAAAGGCACATATATTTTTAAATGGAACCTCATTTCCGTCAAATACAGACAACTTACAATAATAAGTCTAGCCTTGTGGTTGCTATCAAACAGCCACAGCTGAGAAGGACCTGGTGGCGTGAAGAGGTGAGGGGTGGGCATCTGCTCAGTGGAACAGGAAGAGGTGAAACCACAACAGAACATTCCGGCGTAGAAAGCCTGATGGGCAATCGTACTTTGAGGGACTCAGTTTAAGGAAATAGTAAAGGATGAGCAATAGATTTAGCAACAATGGTATTCATTACAGTTAGTGGCCGATCCAACCTCTAACAGGGAAATAAATTTTATTATGTGTCTATGTCATATAAATAATCAGTTACATAAAATTATGCTTTAGTCACGTGGTGCAATGTTATGCCATCATTAAAATGAGGCAGTAGGCAATAACTGGTAGGAGAAAACATTTGCATCCTTAAGTGAATATATTCTAACTTTCTGTTGTAAATGATATATCATCTGTGTTGAATAGAGCATATATAAAAATTTTTTTTCTTTCAGTTTTATTGAGATATAACTGACATGCAGCGCTGTATACTTTTTTGGGGGGTAATTAGGTTTTATTTATTTTTTATTGAAGGTGCTGGGGATTGAACCCAGGACCTCGTGCTTGCTAGGCACACACTCTACCACTGAGCTCTACCCTCCCCCTCCCATATTGTAATAAACGGTGAACGTTACTTTTTTAGATTTGAGGAGGAAAAGGAGGAAACTGGACCTGGCAGGAGGTGAGGGGCTTGAACAGGTTGGTGAGGGGGTTAGTTTCTTCTGTGCTAATTTGAAGAACCATTCTATTAAAGTCAGTTGACTTCTCATCTGACGTACGTGTGGGCAGTATTGCCCCCAGTTCTGGTGTTTGCCGTATGTTTTGTTTTGTTTGGCCGGGGTTGTTGAGGGCTTACATTTTTGTGTGTAGTCATATCCTGAGCACCATGAGACCCTTTCCACGCCCAAGTGGCTCTCTCGAAATGCTCAGCGAACAGTTCCAACCCTTCTCACTCTCCAGAGAGCCCGAGATGGAAAGAGGGATGGATTAACTCCCACTTTCCTACGAAAAAAAGGCGTAAGGTATCTTGCCCACGAACGCTGGAAGGAAGTGGCCCCTCTCCCAATTTCCTACTGCCTCAGTCACATCAAGTCCTGACTGGACCTCCACCTCCAACTCCCCTCATCGGCCCCTGTCCACTTCTGATACAAGAGATGCCCAGCAGACATCTGCTGACCACAGCGCGTGGACGAGAGCCACGTGTGTCCGTCAGAATGAGACGGCTCCATGCAGCTAACCGAGGCTCACTGCCGCATCCCAGCAGCTTAACGCAGTAAAGGCCGGTGCGCGTTTCCTGGCACAAGTCACAGGCTTATGCAGGTTGGGTGGCCCTGCCCCATTTTGTAGGTGCCCCTCCTGAGACATGTGGCTTCCAAGGTCCCTGCGGCAGGGAAAGAGAGAGGGAGGGACACCCCGGCACCTGACTGCCTTGGCCAAGAGGCAACCAGGGTCATTTTCTTCCACGCGGGCCATGAGACAAAACTAGCCCCAAATTCAGTGTAAGGAGGCTGGGATCTGGAAGGGAGGGGAGCATGATGAACCGGAAATGTCTATGTCACACGAGGACCCACATCCCAGCCCAGGCTCTGCCACGAGGAGACCCCAAAGGGAGTCCTGCGAGAGGAAGGGCCCAGACGAGGGAGACCAGGCGGCTCAGAGCGGCCGGGGCTGAGGCAGGCCCACATCCACACCCAGCCCGCTTGGGCCTCTGCTGCCCCTCAGGGCCCACATTCCCGGGGCCTTGTCTTAGGGGCCCCCACCAGTCCCTCCTTCCAGGGCCTCTGTGACCTTCCTCAGGGGACAGATGGTCCGCCCAGGGCTGGGAGTGCTTCTGCCCCGGCCCTGGCTGTCCTCACTGCTGACCAAATGCCTCACTTGGAGCACAGTCTGGGCCGGCTGCCGCCACATCTGTCTTCCACGTTGCAGCTTTGGCTCCAAGTGCTGGGAAGCCCACAGCCAGCTGTGCGCTTACAAGCAGAGGGAGACGTGCGGGCCAGGCCTTGTAGGGCCACTTGGGGGCTCTGGCTGCAGCCCCGGGTGAGCCGGCACCTTCAGGGTCCCAAGGCTCCACACCCAGGGCTGTCCACGCGCCGGCCACGTTCAGGGAAAGGGCCCAGGAGGCGGTCCGCTTGTGCACAAAGCATCCAGAACTGCGCTGTGCAACGTGGTAGCCCACTAGCCACGCCAGGGACCGGGGACCAAATGCAAATTAATCAGATTCACATTACCCATCAAGATGGCTACTTCCAAAAACAACCAGTGCTGGGGAGGCGGTGGAGGAATTCGAACCTCTTTGCACTGTTGGAGGGAAAGAAAAATGGCAGAGCGACTGCAGAAAACAGTATGGTGGTTCCTCAAAAAGTTAGACATAGAATTACATCATGATGCTGCAATCCCACTTCTGGGTTTATGCACAAAAGAACTGAGGGCGGGGACGTGAAAGAGACATTTGCACACCCATGTTCAGCAGCAACATTCTCCATAACCACAAAGTGGAAGCAACCCAAGTGTTCACGAGGAGATCAACAGGCAAAGACAGTGCCGTGTACATGCACGGTGGAGTATCACTCAGCCTTAACAAGAAAGGAGATTCTGACACCTGTCACAACACGGAAGAACCTTGAGAACATGATGCTGAGTGAAAGTCATAAGACGAATACTGTGTGATTTCACTTAGAGGAGGTACTTAGAACGGTCACAGTCATAGAGACAGAAAAAGCAGAATGGCCGTTCCCAAGGGTTGGGGAGATGGGGGGAAGAGGGAATGATGGTTTAATATGTACAGTGTCAGTTTTGCAAGATGAAGAAAGTTCTGGAGATGGTGGTGATGGCTGCACAGTAATGCGTGTGCACTTGGTACCACTGAACTGCTCACTTATAAATACTGCAGATGATCAATTTTATATACACTTCACCACAGTTAAAATTTTAAAAATTAAAACAAAAAGCTCTATTGGAAAGTAATTGAATTTTAATGACCCCAGCCACACTCAAGTGTGCAAGGGTCAGGGTGGCTAGTGGCTGCTGTATTGAGCAGGGCAGATCAGGCATTGCCAGCGCTGCAGAAAGTTCTGTTGGACAGCATCACTAATGAAGGTCACCCTTTCTCCAACAGTTCCACTTCCTCAATCTGCCCCCTGCCCAAGACCACCAAAGTGCTCACGTGCCTCAGGTCATCCCTGGGGACTCTCCCCAGAGCATGCACACGCCCTGACTGAGGACACGGAGCCTTAGAGGGTATTGTCAGGGCAACACAGGATCCAAGCAGGGCCCCTCATCTCCCTCAACCACACTGTGCTCTCGAGGTGGGAGGTGGGGCTCAGACTAGGGGTACAGACATTGCTCCCCCAGCCCTCTTGCCCCATCTCCCTGAGCTCAGGACTGTACCCCAGGCCCTTTGCTCTGCAGGACCAACTGCCGTGCCCGGGACAAGCACCACTTGCTAAATCCAACAGGGGAAAAAAGGCCCAACTAGTCTTTCTCAGCTCCTCCAATTCCTCTCCTAAAATCTTTTTTTGGTTATGATAAAATTTGTTTCAGTTTAATAATTTGTATATTTCTCACGCTTTTTCAAGAAACTAACCAACCCATCCCATTATCCAAAATTGAGATACAGTTGGATCACAGGGGCGCAAATGAATGAACTGAAATTAACTGGCAAAACCAAGAGAACGTTCTAGATCTTCTAGAGAAAGTTCCAGACCTTCTAGAAAGTTCTAGTCCTACCAGCTCATGGGCACAAGGTGTGTACGACAAAGGGACCCTCCACACCAGGGAGGAGGCAGATTTGCTCCACCAGGCTCAGGAAAATCCACTCCCAGTGACATACCTGATAATGGGGGGCCAAGGCTAACCCACATATGCCACAGTAAGAAATATATGTCTGTTCTCTGCCCCCGGCTCCTGGCACAAACCTCCTGAAACTCTCATAATTTCCTGAGTGATAGGGTGGGAGAAGCATCTTTGGTTATTCATAAGGGGCCCCTTTCAACAGCAAGGGCCTGTGCTGATGAGGGGACCCTCGGTGGGCCCATCAGAACAGGGGCTGGTCGCCAGAGGAATCAGCTTTATGATTTAGAGAGCTGGAACTTCCAGCCCCACCTGCGACCTTCAGGGAGCGGAGTGGAGCTGGAGACTGAGTTCAGTCACCCATGGCCAGTGATTCCGTCAATCGTGCCCGTGTCATAAAATCTCCATGAAAACCCTAAAGGGTGAAGTTGGAGAGCTTCCAGGCTGGTGCTGGGGTGGGGGTGGGGGCGTCCAGAGAGCCACAGGAGCCCCGCGCCCCTCCCCACGGGCCCCAGGCAGTTAGCGTCGGAAGCAGTGGCATCAGCAGAGGGAACAAGTGGTTTTCCTTTGCCAGGACTCAGGACCCTAATTCCACGCCTGCCCTTTTGTCCACTGGTTTGGAGGGCAGTGTAACGCTTGGGGGGAAAGCACATGTTCTGCAGGCAGACGAGATTTTCTATCTACCAGTTTTGTCGAGTTGGTGTGAAGATTCCCTAAGATGACACAGGGTAAGTGACCCGCACGGGCCTGGCACACAGGGCCACGTGTGAAGAGCTCAACCTGTGCAGCCATCATGGTATCAACATTATTACTACGATTACATTACATTAAAGGTATTTTTTCAAAAATAAGGTGCAATTAAGGGTGACAACACTCTGCCAAACAAAGTAAGCTCTGAGCATGTAACAGACTTCGCCCTGCTTATGGACGAGACGGCTGCATTCCAGAGAGGCAGGCAGGGGCCTCCTGGTCCGGTCCAGCGACCAGCCGGCTCACAGTCTCCCTCTGGCTCCTGACCTATCTCTTCACTAGGGCCCTGGTGGAGGGTCTTGCCTAGGGGCCTACTGAGTTCCCAGAGGCTCATCATGAACCAAGAAGCAGAACTGAGCACATGTCCTGCCCTCTCACTGCTCGCCCCCAGCCAGGCCTCTGCAGGACCCGGTTCACTGACAGGCTGGGGCGCACAGCCCTGCTGCTTCACAACTCCCCACCGCCTGGGCCTCCCTGCCCACCTCCAGCCCCTGCCAGCCCGGGCTTCCTGCCGCAGATCCGCCCCTCCCACAACGCTCGCCCACAGCGTGTCCTGGTTGCCACCCTGATTATCTTCCCAGCAGGGCTGACCCGAAGCACCAGGTGGGGGAGGGAGGACCTCCACATGGCCCAGGGCCGAGGGGACTGCACTCTGTGCCGAGTCAGCATCCTGCACCTCCTGGTGGGGGTGGGGGGGCTGGAACGAGGGGCAGGGCCCCCACTTAATCTCCCAGGATTAAAGTAGACAGGGGACACGTGCCTCGTGGTGCCCTAGCAGGCGTAGGTGGCACACGTCGCCCCATTAAGGAGCCAAGCCTCACAGGGAGGAGGGGACGCTCTCTTCAGTCTGCACTTCCTCTGACTACCTCAAGGAGAAGCCTCCAGGGGAGTCAGTCCATCTGTCCCCCGCCCTGACACACACTCATCTCCCGTCTGAGCGGCGCAGCCGCAGTGCAGCCGGCAGAAGGCAGGACTCTCCAGCTAGGATAACATCGCTTTATATGTCACTTCCAGGTTAACTTTACAATAAAGGGAGGTTGCCTTTGTGAATACTGTTAAGTTTTAAAAACAAGTCAGCTGATGTATAGGAAAATGTGCAGGTCGGTACGGCCAAAACTCAAGAGAACTTAGCTTACAAATAGCGGTGCCAAGTCAGAATTACCCCCCACCTGCAGATGAGAAAACTGAGGTTCAGCGAGGTCAACGGGAGGGCCACCTTTTCTCAGCTTTGGACCTGGAGAGCCTCCCTGTGGCCACATCGCTCACTCCCAGCTCCACCAGGAAACAATGGCAAGCGTGGGTGCCCCAGCCCCGCTGCGCCCCGGCCTCCCGGCCCTGCCCCCGTGCCCCGCCCCCACTCACGATGTTCATGAGGGTGAGCAGGTACTTCTGCACGTGCTCCTTCCCATGGAACTGGACCACGGAGTCGTCCACCCCCAGCAGGACCTCGATGTTGTAGTCGTCGTCGGCAGCGTGCCTGCGCACCCTCCGCCTGGAGCTGTTGACGCGCTCCTCCAGGACGCCCAGGGCGCGGCTGAGGGTGTCCAGGCTGCCTGGGGAGACCCCTGCAAGGAGAGAGGACACAGTCTGCTGCAGCAGCCCGGGCTCACCGGGGACATCGCAGCAGGACAAAACGTCATTCAGACGCAGCCTGCCGGGTGCCAGCCTGGCTATCACCTTGCCAAGGGCACTCCTGTCCCCACTTCACAGAAGAGCAAACTGAGGTTCAGAGAGGGCAGCAGGGACGTGCCCAGTCAGCTCAGACCCAGCAGCATGCAAACCCGCAGCGCGGCCCGCACAGAGGCCAGGTCCGGCACCCAGCGATGAACAGAGGCCGGCAGCTGGGCAGGCAGAGCACCCTTTCCACCCTCTCACACACTTGCACCTTCCAAAGGGCCACCCAGTGCCAAAGGGCAGGCTCCCAGGTGTTGCCACCCTGGTTGTAACTGGGGAAACTGAAGCCCAGCCCAGGTGGCATGTGTTCCACTGCGTCTTTTCAGACAGCTCCCTTTAGAACTTCCTGCTCAGTCCCTGCCTAAAGCCAGGCCCCCTGTCTGTGTGCCAGTCCGTCCACACAGATTCTGGGCTGGGACCCCGACACGGGCCCTCCCCTGGTTTACCTGTGCCTGCCCCTGGTGCCAAGTGCCGAGGAGATGAGAAGCTGCTGGACCTAACCATGCAGGGACCAGGACGAGCCTCTCTCATGACAGATCCTCCACCACCGTCTGTCTGGCAAGGGCTCCCTCTGGTCCCCACAGGCTGGACACCTTGCTCAGAGTGGGCAGTCCACCTGGGGCCTGGGCCTGAGGGGCCTCGGCTGAGGGGCCAGGGATGGAGCTCCATCCTGCTCAGGACCCCAAGATGCATCGCACTGTCTGTACAGCTGCAGCTTCTGCCTCAATTCTCTTCTGCCTCCCCACTGGTCCTGGAGCCCACCCTGGACCAGAGACCCTGCCCCCACCTCTCAGGGTTGCAGCCGAGCTAAGCAGGCTGACTGTCAGCATCACTGGCAGGCCCAGACCACACTGCCCAAAATGCCCCAGTGCCAAGGCCTACCCCTCCCCCCGCCCCCACACTAGTCTCTGTGTCTGTGACAGGTCCTTGACCCCAGGGTCCTGCTCCTCCTTGGCCTTCCTGGTGGGGGGAGGGGCTGTGTCTCAGAGCCTCCCACCTTAGGAAGGACCTAGAACTTAGGTTATCATGCCATCACCAACCCTGCAGGCCTGCAGCTGAGGGTGGGGCCCTTGCAGAATCGTCCTTCTTGCTTGTCCCTTAGGCTCTTGTCTGCTGCCTCCTCCAGGCATGTCACAGTGGCATGCGACAGACCCTGAAGACACAGCACGGTTTCTGAGAACAGCAGGGTAACCCACAGGCAGCTGAGGTGCCTGCCACCAGGGTCCAGTGCTGACCATGGGGCTCTTTGCTATGCATTATTGTCCCCATTTTACAGACAGGAAGGGCCCCGACGTGGCTGACTGTCAGCCAGAAACTCTCTCCTTTACACCTGCTCTCTGTCAGGTCTGAGGCACAAACCCGCAACCTGGCCACGGACAGAGACTGAGAAAGAAGGGTGGAGGTGAAGGAGCAGCAGACAGAGAAGGACTTCACAGAAACAAGGAGTACGCTGAGGCCAGGGCTGAGCGGCTCCTTGCACTCCTGTGCCTCCTGGGATCCCCGTGCCGCCTGCCAGGGCCCCACCCCGCCCCGCCCAGGCACACGTGCCCACGGCAGCCACTGCCCAGCGCTGCTCCTGGGACGGGCACGGCGCGGGGGGGGGGGGTGCCCAGAGCCCTGCAGCGCTGCCTGGAGGTGACTCAGGGCTATCCTTGCTGCTCCCAAGGGGACGCCGGCTACTTAAACCTGACAGGGGGTTTGAGGAATTGCTGCTCTATTTTTACACATTTATTTCTTTGCATTTCCAACAAGCAGGGACAGCTCACCTTCAGAGCCACCTTGGGAAGCAGAAAGACGGTCATTTCCATAAAAAAAATCTCTTCCCAGGGAAGAGGCTGGATCTCACCCTCTGCCCCCATCAAGCCAGGGGCCGCTGACAAGTGGTCCCTGGGCAAAGCCAGACCACGGGGGTGCCTGTTAGGGCCACGTGGTATTTAAAACGTACCTTATTTGCCCGACTATATTTTCAAATTGGGAGATGTCATGTTAAAATCTAGAATAGCCAGATTCTCTGAGAAATTAAGAAAGGAGTCACTGCAGAGGGTGGGGGTGGGGGAGTTTATCCTGAGCTGTGGAGAGACAGCCATGCCTGGAGACAGGACACAGGGGGACTCACTCCCCTGGCCGCCTGGCCTGCCACCCTCGCTGCCCATTTGGCCCCTTAAGGCATCAGAGTGTGCTCCCCACCCTAACCCAAGAAGTCCGCACGCAGTGACCCCTCCTGACATTCTCCGTGGGGGGCTTCAGGGCTGCCATCAGGCCAGAGCTGGCTGGGGGACGTCTTGCAGCTGCTTCTGCCAAGCAAGCACAGGTTTTAACTACGTTGTATGTTGTAGGTCCATTAAAAGCAGTAATGTTTTCTAAGAACGCAGCAGAAATGTTAATTTCGCCACAAGCGTAATGATTCTTATCATTATCTCGACCACGGTCATTTTGGGGGGATGGCTTGGACATTAAGGCCCAGCCCCTACAGAGATGCCCCCAAATCCAAAGTCAAAGTGCAGATCAAGGGAGGACAGGGCCCCTCAGGGGCCCTCACCACCCTCATTATTGTCCCCATTTTAGCATCAAGGAACCCCAGGACCAGAAAGTTTAAGGGACTCAGACAAGTCACAACACAGAGGGGCAGGGACCCAGCCCAAGTCATGGGATCCAAAGTTGTTAACATGCCCCGAGAGTGACCCGTGTACTTCACTGGCAGCACGGGATGGTGTGGGGAAAGTGAAACTAGTAGAACCAAGCAGGTTTATCTGGAGAAGAGAAACCCCGGGGTCTGGAGTCTGCAAACCCCTTGGGAGCATGATGCGGCAGGTGCCACCTGCTCTGGAGGTTCAGGGGCGCCTGGGTGCTTGCTTTCCCTGTGCAAATCCCACGCCCAGGCTTTGCTGCACTGGCCTCTCCTGGGATGCTCTTCCTCCTACTGCTGCTCCTGCCCAAATGTAGCCCCTCCCATCAGGACCAGCAGGAGCTCCCCAGAGGTCTAGAGGGAAGGGGACCCGCAGCCCTTGGTGCCAGGGCCCCACTGCCTCCTGCACTGCCTCCTGCGCCAGACTGGATGTGTTTGGACCCCATCTGCCTCCTCCAGCTACACGCCTGCAAGTGGGAAGAGGGGCACAGAGCCTTGAGAAGCCACCGCTCAGTGGCGAGGAAGATCGCTGTCCGCTTTCCGCGGAATGATCTTCCCTTCATTCCTCACTGGACCTACTCCCTGTCATCCATCAGGTGTCAGCCGAAATGTCCCCTCCTCAGGGGAACTTGCCTTATTTCTTTATAAATTAAAATAGGTTCTTCCTTCCCTCAGTATCTCCCTGACAGCATCTTCCTTTCTTCTTTCATGAATACACCACCATTTGCAGCTCAGATCTCATACGTGATTTGCTGGGGCATTAACTGTCTTCCCCTCCCTGGGTAGAGGCCCCCCCGGAAGGCAGGGGCCCAGGGTCTCGGGTGCCTCGGTTTCCCCCGTGCCTCACTGGTAACCGCAGGGCTGTGAGGGACAGGAGCCAGCACAGGGATGCAATGGGAGGCACTCAGGGCCAACAGTGGGGAGGCAGGGGGTCCCCGTGGGAGCCGGAAGCTGGGTTGGAAGGAGACGCAGGTTCAGCAGGGCTGGCCAGCCCAGGCTTGACGGGGTGCGGTGGGGCGGGAAGCCAGAGCAAAAGTGAGGTGACTGGCAGAGGAGCAGGAGCTGGCACAAAATCCTGCTGTAAATTACTAACACAAGGCATAACCAAAACCAAATGACCCAGGAGGAGTTAAAACAAATGGGGCGAAGACAGAGGTGCCATGCTAATTGCCAACAAAAAGAAACCAGGCGTAACGACATTTATGAGATAAAATATAATCCAAGACATTAAAGGGGCAAACTGACAAACAATTCACTGAGAAGATGCAAAAGTCCCGAAGCTCGACTCACCTGACAGAGCTTCAACCTGATACAAGGAGAAACAGACAGAGCCACAGTTCTTTGTGCATTTCAATGCCTTTATTCCAGAAAAAACACACGAAGTAGATAAAACATTAGGTAGGGCTGTCGGCTACCATTTGAAGGACTGAAACCTAACGTTAGGACTGACCTAACGTTTAAGCCTAACAACCAGAAAGATGAGTCCTGTTCAAGCACACGCGGAACACATTCCAAATCTGACTGTACATTCGGACAAAAAGAAAACTTAAAAACCGTGTCCACGGCCGCTAGCACAGAGCAAAGCCAGAGCAAAGCCAGAGCAAAACCAGACCAAACACGAAGGCAAGCCCTAAAACCCTGAGCACCAGCCATGAGAAATGCTGTTCTAATTGCCCAGACCAAGAAGAGAGTATCAATTCCAATGGTCAGCTCAAGTAGAAAAACCTGAGTAAACCTTAGAAGAAATGGAGAAAGTAGTCAAAGAAAAGCCCAGAAGGTTTTACAGAAGAGTTTTACCAAACTTACAAGGAATAGTTAATTCTCATCTTACACAGAATCGGTACACGAAGGTCAATGCCTTTCTTGTACATAACAGTGACTGGCCAGGAAACAGAATGAGAAAACACGGCTATTCAACCACAGGAACAAACTCCACAAAATGTCTAGGAAGAGACAAAAATAATGAATGTATGCAGACCACACAAAGAGTAAATCAATACAGCGCAAGCCCTCCCGCAAAACAAAAGACCTCAGTAAACGGAGACATGACGACACTCTCCTGGATTGCAAGCTGATTCTTCTCCAGAGTAACCCGTAATTTTAACACAATCTCCATCAAAAAATTGTTAAAATCCAACAGAATAATTACAAAATTCAACTGGAAGACTATGTATGAGAGACTAGCCAGGAAAAGTATTTAAGAACAATAATGAGGAGGTACTTACCCTTTCAAGTTCACAGAACGTATTGCAAGATAACATTAGTTAGAACGTAATGGTACCAGTGTCATGAAAGATAGATCCGTGGAACTGAATACAAAGTCCTAACGCAGATCCAAGCATACAACGGGCCTCTGGGTAAAAAAGGTGCATTGAACACATACATCCAATTGTGCTCCTCTTTGGAACCCCATTACAACTTTAGTAGAGAGACGTGTTTTTTTGAAGAGCCTAGGACAAGGGAACAGGAGAGGAAAAAGTAACAG